>NC_133325.1:676072467-676417051 GCF_042186555.1 Aquarana catesbeiana | reverse complement strand
AATGAAGTCTGTGGGGAGTGAAATACGCCCGGTGGACTATTTTAAATTGGACTAACTTGTCACGTATAGAGACTAGCGAACTAAAAGGGAAGTCCCAAACACCATCCCAATCTTCGCCACTCAAAGCTGGAATGTCACGCTGCCAACGGGACAAAAGGCCGTCCAACGGAGGCAAGGACTCATAGATTAAATGCTGATATATGTGAGATATAGGTTTTTTTGTACAACCGGATCTAAGAGTAGTCTCCAGTTTAGACTGTATTAATATACAGGACGAACGTGGGAATTGGGCTTCGAAAGCATGCGAAAGTTGAAGATAACGGAACTGATAGTGCTGCGGAAGATTATACTGGGAGGAAAGCTGACAAAAAGAAAGCAGTGAGGTGCAAGACACCACTTGTGAGATTAATTTTATACCATATCTAGTCCAAATCTGGGGGTCAATAGATTTGTAAAAATGTGGTAAATTGGGGTTTAGCCATAGGGGTGTATTAGGGGAAATTCCCATCTGGCTGTGTTTTTCAATAGCCAAGCCCATTTTCCAGGCCCGCAAAGTAGTAAGCATAGACGGAGTTAATAAGTGTGGGGCACATGGGCCTCTGTAAATTAGGTATTGAAGAGATTCCCAGGAGCCTGCCACGGTGGCCTCCAAAGCGGAGGCCACATTGGTTTTATCAGGATTTAGCCACCAGACCACTGTCACCAGCTGTGTCGCCAAAAAGTACTTATAGCAATCCGGAAAGGCCATACCACCCTGCGATAGTGGCCTCATTAATGTAGTTAACTTATATCTCGGTGGTAAGGAGCCCCAGAGAAACTCTGAAAAGCGTTGGTTTAGTTTAGTAAAGAAGGATTTAGGAATCCACTGCGGGGAATGGCGGAATAAATATATGAATTTGGGGATGACCTTCATTTTAAGCAAGTTGACCCTTCCCCATACCGATAGGGGGAGATTATTCCATGCCTTGAGTTTAGCTTTCATATCCCCCACTACCGGATCCAAGTTTAATTTAAGAAAATCTGAGGCTTGTGCAGAGACACAAACCCCAAGATATTTAAAGGAGTCAACCCACTTTAATGGGCTATCTGGAGAGGATGTCAATTTGGCTGCTTGATCTATTGGAAATAGAGTAGATTTTGGCCAGTTTACCCGGAGGCCCGTTACCATGGAGAAAGTGTTGAGGAGTGACAGAGCACCCTGAAGTGATGGACCCGCGTCCCCCAAAAATAAAACCATGTCGTCAGCATACAGGGCTACCCTCTCCTCCAGCATGCCTATCCTAAGCCCCTTAATATGAGGCGATGTACGGAGAGCCTCTGCAACTGGCTCTATAGCTAGAGCAAATAGAGCCGGAGAAAGAGGGCAGCCCTGTCTAGTTCCCCGAAACAGTTGAAATGGAGTTGAGAGTCTGGAGCCCAAACGAATCGATGAGATGGGACACCTATAGATCACCTGCAACCATGATATAAACCGTAGTGGAAAACCCATTCGACGTAGAGTCTCCCACAAAAAGGGCCACTCCACAGTGTCGAATGCCTTTTCTATATCTAGTAGGGCAATAGCTCTGGTACCGGAGTTATTGTGTTGGGCATGAATATTGGTAAAGAGTCTCCTAAGATTAACGTCGGTTGACCTTTTAGGCATAAATCCTGTTTGATCAGAGTCAATAACCGAAGGTAATAATGGATATAGACGGGTAGCCAGCAGTTTGGTTAAGATTTTCAGGTCATTATTCAATAGGGCTATTGGCCTATATGAGCCACATAGATCTGGGTCCTTAAGGTCCTTATGGATCAAAGTAAGATAGGCCTGGTGCATTGAAAGGGGCAGATCACCCTTGGATAGGCAGAGGGTGTATAATTGGGCCAGGATGGGTGCCAAAAATGCTGCATGTGCCCTATAAAATTCTATAGGAAGACCATCCGGCCCTGGCGCCTTGCCCAAAGGGAAGGACCGTATAATTTTTAAAACCTCTAAGGCCGAAATAAGGCGTACCAACGATTCTCGTTCCTCATTCGACAGCCAGCCAAGTGCTAGTGGATCTAAAAGGTTTTGCAACATCTCTGGCTGGAAGTCGGGGGGAAGAGCAGAGGTATAAAGAGTTTGGTAAAAGGCTTTAAACATTTGTAAGATTTCTACCTGAGAGGTCACCTTATCCCCAGTTGAAGACCGCAGGCCCGAAACCACTGTGGATGGATATTCATGCTGTGCCAACATGGCCAGGAAACGACCATTCTTGTCCCCCTGTTCAAATAGTCGCTGTCTACCTTTATGCATATCCAATCTTGTAACTTCCGTTAAATGTAAATTTAGTGAACTGCGGGCAGCATTTAATGCGTCAAAATGAGCTGCTGTAGGATCTGTACTATAGATTAATGTTTGATCCTCTACCATCTGTTGTAACCTGTAAGTTTCCCGGCCCTGCTGTTTCTTGACACTAGCGATAATAGAGATATATTGCCCTCTTGTATAGGCCTTGAAGGTGTCCCAGACCGTCTGTGGGGTCGAGGAGCCTTCATTAAGTTCCCAAAACTCAACTAGTCTGGGTGGGATAGTGTCAGCCACCTCAGGGTGGGAAATCCACTGTGCCCCCAGCCTCCACAGGGCCGCATCTCGGCGTGCAGGCGAGCGAAGCTCGATTACCAGTGGGCTATGATCGGACAACCCACTGGGTAGGTATTTAGCCCCTATTACATCCGTCAACAGGATTGAATTAGAGAAGGCTAGGTCAATCCGTGAGGCAGTCCTATGTGAGGCCGAAAAGCATGAGTATGCCCTAATAGCCGGGTGTTTCCATCTCCATATCTCCTGTAGCCCCATTGCCTGTGCCCATATAGATAGTTCAGAGCTATAGTTTTTTGATGGGACTGGTCTGTCCAAATCTGGGGAGATAGTAGAGTTGAAATCCCCCATCACCAGCAATTTCGCTGGATAAAAAGGAGCTGCTTTTTCCAAAACCTTATATAATAAATCATGTGTAAAAGGTGGAGGAATATAAACATTTATGATTATATATCGCTGAGACCAGTGTGAAAACACCACCATTGCAAACTTGCCCTGGGGGTCCGTGCACACGTCCTCAATAACACAGGGGAATTTCTTGTGTATTAGGATTGAGACCCCTCTAGCATAAGAGGAGTAAGTCGCATGGATGGCCCTCTGAATCCAGGGTTTTTTTAGAGTTAAAACCTTGCTGCCTGTGAGGTGGGTTTCCTGTAGGAGAATAAAATGTGGAGAGTGGGTTTTTAGATATCTCATCAACAGTGCCCGTTTAAATTTAGAATTAAGACCTCTCACATTCCATGAAAGGACCGAAAAGGTTTCAGCTAAGGAAGTGGCCATATAGGTTTAAGAAGCCATGGCCAAGTAAAATGACTAGGGGAACACCATTTGGGGTAACTCACAAGCAGCAAGATTTTTACAATATACCATGTACCAGCAATGTTAATTTTTAAGGCAATTTTTGAAACAAGCTTATACAAACCATGACAAAGACCAACATAAAACAACAAAAAAATATATATACCCAAGCACGAAGTGCTTATCCGACTAAGTCCCATCTCCTCTCAAAAAACAAAAAAAGGAGGAGGAGAGTTGGGATTAGTTTTCTCCCAAAAAAAAAAAAAAAAAGAACACACACGCAAGCTGCAACTGTATTGCAACTATATTGTAGATATACCCCTAAAAGGGGATATCGCACTACTACTACTATTTGTTCAGGCACCCTATAGCCGAACAAATATATAAAAAAGGAAAAAAGGAAAAACCTATCCAATACCTATCCAAAAAAAAAAAAAAAGGGGACGGGATGGGGAGAAAAGGGCAGGAGGGGGAGGGAAAAAAAAAAAAAAAAAGAAGAGAAAAAAGGAGACAAAAAAGAAAGCAACAGAGAGTAATTGAGGTGGGGTTGGGTTCTAATTATCTAACTCTTGGCTCTTAGTGTAAGAGATATAGTCCAAGTCCAAGTCCAAGTCCAAAGGGCTGAGCATTCCAACTCCAAATAAAGTACATTTATCTAAGCATTCATTAGGAGACCACAGAATAGCAAGAAAATTTTAGACACTATAGGGGTGCACTATAATGGACTATAGTAGTAAGGATGGTACAAAAAAAAAAAAAAAAAAAAACACATGCGTCATCCACGGCCATCTAACCAGGATATAGCGGCCTCCGGATTGGTGAAAAAGAATGTTCGGTCCCCGTCTGCAACTCGAAGCTTGCTGGGATATAATAAGCTAAATTTAAGACCTTTATCCCTTAGGCGTCTTCTGACCTCTGTAAAGGCCCGGCGTCGCTGCTGGACTTCAGGGGAGTAATCAGGAAACAACATGATTTTTGCATTATTAAACCGCAGTTCTTGTTTATCTCTAGCTGCAGCTAATATCTTATCTCTGTCTCTGAAATTCAAAAGTCTCAATAAAAGAGGCCTGGGAGGATTACCAGGGGCTGGAGGGGTTGGTGGAATCCTATGCGCCCTCTCTACCACGAATGTAGGGGGCATAGCAGGTAAGTCCAACAATGATATAAGAAAGGATTCCACAAACTCAGCTGGTTTATTACCTTCTGTTTTTTCCGGTAGGCCTATGATCCTTAGATTGTTTCTCCTCATGCGATTTTCTGTGTCTATCGACTTATCTTGTAGGGCTTTTACCTGCAGCTGCAAAGCGCGAAGGTTCCTGGAGTCTGCACTGGTAACGTCCTCCAGTTGTGAGATCCGACTCTCAGCCTCTACAAAGCGGGATCTAAATTTGTCCATATCATGCCGAATTAAGCTGATATCTGAAGCCAAATGGTCTATTTTAACCATCACCTTTTCATTTCCAGCTTTAATTGCTGCCAGCAGCTCAGCATGGGAGGCCGCGTGAGAGGCTACAGGTGGAGACGGATCAGGGAGCGTCTGCGTGCTAACTGACATGTTTGGTATGGGAAGCCTCGGAGGTAATATCGCGGCGGCGGCAGCAGGCACAACAACAGCAGCAGGCTTAGCAGGCTTAACAGAGCCAAGAGCAGCAGCAGCAGAGGCAGCAGAGGCGGCAGGGGTGGTGGTGGAGACCGCAGGCACTGTGGAGGACCGGAGCCTACCCGGAGATATGGTGGGACCTCGCGGTGCACCGAAAGCCTTTTTCTTTCCCAGGGTGCCTGTATACGAACGGGTCTGGTGAGAATCGGAACTGAGAGTCGCTGGAAGTCAGAGAGTCAGCCCGGCCAATGCCAGAGAAATTTCAGGATGAATGGTTGGAGCGGAGCTCAGCCCGCACACGTCCTCTCACTCACTCACTCTCTCTCACATCCCCACAGTCGACGCCCCTACTACCTCTGTTTTCACCTGGTGATCTGACCAGTAACACACCTCCTGTATTAGTGAGACACACCTCTGGAGAACTGAGCATAGGAGGCACAACAGACAGCATCGTTGTCAGTCTGGGGGGGATTAGTGTTAAATGTATTAGCAGATTTAGAACCACTAACAAATTTCACAAAACACACATACTAACACAATTGCGCAAAATGAACAAACATTTCACACTTTTATAAGCAGTTAAAGCAAAAAAGTTTTCCTTCTGGGATAAAGGCTTTACATAAATATCCACTTGCTGTCTGCGCGTTAGCCAAATGACAGCTACAGCATGGATGGCAAGTTCTGGGAGGCTATCACATGATGGCCTCCCATGATCGTGCCAGCCGCACGCCCACTGCTGATCACAGATTGAGATAAAGAGCCAATCTGCAGCTCAATATCACGTGATCAGATGTGTCCAATCACAGCTGATCACGGATGTAAATAAAAGCTGGTTATCGGCACTCCTTTCCTCATGCTGACAGCATGAGGAGGGGAAAAGAGAGTCAATAACCGGCTTCTCTAAAAGGGACATGTACACTGATAGTCAGGGCATTTGCCCGGTGAGCCAGAGCTGCCAGGCCGCATGTCAAAGGGGCATCTTTAATGCAGGGTGATGTGCTGTGATGGTATGCTGCAAGTGCTGAGCGGTGAGTGGTGGGGCTGGAGCAGTGAAACGGTGAGGCTGAATTGGACTGGAGCAGAAGGAAAGCGGAGCTCTCAGCAGGTGTTCAGTGGACTTTGTGGCTGTGACTGTGAGTGCTGGAGGAGAGTGGGGATTGTGGCTGGAGGAGAGGAGATCACAGCTGGAGGAGAGGAAGTCATGGCTGGAGGAGAGGGGATTGTGGATGGAGGAGAGGAGATTGTGGCTGAAAGAGAGGGGATCACGGATAGAGGACAGGAGATTGTGGCTGGAGGAGAGGGGGGAACGAAACTGCAGAATGAGTTGGGATTGCAGTGGGAGCCTGGTGGACATCTCTCCATTGCACTGACATTGAAGAGGTGGTGGAAAAGGCAGGTGAGTGCAGCAGGAGTTGATTGGATGCAGCAGACAGCTGTAGTGGTCCCACTGGTGCAGAGGGAGCAGTGATCATTGTCACTGTGGGGGTTTGTTGGAGATCATGTTCCCCTGTGCCTTTAAGTTATATAGTAGAGATGTCAGGCCTTAACTCCTGAACTAGCAGTGGGATGTTGGGGTGGAGAGCTAAATTGCATTGGGGGGGGGGCACTGATAAGCGGCACTGATAATGATTATCTGTGTACATGTCCCTTGTCACACTTGCCGGTTACTGCCTCTCCTCTGCTCATGTGGTGATTAGACATAGCTGATCACATGGTAAAGGGCTGCTGTAATTGTCCCTTTACCACGATCTGTGATCAGCTGTGTCTAAGGGACACAGCAATAACAAATTGCCCTGGATGCACGCCTCAGGGGGCACATAGGGGATGTGGTTCCAGAAGGATGTCCTAGTCTGATATAGTTAAAAAAAAAATGGGCTGATCAGTCTAAAATGCCCGGGTCTATTTTTTGTTCCAGTTCGGGCCTGCAGATGACTGATGGTCTGATAACTTGTGTGTGACTAATCAAGAAGAGGCAAAAAGGTACAGAAAGCATAGATCCAGAATATAAATAAAGCAGAAGCAGGCAGATATTTCTCTTCAGGTCCTCAGGTACAACCTTCTCTCCGGCAAGGAGAACAGTGACCAGCACAGTAGTGATGCTACCAAACCTCGCTCCGAATCTGGTGAGACTAGCAGTCACAGGCAGCAATGTCTTGCCCACTGCATTGTTGCGGCTGCAGGTTACAGGAGTGTCTAGGTATACTCACCCACCAGGTAAAGCACTGTATATTTCAGGATGAATTCAACACAAAAGGGAGGTTTAGGGTTCTGCTTAAAGTGACTGTAAAACTATTTATTTTTAATAAAATAATAAACAGGTTTATACTGACCTGCTCTGTGCGATGGTATTCCACAGAGCCACCCCTTATCTCCTCTTCTGGGGTCCACCGCCAACAATCTTGGCTCCTTCTGTGTCTGCCCTCATAGCAAGCCACTTTCTATGGTGGCAGATGCGTGGGTTGGCTCCCTAGTTGGGCCATGTGTATCCATAGATACACACAGTGTGGCTCAGCCCCACCCACCTCTCTTTGCTCACTGGATTTGACTAATGCCAGCAGGAGACACTGACTCCCACTGTTCTCAGCAAAGACTGCGAGACCAAGAAGAGAGGGAGAGAAGACCTGCTGCCGGGCACAGCACTGGATTGATACAGGATTCAGGTAAATGTTGGAGAGGGGGAGAGAGGGAACATGCAGTGGAATGTTTTTTACTTTAATGCAGGGAACGCTATAAAGTAAGAAAGCTGTAGAATTTAGAATCACTTTAAGTACGTTACGTCTAGAAATAATTCTTTATACTCTTGATAAGATCACAAATATTCACTTTTTGAGTTAGGGTCCACTTTAATGCCTGTAAATAAATGTCTATAAGATGTCATTTAAAAATACTGAAACAAATTATTTTCTGTAACATTTGCAGAATAAATTGCTTCTTAACCAACATCACCATAAAGCTGCTAGTTGTTAACTCTCTATTGACTATTGCAGCTCCCATCATGTTGACCTACCTTTACATAGACTATCCCCCCTTCAGACTATCGTTAAAACTGCTGCCAGTCTCATCCACCTTACCAGCTAATCAGTTTCTGGCATCTTTCTGTCCCAATCCCTCCACTGGCTGCCAAAAAATAAAATATTACAACATACAAAGCCATCCAGAACTCTGCCCCTAACTACATTACCAGCCCCATTTCAAATATCATCCAAACCATCCACTTCATTCCTCCCAAGACCTCCTGCTCTTCAGCCCCCTCATCAACCCCCCCATGCTCACCTCCAGGACTTCTCCAGGGCCTCTTCCATCTGCAGGGAACACCCTACCCCAATCTGTCCAGATATATCTGCTCTGCCTTTAGGCAATTCCTGAACAATCACCATTCCCGGGAAGCCTATCCCACCTACACCTAAATAGTTGAACTTTTACTTTCTCTATCAGCTCATCCCTCAATTATTACCTTTTGTATCACTTTCTCCTTTTAGTTTGTAAGCTCTCAGCAGCAGGCCCCCCTTGTACTGAATTGTATTGTAACTGTACCGTCTCTCTTTATTTTGTAAATCACTGCACATACTGTTTGCACTATATAAGTCCTGAATAGTAATAATAATATAGTGCTAATCCCTCAGGAGCTGCTTGGTAATTTGGGTTCTCTGTTTTGCGCCTTGACACCTAGAACACCCTTAGTCCCTCTGGCACACCTGGTTAAATGAAAGTTACTGCAAGCACAAAACACAAGTACATCTTTAACTCGGCTGTGAACTTCCACCAGGAAATGGACAAAGGACTGTTTAGAACTCAATGTATTGCTATGGGTTAGAGTAAATAGTGGTTTGAGCATAAAGGAGCGCACAGAAGGTAGGTTCAGACACAGTCTGCTAGACAGTATATTCACTATGCCAACATCATTTTGAACAGAGTTCTGTACCATCAGGCTGAAATTACCTCACCGAATCACCAAAGTCAGCAATAAACAGTGCATATAAGCAATAACTATAATGTGAACAATACTACTATAACTTGTGCACTTTAGGAGAATGGCTAGGATATGGTGCAATGTCCCCTGCGAGGTACCTCTTAGCATAAGCAATAAGTAAAGTTTTCTGTGTAGCAGCTGTAAAGGGACAGTCTTTAGTCTTAATTCTTCACCCAGCTAGCACTTGGGACCAGTTGTACCATTTGTGAGAATAGTCACAGTCAGGCCTGCAGGCAGCAATACGGCTATTAGATGGCTGTATAGTCAGTTCCTAAAGGGTTTGGTCTCTCTAGCAGCAGATAGTAAATCCTCACAGCAGCAGCTCACCAGTCCAAGCGATAGTGCAGCTCACCATCCAGTCACACACAGCGATTAGTCCACTCTTTGCACCTTGGTGACTCTGGCTGTTGGCACATCTGATTTCAGCACTCCAGATCCTGCTCAGGCCGCCGTTATGCAGCAGTGGTGGTGCACACTGGATAGCGATGTGCACTCTCTGGGCTCCCTCATCGCAAGAAGAAGCTGCATCTTGTACAGCCTGAGAAAATGCAGTTCTTTCCCCTCTTCCTGGCAATCTCTCACTGGCAAATGTAGTTCAAAAGCTCATGATTACAGTAGGGGCTTTCTTCTGGACTACAGTTCCCATAGTGCAGTGCTGCCTGACTCAATCTATTGAACTCTTCCTGCTCAGCAGTTCCTTCCTCTTGCTGATATAGCTGTTAACCTGTTCAGCACAGCTACACTATAGTGACACTGAACTACTCTGATGTAAAAATAAAGAGTAAAACATACCAGTCATATGATGATGCTGTACTGCACTGCACAAAAAAAATTTGATTTAATGTCTTAAAGGATATGTTCACCCTTGGGAACATGTAACATGTTCCACCCAATTTTGGAGTGGAGCATGTAACATGTCCCCAGTGCTGCAGCCGCCGCCCGCTGCCCCCTCTTCCTGTAGCAGCAGTACAGGTAGGAATTCCTTTGTACTAGCTGCCACTATTTGAAAGCAGTGCGGCTGGGGGGGGGGGTCCGCCCACATGTCATTCAGACACACGGCTCTATGTGTCTGAATAAGCTGCAAGTCTCGACATCATTTGTGAGACTTGTAGATGTATGTACAGGAGACCGGCATGGCATCAGCAATCTGCTGATCACTGCTGCAAGGCTTTACAGGCTCCTGCAACAAAAAATAAATAAATGCACATTTTTTTACCTGCAAAAAAAATCTGCATTTATAATTTTTTTTTTTTTAAAAGTGAACTTATCCTTTCATTTTTCAAAACCTTTTGACAAAAAATTAAACTTCAGAAATCCTCCATGCTTCTTACTAAATACCTCAGACTGTCTACTTTCCAAAAAGGGGTCATTTGGGGGGTATTTGTACTGTCCTGGCATTTTAATAGCCTCAAGAAATGAGATAGGCTGTCAATACATCAGGATTAATCAATTTTCAGATATATTACCAGAAATATTGGGACACCTGCCTTTACATGCACAGTTATTTTAATGGCTTCCCAGTCTTAGTCCATAGGGTTCAATATTGAGTTGGCCCAATGTTTGACCATCCAGAAGAGCATTTGTGAGGTCAGGCACTGATGTGGACGAGAAGGCCTGGCTCGCAGTCTCCGCTCTAATATATCCCAAAGGTGTTCTATCAGGTTGAGGTCAGGACTCTGTGCATGCCAGTCAACTTCCTCCACCCCGAACTTGCACATCCATGTCTTTATGGACCTTGTTTGTGCACTGGTCCAAATCATTTGGACGAAGACTGGGGGTTCATGTGCATGTAAAGGCAGGTGTCCCAATACATATATATATATATATATACACACATATACATACACACACACAATAGTTTGTAGATGCTATAACGTTCACACAAACCAATTAATTTACACTAAGACCCCTTTCACACCGAGGGCGTTTTGCAGGCGCTATAGCGTTAAAAATAAAAATAAGCGCCTGCAATCTGCCCTCAAACAGCTGCAGCATTGTCTCCAGTGTGAAAGCCCGAGGGCTTTCACACCGGATCGCTGCGCTGGCAGGACGCCAGGAAAAGTCCTGTCAGCAGCTTCTTTGGAGCGGTGTGTGTTTACCGCTCCTCCACCGCTCCTCCCCATTGAAATCAATGGGGCAGCGCTGGCATACTGCCGGCAAAACGCCGCTATTGCGGCGCATTGTGGGCGATTTTAACAATTTCTCACCTGCTAGCGGGGGGTAAAAGCGCCCCGCTAGCGGCCATAATGCCCTGCAAATCTGACGGTAAAAGGCTGCTATAAATAGCGGCATTTTACCGCCCATGCTATAGGCGGCTCGGTGTGAAAGGGGTTTTATTGGGATTTTTTTTACATGTAGCAGAATACATTTAGGCCTAAGTTTATGAAATGTGATTTTATTGATTATGTCTTATAACAGAAAATAAGTAGAAAATATTGTTTTTGTTTTTTTGGGGGTTTTTTTGTTTTAGTGTTTCAAAATTATCATTATTTTCGTTTATATAGCAAAAAAAAAAAAAAACCCAGTGATGATCAAATACCACCACAAGAAAGCTCTATTTATATGAAAAAATTATTTTAAAAAATACAGTTGCGTACAGTGTTGCATGACTGAGCAATTACAAGTTAAAATGACACAGTGCTAAATAGCAAAGAAATGTCCTAGTCATAAAGGAGGTAGAACCTTCCAGGGGTCAAGTGGTTAAATATGGTGTTACTGTATGTTTTGGAAGGCATCATGAAGAATACAGCAGCAATAACAGAAAATTACTGAAACAGATGTACTACTTGTAATAATAAAGACTTTGTAAAATGTAGCTCTGGCTAAATAAACAAAATATAATACCCGTGTTTTCCACTGAGCCTGCCTACATACAGTATATATGTCAGCACTGGGTTCTTTCTTGCTAGTGAGTATAAAGCACTCCAGCCATGAGATGCTTAAAAATACAATAAAAATAGCTACAGTGATTAATCTTCAGGAAACAACAATTTCGTTTTTTTTTACCCAACACTTTACCAACTACATTTTGAATTGCAGCAAACTAAACTGATCTATTATGGCCATAAAACAGCGTCATGAAGAGAACAAAAAAGCACCAACGCTGACTTTCCAGGGGAAATAAAACAGCCTAAATGTCCAGCTGAAAAGTAATGTGTTTTAGATTTATGACCATTTTGTAAAATGGAAAGGAGAGGGAAAATGTTGGATATTATTGCCCTTATTGGCTGAGAAGACTTTGTACAAATCATCACGGCAGACTGACAATAAATATAATAAATTTCCAAATGTTATGGGATTAAGACTATAAACCAGGCAATTCATAAAACCTAATAAATAGCCACTAGTTTAATATGTAGGTTTTCTAAATGTGTTTGTATCAGCATAAAGGTCTACTGGCACTTTCAGAAAGAAATTCAAAGCAAGCACCACTGTGTAATTTTGATATGGGAAATGGAACTTTAGCCAAACATTATTTAATTAGCTTTGATTAAAGCAGGAAAGTGTAACAGTTTAAACGTGCCAGTTTTACTTCTGTCAGTGTTCCAGTTGGGAAGATTTGTCTTCTTCAGTTCTTGAGTGATCTGTGAAGAGCCTCATCATCTACAAAGCAACCTAGGCAGGAGTCTAGCGCCTGATGGGTGGACAACTTTAATGTTCCTGCAGTAAACCATGGGGGCAGTGTAATTAGTCAAAGCCATGCACCTATCTTCATTTCATTTCACCTTCATTTCACAAGTATGTACTTGTTCACAGTCAATGTCTGTGTGGTGTGCCATGCCAGTACACAAAGTGTGAATGGGACAGTTTCTCTGAGCCTACTGCAATCCTTAATGTCAACTGAGGGGATCAATAGCCAAAGCTGCTACCTTGTCTACAGCCCCAATCTGCCCTAATCCAGTGCCATCTTAAAAGCATCATGGGCCCCTGCGCAAAGTAATGCACTGGGGCCCCTAACACATACCTCCCAACTTTTCGAGACAGGAACGAGGGACACCTAAAAGTATGTAGGCAATGGACGCGCCTCCTGCCACACAAGGAGAATTATACAAAAAAAGATTTGTTAAACCCACAAGTGCTTTTTTTTAACCACTACTATCCCTTTATATTGGCTTTTGGAATTTACAAAAGTAGCAATTTAGAAATTGGATAAAAGGTTTAGCACTGGGAAAAACTTTTTTTTGGAAAGATAAAAAGTGCATTTTATGTACAACTATATAGATCAGACCAAAATGAGGGACAAATGAGGAGGAAAGAGGGACAGAGGGACTTTGTTCTAAATCAGGGACAGTCCCTCAAAATCAAAAGGGACAGTTGGGAGCTATGCCCTACCAGCTTGCATTAGGTGTCCCCATCACAGTGCCCCTTTACATCAGGTTCCTCTATCACAGTGCCCATATACATCAGGTTCCCTCATCACAGTGCCCATATTATCTACATCAGGTGTCCCCATTACGGTGTCCCCTTACATTAGCTTCCCCCATCACAGAGTCTCCATACATCAGGTGTCCCCCATCACAGTGTTCCTTACATTAAGTAAGTGTCCCCTTGTACTCACAGATCACAAATGCTGTTCCCACCTGCAATGAAGACAGTTCCTCTTTCCTCTCTGGTGCTGAGACTGAGGTGAATTCTCAGTCTCAGTGCCAGCTCTCTTACTCCCCCTGCAGTATTGAGGAGAAAATTGAATCCTTTCTCCAGCAAAAGCCAGCCGCTGCTCCTTCTGACAGGATTGCAGTTACTCCTGTCAAAGAAGAGCGTCACAAGAGGACAAATCGCCAATGCATCCCCCAACACAATACCACCTTTTCCTGGCCCTGATCATGGATCCCCCATGCACCTGGGGAACCTGGACAGTGCCAATGTGTGCCCATTCATTAAGAGGGCCCTGCTCTAATCTATTGTTGGGTCAGTGGGACAATCTTACTGTCTGTCTCCATTATAAAAATTCTGCTTACTTCCTGTCCTGCTAACCACACAAGAGGTGAGAAATGTAATGAATAGGCAGCAATAAAAACCTGACAGCAATTCTAACCCTTTCACAGTCTATTCAAGACTGAAAAAATATAGGAAATGTGAGCTAGAATTCCACATGTTCAATTGGTCCCCAAAGTATTACTGCCCACCTATACCTTGTTTACCACCACTGCGCCTCGGAGTATACACACAATAGTTATTAATATTATGTGATATGTGTTAGTTCTGGTACTTAACTATAGCTGCCACCTTAAATGAAAATTTGCTGTATGGTGTTTTCTTCTATAACGTGTAAACACGGTGTTAAACCACACGTCGAATAAAACAGTGGCGCTAAATTCAAACAAAGTGCTACACTCTTACCGTGACTAATTAAGCACACACTAAAGTGTAAATAAAATTTAAACACACATTATATAAATACACATATACCTTCATGCAAGTATAAAGTGAACTATATGCATACACATATATCTTCATATATGTATAAAGTGAACACCAGGTGATAAGTGAAGATCATATAACGAATAAAATAAACAAAAATAAAAAAATTCCACATACAAAAAATTATTTCACCAATGTAAATCATTAATTCACAAGAATCTGATCCAAGACACAAACCATTTAGCAAAAAAAAGTTCATTAAATATTAGTAAAAAAGTCCTTCAAAAAAGTGATGATATCTTTCTTCCAACTTCCATCACACCCAGGTGTTGAGTGGATCCACTCCCAATGAAAAACTCACTCACCAGCTCCAATTGCCCCACTTGCGTGTAAGGCTATAGTGCTTAATGTTTCCAAACAGAAAGGATTATGGTGATAAGCCAGCCATCCAAACATATATGTGCAATTCGATCCACATGTGAATAAAAGAAAATCTCCAATAGTGTAATTCGTACAACCAGTTTATTGAACAACACACAAGCCAAATCTTCAATGGTTAAACCCACACTTTTAAAAATCAAACAATGCAACGTGAAATTTCCACAGCAAACTGCATTCAACTGTAAAGCACATCACAGCAACTTGTATAACACTCTCTAGGGGTTGCGGTCAGGGCGGACCCGAGGTATGCAGGCGTCTGCTCGCTTATCTCACCCACTCCTCGTTCGCCCCACTACTTAGACAGGTCCCCTCTCCTGATAGGCTCAACCGCGACGTTCGTCTCACTCCGCGTCACTCGTTCCTGGTGTCCACCATCGCTCGGCCACGCCCCGACATGTTTCGTCACGCCTGTGACTTATTCATGGGATAGGCTGCCCGGGATGTCAGTCATCTCTTATATACCCTCCTCTCAGTTAGAGAACGGAGATCGCTCACCGCGCATGCGCAATGTCCATACGTCGCGCCTGCGCATTACTCGTGTCCCCGTGAGCGCAATACACTCCTGTTACTAGGATTCATTGCTCAGTAGACACGCAAAGTGAGATTTGAGTTACTTTTACTTATCAGACTAGATAACACCTCATACAATTTATATGTAGCGGCCATCTAGCAACTAATAACAGCGTCATCTATTGTTCACTCTGCATAAGTTCTCTGGACCCTGAATGCTGAAGCCTATAAGCTTCTTACTTTGGGGGTGTTTCTTCACTATGATTAGAAAATGAATAATAGTCATTTATATAATATTCTAGCAAATTGCCATATATTTCAATGTTTGATAAATTATTTAATAAATTAAAACTATATTATTAAAATCAGTTTAAAATTGTCTCCAAAGAAATCAGTTTAAAATATCTCCAAAAAAACTTTTATGAATGGTTAGAAAGAATTATCCTATCTACTAAAAATCATAATAAAAAAATGTATTATAATAAAAGAATCTTTAAAAATTATTTTGAAAAAATATATTTTAAGTTCCATATAAAGATGGTCATCGGTCCATGTGTCCAAAGCTGTCCATTCCTACCCGGACACATGCACAGAGTTCCATCTACCCCACACCTCCTGTGTGGCGAATTGTATATCCTGGGGTGTATAATATGCTACGGTTAAACTAGAACAACCACTGGTAGGTGCCAGCTGTAGTCTTATCACTATCTCCCCATCTATTTTTTATCATCTCTCTAGTCTTTCTAATGGCATGTTTACTCACCTATTTACACCAATGCTCAAACGGTGCAAAACGCTAAACGCACCTAAATACACTTCATAGGGATTCAACTCCACTTCAGTGTATTAACTATATCTTCTTAAGTGGAGTGCATGGTACCCCAAAATAAAGTGACAGTGCTTACTAAAAATCTTCTAAAATGTCTCCTATGTGGGTCGGAGCTACAACATATAATCTATCAGGTGGATGTCTCAAACCCTCCATCTCCACCATTGCCTTGTTACTCATATCCAATCGCTCATCAAATTAAAAATCATTGATAAAACAATTCAAATCTAGTTCAATGTTCAGTCCTCTAGGGGTCAAACTTTTAAAAAGAAAAATCCATTCCGTTTCCCTCCGTGACAGGTCCCTGATCCTATTGGATCCTCTCCAGGATGGATGCACCACATCCATGCCACAAAATTGTAGCAAGGATGGATCTTGTTGATGTTTCTCCTTGAAGAGCAATGATACACTATAGTATTTATAACCATTTTTTATATTAGCCAGATGTTCACTAATACAAACCTTTAGTTGTCTCTTGGTTCTTCCCACATAGAATAGGCCACAAGGGCACCACATCAAATATACCACATGAGTGGTGGTGCATGTACTAAATTCCTTAATTGCAAATGTCTCTCCATCTCTATTAGTAATACTTGTTATACCTCTATTACTGGTTCTTACTGTTCTGCAACAAATACATTTCCTACAGCAATAGAAGCCCTTGAAATCAAATCTTAGAGAGCTGTAGTCTGGTGGGTCCAAAATTTTTTTGACTATCTGGTCCCCTATATTAGGTGCTTTCCTATAAATAAACTTCGGTTGTGTTGGTAATATTTCACCTAGGTGTCTGTCCTTACAGAGGATATACCAGTATTTTCTGAAAATGCTTTCTATTTCCCTATACTGGCAATGAAAGCTGGAAATAAAACTAAGTTGGTGTTGGTTGTCACGTGCTTGAGGTTCTTTTTTCTTTAGGCATTGTTCCCTAGGGATCTCCGCCACCTCCTGAATTATTTCCATAAGTTTCTCATTGCTATACCCCTTCTGTATGAATTTCTCCTTAAGGACATTCGCTTGCACTATGTAGTCATCCATCTGTGTGCAATTCCGACGGATCCGCAACATCTGTCCTTTCGGTATGTTCCTTATCCAGGCCGGATGATGGCCACTTCTAATGGAAAGGTAACTGTTACGGTCCGTCGGTTTAAAGTATACCTTGGTCCTCAATACATTACACTCTTTATCTATAGTCACATCTAAAAAGTTAATGGTTCTCTCACTAATTTGATACTCTAATTTGATATTGTTCGTGTTGTTATTCAGGTATTCTAGAAACTCCTCCACAGATTCTCTCGAACCCTCCCAGATAAATAGGATATCGTCAATAAACCTGCGGTAAAATCTTAATTGGGGCCTATTAGTATTGAACACCTTTCTATCCTCCCATTCCGACATAAATAGGTTGGCGAGGCTGGGGACATATTTTGCCCCCATCGCCACGCCAACCTGCTGGGAGAAGAATTGTCCGTTAAACCAAAAATAATTGTGGGACATGCAAAACTCTAATGCATGTCCCACAAACCTCTTCTGTATATCTAGGATGTCCTCCCTTTTACTTTTAATGCCCAATTAAGGGCCAGGGATGCGTCTTCATGCTGTATAATTGTATACAGAGAGGCTACATCAGCCGTTACCAGGTATGAAGTCGATGATGAGTTCAATTTTACCTGTTCTAATAATTGTAAAAGATCTGAAGTATCCTTTAGATAGGCCCTAGTCTCCTTCACGCTGGGTTGGAGAAATTTGTCCAAATATTCCCCCAACTCATTCATTCCCTCATTCCACATGAATGAAATTTTAACCGCTTCAGCCCCGGAAGATTTTAGCCCCTTCCTTGCGATTATTTTTTTTTTATTAGTAATAGCGGCGATCTGTGATTTTTATCGGGTCATTATGGCAAACACTTCAGACAATTTTGACACTGGGACCATTGTCATTTATACAGCGATCAGTGCTATAAAAATGCATTGATTACTGTGTAAATGACACTGGCAGTGAAGGGGTTAACACTAGGGGGCGATGAAGGGGTTAAGTGTGTCCCAGGAAGTGAGTCTAACTGTGGGGGGAGGGGCTTCAAGTCACATGACAGTGATCATCCACTCCCGATGACAGGGAGCGGTGATCTCTGTCATGACACAAGCCAGAATGGGGAAGTGCCTTGTTTACATAGGCACTTCCCCGTTCTAAAGCTTCGTGACACGATCGCCAGGAGATGTCCGCCGGTTCCACGGGCACGGTCACACTGTCCGCAGCGGGAGGCGGGAGCGTGCCTGCTAACCCTGGCTCTTAAAGGGGACATACAGGTACACCCATTTGCCCACTGCTGCCATTGTGCACCGACGTATATCGGTGTGCAGCGGTCGGCAAGTGGTTTATGACCCCCAGATTTCATCTACTTGGCATATAGCCGCTTGCGTGTAAAATCTGCTAGTTGGGAGGCTATGTTGTCACAAGTCAAGAGTCCTGATTTTGGCTAATCTGCATAACTTTTTCATGAAAAATTGTATGGTGCTACTTTTTAGCAGATGAAACCGTGTAAATGATAATACAATTCAAAAAATTCATGAAATCACCATAAAAAACATATAAACCATAAAAAGAAAATATATAGTGATAAGTCCTTTAAGAATTCTCCAATAACCATCGTCTTCTGGTCAGTTTCAGGCCTGAATTCAGTCAAAAATTCGGACCAAAATCAGTCCTGAAACGGTGAACAGGGGTGGACCAGACCCCTGCTGTGAGCCGCTCCACACAGAGATGTGAACCCAGCGTAAAGTTTATATGTTTTTTTAGAGTTTATATGTTTTTTATGGTGATTTCATCATTTTTGGATTGTATTATCATTTACTCTGTTTCATCTGCTAGTAGCGCCGTAACTTTTTTCATGTTTTTGCTATAGGTGGATATCACACTTAAACGGGGAGCTGCTTATTCATTTTGATTCATTTATTAAAATTTTTGAATTGTTGGCTTCAATTTTGTCAGATGTTTTAATATAACTTTTTCATGTTCTCCTTCTGTTTATGTGGGTTTGCTGCAACTCTAAATTTGTGAGGGGAATAGGCAGCAGTTAAGATGCCAGTTCTAAAGAAGCAACAGGAAGTGAAATGAATTCTCTTAAACAGTTGTTAACAGAGAAGGTACCCTCATTGAAAGAGTTAACCTTACCTCTTGTTTTGGTGACAATTTGTATTTCCCATAATCTTTTTTGACAATAGTCACCAGGACAAAAAGAAAGGGTGAATCCACCTAGAAGGCTTAAACTATCTAGTATGTATGCTATTCAGCAGGGGCAAAAAGGAGAATACAAAATACAAGTCAAGACATTAATATTGTTAACAGTGATTTGGGCTGTTGCTGGTGCGTTGAGTTCTCATTTAGGCTCCATTCACACTTTTGGGACTTGTCATGCGGCGTAGGACACAAAGGAGCATGACAAGTCACAGCTCATTGTTTTCAATGGCACCCATTCGGATCCATGCGACTTGAAGTCACGGCGACTTTCTGCATCAAATGTACTACACCCATGTAAGACTTCACAGGGTTTATTTACTAAAGGCAAATCCACTTTGCATTACAAGTGCACTTGAAAGTGCAGTCGCTGTAGATCTGAAGGGGACAAGCAAGGAAAATAAAAAACAGCATTTTAGCTTGCACATGATTGGATGATAAAATCAGCAGAGCTTCCCCTCATTTCAGATCTTCCCCTCAGATCTACAGCGACTGCACTTCCAAGTGCACTTTCAGTGCACTTTCACGTGTACTTGCAGAGTGGATTTGCCTTTAGTAAATCAACCCCCAAAGATGTATCTGACACGCGACCCGCAGTGTCCTCGGGGTCGGCTCATCTAGGGTACTTTTTGCACATGTTCTGGGCTTGCCCGAATACTGTGAAATTCTGGTTGGAAGTATTTGAATTAATCTTAGCTCACAGTTGACGCTTTTGGCTTCCCCGGAGCTAGTACTTATAGGGATTCATAAGGATGAACAATGGCCCTATCATACCTTGTTATTATTACCTCCTATACTATGCAAAAAAGGAGATCCTCCTTAAGTAGACCTCCTCCACCCCCCATGTGGTGTCCTCCTGGAAAGCGGTGGTAGATGCTGCTCTACCCATGTATAGACTCACGTAAATCAATCGGTGTTGTTCCTGGAAGTATGAGAAAGTTTGGTCTTCTTGGACCTCAAGTTAAAGTATGTTGACTATCTCCATCATTTTCATTGTTGTTAGACAAATTGACTGCCAGTTTACCAGCTATTATTATTATTATTATTATACGAGATTTATATAGTGCCAACATGTTTACGCAGCGCTTTACAATGTATAAGGGGGACAACACAATTACAGTACAGTTTAATACAAAATTATTATTATTCTGTCTCTCATGTATATGTGAGGGATTTCATATTTTATTTGTTGCATAGCTGTTTCTGCTAATATACAGGGTATATGCATCATGGCGATGTATAGTTGGGTTATATAGACTTGTAACTGACTGCTACTCAGGCATGGCTTTGTACTCTGTTTATGAGCCTAATCATGTTGTATTGTACTGTTTGTTCAATAAAGCACTCCTGATTTAAAAAAAAAAGTCCCAATGACTTTGAAAAGGTTCCTGCACTACTTTGATGCGACTTTAATGCGAGTCGCACTGGAAATGGAGTCTCACAAATGTACACAGAGCCATAAGCATACATACTATTAAATGTTATTACTATTACTTCTTTGAATAAAAGCTAAAACACAGCCATAAAACTTGTCAAGCAAGAATGAAAAGATTTTAATTTCTGGGATCCAGTGCATTCTACTCATTGTCCATATCATATCTCTGCTTTTACAAAAGATGGATTACCTACAAATTAGAAAATATGTCTGGTATACTCTGCAGTTAAATACCAAGTCAAAGTGATAGGAAGATTAAATTGCTGTGAAGTAAAGTACAATCACTAGTACACACATGGAGCCCACATACCTGAGAGGGTTATCCAAGGATGTCAGAATAAAGGGCTACACATGAAAAGTAGAATTAGAATTAACAATGAATTCCTGTGGATGTCGTTAATGCCTAAGGCTGGAAGTCAACGTTTGGTCTGCCCAGATCAATGCTTGGGGAATGAATGAGCTTTGGAAAAGCCACACTCAGAAAAACACTTAAACACATTCTAAAGTATAACAACCAGACAATCGGCTTTGTCTTTTTGATGATTCATACAGAAGTCTGAAAATTGACCTCCTCACCATCAACTCCCACAGATCTGTATTCTAGTTTGTCTTCACTATAATCATTGTTTGTATTACTATCTGCAAAATCACATACAGTAAAACCTTGGATTGCGAGCATAATTCGTTCTGGAAACATGCTTGTAATCCAAAGCACTGGTATATCAAAGCACATTTACCCATATTAAATAATGAAATCTCTGATGATTCCTTCCACAACCATTTATTCATAAGTCCTTGAGTTTATAGTACATATAAAAAGATTATAGCAATGTGATAGATTGTGTAGCCATAAAATGTCCATCCACAAATGGAAGCCTCCACAAGCAAAATCCAGAAGGAACTACAAAGTATAAAAGAGAAGAGAGGCGCCTCTAAGTGTAGCAATATGGTTACATTTAATTAATTACATTTAATTAAGGTACAACATTTAGCAACTCACATGGCTGATGATTAAAACTGGCACATCTAAGTATGCAGGCATCCGGGGTAAAGAGGTCCACATAGACCATCCTCTGCACCGCTCTCTACCACCGCTGTCAGTCTGCAATCACGACTGGGAAGACTACCCTGCAGTAAAGCGATCTGAAAGTGAGGCTTGAAGTGCTCGTGGACCGCAGCGTGGAAGGGATGACGTTGATTGCGGTGCTGAGGATGGTCTATGTGGACAGCCTTACCCCGGATGCCTGCATACTTAGATGTGCCCGTTTTAATCATCAACCATGTGAGTTGCTAAATGTTGTACCTTCATTAAATGTAACCATATTGCTACACTTAGAGGCACCTTCTCTTTTATACTCAGTTGTGACTTAACGCTACTTGTATATCAAGACATCGCTTGTATATCAAGTCAAAATGTATTAAAAAATTTTGCTTGTCTTGTAAAACGCTGTCAAACCAAGTTACTCTCAATCCAAGGTTTTACTGTACTTGTATATTCACTCAATAGTATGCACTGCTATTATATGACAGCCAACAACAAAGTATACTATATTCATCATCAGTACTATGGATATAGTTCTTATGTTTCTACTAAGGTCAATTCAAGCAAACATCTGATTGTGTCAGAAGCTGAATACTACCATGTGTCATAATAGGAAAACACTGCAGTGTAAGAACAGCTGTACAAGATTGTCTATATAATTGTCTGTACTGTAAAGTATAAACATTGCAGCTCCTGAAGTATACAGAATTAAAGTTGAACTCCAGCCTTACCTTCATCAGCACAGTTCTATAGGCTCCTCCCATATACGAACGATACCAAAAAAATGGAAAAAATCTGCATAAGTCTTTAGGTAGTGTTATCCCATGGACCACTCACCTATTGAGGTTTTGTCACAAATTGACCAAACAACAATACTAATAAAGCCCTGGTATAAATAATACCTGGGAAGACAAGGGGGTTACTAGAAGTGAAAAAGAGTCGTGATTGGACTGGTACTACAAAACCTAAACTTTATTAAACGTTTTAAAATTCCATGATTTCAATCATGTAAATTACATGGAAAAATCTGACCCCCCAGTGTTATAGGAATCACTCAGGTCAAACACAGCACATAACATACAAAAGGTGCATGGAAAACAAATGAACAAAAAACATTAAACATAAATTTGCTGATCGTCCGGACACCAAAAGTCCCAACACAGAGGGTTGTAAGATAAATATCAATACTGTTTACTACTAACATGGTACAAGACCGATATTAGATAACAACCAATGTGTGCTATGACTAAGCACTCCTTGTAGTGCGAAATGCGTAAGCTTTGTTCCACTTTGCTGTGACCTGTATTTTGGATGACACCTTATTGAATAAAGGCAAATATCTTTGGAGTGCGGCTGTCCAGAATTTCTTTGATATCTAACTGCCATAGCATTGCCAGCACCTGGACTTCTAGACTGAAGGAGATGCCTTTTACCTTGATCTGAGCCACCTGGAGCGGTGATACTCTCTCTCTACTTGAATCCTATTGAGGATGTTCATGAGTCAATGAAGGTAGCTTAAAGAGGTTAAAGTGATTGTAAAGATCATTTTTTTTAAAAATAACAAACATGTCTATACTTATGGAATTGCACAGAGCTGCTGCAAACCTCCTCTTTTTGGGTCCCCGGCCAGTGCTCCTGGCCCTCCCCTCTGTCCAGTGGGCACGCAACTTCCCATCGGGGCACTCCCTGCTGCGGGGCTCTGGTGCAAATTCCCTTCTGGGACATCACAAACAATGGCTGATGGAATGCGCTGGTGCACATCATCGTGGGCCGGCTGCCTGAACCTAGAAAATGTTACATGTTCATGATGACGAAGGTGGACCAAGAGGACGAAGCAGGACCAAGACTGTCACACCTGAGCAGTGGATGGCAGCAGGACAACATTGGACCTGTGGGGGCATTGGCCTGTGTGAGCACAACCAAGGAGGGACAACACCCTAAATTAAAGGTTCAGATACCTGTCATCTGGATTGACTTCCTTCCCCCTTATGTGCTGTGGTAATGCCGGATTAATCCATGACATATGTGTGGAGGACCATGAAGGGGATAACTATCCATGAACACACTCGCAGTATCCATTAACCCATTAGGATCTGGATAGAAAGCCGAGACATACACCAATTATCTGTTGATGTGAGATACTACATAATCCTAAGGTGAAAGTTTTGTGAAACCGCAGTTGATGAGAGAATTCATGGAATTCAACATGAAAATCATCTTTCATCAACCTTAACCTACACCACCTATTCACACATCTGGTTTTACCTCCCACTTCCCTTTGAACTAGGAGCATTTTATACAGCTATATCATCTATTTTTGGACTTTTTATCATTATTAACCATATATTGACTTTTGGAGGAGATTATTATTACTTTTACACCATTTGATTATAAGAAGAGTCTTTTTGAAGTGATTATTATCACTTATGAAAAGTTTTTTGAAGTGATTATTATCACATTTCACATGTGTGTTTATTATTATTTTTTAGTGGTATTTTAATATCACATTTCACATGTGTGTTTATATATAATTTTATTCAGTGTTATTTATCACTATTTTCATTTATCCACTTACCGACCGGCTCCTGTACATATACGTCGGCACTTTGAAGAGGGATATCTCAGTAACGGCAGCAGCTGCTGCCACAACCGAGGTATCCATCTTTACAGGAGCCGGTTCTGTGTACGATAATGGTGGTCTCTGCGGCGGGTTTGCCGCGAGATCACCGTTATCGGTGGCGGGAGAGGTGCCACCCCCCCTCCCGCCGCTCTCCCGTCGGTAGCGGCGGAGGCGATCGGGACCTTTCAGTGCCTGGGTATGGAGACGAGTGAGGCTAAGATGGCCGCCACCCATCTCCATACCATTGGACGGCTGAAGTGACGTCATTACGTCAGCTCCGCCCACTTGTCTTAAAGGCATATTTTTTTTTTATGTCATTTTTTCAAAAGACTTTTTTTCTTTTTTTTTTTTTTTTTTTGCATTTTAGTCCAAATATGAGATCTGAGGACTTTTTGACCCCCGATCTCATATTTAAGAGGACCTGTCATGCTTTTTTCTATTGCAAGGGATGTTTACATTCCTTGTAATAGCAGAAGTGAACGCATACGTGAGTAGCGCCCGCATATGAAAGCGGTGGTCAAACCACACATGTGAGGTATCGCCGTGACCGGTAGAGCAAGAGCAATAATTCTAGCCCTAGACCTCCTCTGTAGAGCAAAACATGCAACCTGTAGAATTTTTTAAACGTCGCCTATGGAGATTTTTGAGGGTAAAAGTTTGACGCCATTCCACGAGCGGGCGCAATTTTGAAGCATGACATGTTGGGTATCAATTTACTTGGTGTAACATTATATTTCACAATATAAAAAAAAATTGGGCTAACTTTACTGTTGTCTTATTTTTTTATTCAAAAAAGTGAATTTTTTCCAAAAAAAGTGCGCTTATAAGACCGCTGTGCAAATACGGTGCAAAAAAAAAATAAGTATTGCAATGACCGCCATTTTATTCTCTAGGGTGTTAGAAAAAAAAACAATATATAATGTTTGGGGGTTCTAAGTAATTTTCTAGCAAAAAAACCTGTTTTAAACATGTAAACACCTAAAATCCAAAACGAGGCTAGTCCTTAAGTGGTTATGTGCGCCTTTTTTGGAAATTAGTGTACACAGTGGTGTTTTTTTATTTATTCACATGATTTGTTCTCATCTTCATTTTATTACTATTTATGCGCGAGATCACCTTGATTTTTAATTTTGCTCTGTGGTTTGGTGTACACCATTAGATTTTGCTGCATAATTCTGTTATCACTTTTAAATATAGACACTAGGTTCATTCTCTACCTTTAGTGGCGCGAAGGACACATTACCATTCAACATTGGACCTGCTGGGCAAGTAACTATGTGCCTTGAGAGCAACACTGCAGAACAAGAGGGAAGAAAAAAAAGGCAAGGGGGCAGTGAATGTTCCTCTTCAACATTATGGACAGAGATATGTATTTTACCCATATCACTTTGCTCAAATCTCAAATGCAATGCTGTTGGCAAAGATACATTATGATAACATTTTTTTTCCAAAGAAGAGGAAGATGCAGAGACATAAAGGACCACAAAAAGCTGTTTTAGGCTTAGATTGTTCTTTTAATAGCCAAAGGCAATTTCAGACAAAATGCATTATTTTATCTGAAAATAGTGTATAAAAGTCAGTTAAAAAATGTTTTATGCCATGGCTCATGCATTCGCTATAGTAACTGCTGGCACTCATTTTCAGACAAAATGTATCAGCTTGTCCCAACCAAGCTACAAAGCTACAGCATTTTTCTTTAATAAAACGTCTGTTGATTGCTCCTCCCCCTCATTCCAAAAGTGTTGGGGCATGTTCAATCCAATGGATATACAAGTTCTAAAAATGGCACCCTTAAACTTGCTAAGGATCATACTAACTTAAAATAACAAATAAAAATAACCTAGCTAACGCACATTATACACAAATGGGAACACTCATACATTTGACAACATGCCCAGTCATTACAAGACTACACGTAAGAGCATTCGCTACATACTCATTTAATGAAAGCAAGTGGATTTGAGGCATATCCCTGAATAGAAAATCTCCAGGCTCCACTAATCCTTGTTTTAACAGAAGCTGCATGTAGAGGCAGTAGACTGTCACAGGCCATTTCCTATCTCCGGTATAAAGGTTTTTCATGGGAAATACTAGAGAACAAAATAAAACAAGCATCTCTAAATGTGTGTACTCTGCTGGACAGCACTCATGATCTAGAACAAAGAAATGTCTATAAAATATTTCAAATAATTGTTAAAGCTGAACTCAAAGACGTTCATTTAAATATATTCTATAATAGCCACAAAGGATATTAAAATGATTTTTAAATGAAGATATTATCTTGCAAAAGTAGCAGTGACATTATCACTCTGCTGCATCTAGCCTGCTTATCCAAAGCTATATCCAGCTTTCAGATGCTGATGGTGGTGGGTTGTCTGTGAGGCAAAGGTACTGATTGGTTGCCTTTAGTTGAAGAGCCAATCAGTGCCTCAAATAACCTGTTGATGGCCACTGCTAGAAAAGTGAGCTGGTCTCAGCCAATAGGAATCCTTGTTCCTTTTTAGACTGAAGAAATGACAGCTGCCAACTGATTGATTACTACTAGGAACAAAAAACATTCCTCTTAAAAAAAAACACAACAAGCAGATACGATTTTCAGTGATTAAAGAATAATATAAATTGTGCATCATTGTAAGTAGTGTAAAGTAACTGAAAACAGCCAATCAGCACTCTGATTACCCATTGGTAGGTACTTAGTGCCAACGCACAGCATTGCACTTTCCATTATGATAATACAGTCTGTAAGTGTACTAATGCAAAATCAGATATCTGCAGTTATTTGGCTTTAATATATTTTTCTTTGGAAGTAAAAATATATCCTCATCAATGCATTTTATCAACTGTATTTTACAAAATAAAACAAAAACCTGAAGCATGATTTAAAAAAACTGCATTAGCATCACAGCATATATGATGAAGTGTAACTCACCATAAATTGTTAGTGGTGGACGCTGCTGGTGCGCTGGTTAAATGAATACACAATATTCCTACTGTGTGACTTTGAGCATGTAGGTGAAACCTTATCACAATTTCATAACTGGTAGAGTAAATGTTAAACCTGTGCTGTTCAAACATCACCTTACTGTTAATGAAGGTGTATTAAATGTTTTTGAATAATCATGTATAGTGTTTGTAAGTATTTAATAAATTTGATTTAAAACCCCCCATTCCCCCCCCCCCTTCCCTTCACCTCCCAATCCCCCTTCCTTACTTTACTGTTGTACTACCTTTACTGCTACATTCTCGCTCTCTTCTATTTTCACCCTGTAAGATTCCACTCCATTGGATTTAGCTGCTTGACCCTTCTGTTGATATGTAACATGCACTCTCTCAGAGCTTTTTGTGCACAATGCTACTTATTTGACATACTATAGTGAACTGTGCGCCTTACAGTTCTTTGTGTGTTTTTTTGTATTTGTCTATGATAAGTAAAAAAATTTGTGTTAAAAATCCACCAATCAGTGGAGTGAATGTCTGGAGAGATACGGATGGTGGGTCTTCCTTACATTTACTGGCTCTGGCCTTAACACTGCTGGAGTTCTACTGCCCCCCTACACTTAAGGTGGACTTTGCATGGGAATGACCATATTGGGCCTCCCCTTTCCATGTGTATGGTACTAGTTCCTGGTTCAAAGTTCCCTAGGTTGGCTGTTGAGGATACGGTTATTACCCCCGTCCCACACAAGTTATAAGGACCTCTATAAGAGCTCTATATTGCTTAAGGCATGAAAAACTGATTGGTGGATGATGCCTGTGCATATTGTTTCGTATACTATGCACCACTGCAAGCTCCTGAAGAAGCGCTTAAGGGCGCGTAACATGTAGATTTTTCTTCACTACGTCTCTACCACCAACCAGCTGCTCCTTCCTTTGACATCATCTCATTTTGAATCATTATTGATCGATCTGTTCCACTGTGGTAATAATTGGTTGTGTTAGGTGGTGTGAGCGTCGTTTAGACCAAGCACCATGTTTTGTTTTTAGCATGTCATGTCAATAATGTGAATTTTAAAGAATAATAAAAGTTCATTTTGTATTTCAACACTACAGATGTGCCTCTAAACTCCATGTTTCCTTCTTTTGAATAATATTTTACTTTTTGAATAAGCCCTTTATTAAAGGTGCATAGCCCACTTGTTCAGCATTGCTGTAGTGCATTAGTCCATCCTACTTCCTTCTTTGGTGTTGTGAAAACCCCTACTAGTGATACAAGAGAGCTTTTCCCAAACACACCGGCTGCACATTTCTCAATGTTATTCATGTATAGAAATCCTGATGTAAAAATAAATGAATATCAGTGCTAAGAAGTTTCAAGTTTTCAACAGATTTAGACTTGGTTTAAAAAACTAGCAATGGACAGCCCGCATGCAATGGATTTTAATCAATTTAATTAATGAGAAACGCACAGCTAAATTCAAGGCACTATGACGAAATTTAGGCAAGTCTGGGACCCCTGGACTTCGCATTGTCTTCTTATATCTCTTATATCTCGTGGTAGCCTGTTTCACGCTCATGCATGAACCGGGGACCCTTGGCCCTGATTTAATGTTATTGTTGTTACCATCTCTGCTCTTGGCATTTACTCATGCATATTATGATTTGCCAGGCTGATGAGCATCCTTACATTGTTGTGTTTGTCATTTTGGACTTCAGAACTCTTTGTAATACATCTCTCTGGATTCTGGCTGAAATGTATTACATAAATTGAGTAAACTTTCTACTCTTAACACAGTTGTGGGTAGAATTACCAAACTTATTTTTTATGCTTTTCTTTTTAAAAAAACTGCAAAAGTATTTGACTACTCCCTATAATGCCGCAGAGGCAACACAAACCTTTGCCAAATCCTGATATGTGAAACTTCCAAAGCAAAAAAAACAGGTTCCAGGTGCTCACGGTTCAGATGTAGGTTTTATTCTCAAGAAGTCATAAACAGTATTACAATAACCAAAGAACCTTGACACATTTTGCACTAGATGTGTTAATCATGAGGACTTCCTTATGAGTGCACGTAGACAGGCTGGCAGTGGCATTAGGAAGGTAAGCTGAGCTTCTGTTTTGATGATTGTCTACATACAGTGTACCTTTGTACTACCTAAAAAAGCCCTAGGCATATTCCTTTAGCTATAGATATAAAGCTGGACATACACAGTTTTCTGCTGAATCAGACAAATTTTTGAGCTGTGGGTGGCTCTGCTGGCAGTGCTAGATTTACAGAGGGCAAATGGGCAAATTACCCCAGGCCCCCCTGCCAGAGGGGGACCCCCTACCAGAGGAGGCCCGACTTTCTCTTAGAAAAAAATGAAACTTATGTTCCCTTCGAGACTTCAGTAGTGTGTTTGTTGAGGACATTTTCCAGTTTGCAGCCTTTGCCAAGCTCTGGTCATGTCTCACTCCATCTCAATAGGCAGTTTTTTTACATGATGAAGGGCTTGCCGACACCTTTCCAGGGTTTAATGTAGCTCTTAGAATATATTTGAGCATGATGGCCACTAGTTGTTTTGGAGAAAGGTTGTTTAGCAAATTGACACTGATAAAAAATTATCTGAGGACAACAATGACCCATGAAAGATTAATTGCTCTGTGCCCACTGGTTGTCGAGAGTAGTGTCTACATGATGATACAGTTTGATGAGTTAGGCAGCCCATAGAGTATGTGATTTTCTTTCCTTCCATCACAGGTGGAAGGAAGGAAAACAGCTTGATTCCCCCATTAACACAGTCAGTGTTGATGGGGGAATGCTTCCTGCAGTTTTCTTCTGTTCTGCTGGCAAGGGGGACATGGGCCCCAGCCAGCAGAACACAATGAATACTATAGCTGCTGGCAGTAATCACATACCAAAAATCAGACAGACAGGCTGGTTGTACCTAAGTGGATTGATGGGACAACATGGGTACTACAAGCCTGCCCATAGATGGATTGAATCTCGGCCGGTCCCTGCTAAACCGACTGAGATTCGATCCATCTATGCCTGCTTAAGTTAAAGAATTTGCATATGCTAAGTGCAGGAAGAAAGACTTTTTGTAAATATTTAGTGTGATGCATACATGTGATGTATGACTTGCCAGTTCCAATTATCTGTGTAATGTGTATTTTTACAGTCAATAAAATTGATTAAGAAAAACGGACAAGTGTTTTCTTCGGAGCCTAACCTTTATTTTATTTTTTAGAACAAAAACGGTTTATCATTCATTTCAGTTCACTTTTTTTGTCATATTATTTAATTTCTATGTTGAGGGGCCCCAAACTTAAAGTGCCGTGGGCCTCCCAAGGTCTAAATCCAGCACTGCCTGCTGGCACCACCCAGCTTGATAAAATCTAATCCGAAGATCTGAAGCTGGGTGGAAAATTGTCCACCAAATCATGATCAGATACACTCACTAATTGGGTATTCTGACAGTCTTCAGGACAATAAAATAGCCAGCGGGAGATTAGTCCACCCACCCTGTTAAGAATGGATGGAGGAATCTGTTATGCCCTGTACACACGATAGGATTTTCCGACAACAAAATCCATGTTTTTTTTTCCGACGGATGTTGGCTCAAACTTGTCTTGCATACACACGGTCACACAAATCTTGTCGGAAATTCCGAATGTCAAGAACGTGGTGACGACAACACGTACAACGAGCCGAGAAGAATGAAGTTCAATAGCCAGTGCAGCTCTTCTGCTTGATTCCTAGCATGTGTGGAATTTTGTGCATCGGAATTGTGTACACACGATCAGAATTTTCAGATCTCAAATTTTGTTTGTCGTAAATTCTGACGGAAAATGTCCGATGGAGCCTACACACGGCCTACACATGGTCGGAATTTCCGACAACAAGCTCCCATCGGACATTTGTTGTCGGAAAATCCTATCGTGTGTACAGGGCATAAGTTTCCTGAATGACACAAATCTATGCTATATGGACAGCTTTAGGGTCACAGCTATATAGCAAGTTCTAAACATATAAGACACAGACAAAGCATAGGGAATCATTCTTGGCCCTAGAGTTGATGGATCCTTTATTGCAGCCACATGCCATGACACAAGAATCAAGGTACTTACGCTTATTCATGGCTGCTGTTCCATTAAAGTCAGCAAATACAATGCATTTTCAGCTAGTGAATCTGTCACATTTAAAATATAGGGCACGGAGCTAATTCCTACATGTAAGCAGACACCCTTACACGCAATCAGTTCCCGTTCACCTAATACAGCAACATAAAGAACAACCACCTTTGTGTGAAATGCCTCCTGCTGTGTTTTGAACATGAACTGTAATGCTATTTTTACACAATGTCTCTTCTTATATTACATATGTACGTGCTGCCTAAAGAATTGGATTAAACTGACTGTTTGCTGATTGTTTTAATAAATGGTATATGAGCGATGCATAAGCCATGCAAAATAGTAACGTGGGTGTGTGTTGGGTAAGCTAGCATGCTCACCAGTGCAAATATTAGTACACTTTGTTAAAAAGTCAATCTGGAAACTGACATCTGCCTTTGTGTGTTTTACTATTATTAGACTGTAGTTTTAATGTTTGGTGCATTTAAATAGCACTTATATTTAATGGATACAAATTTGTATTAATATATCAGTATCTATATATTCTCATTCACTTGGGACTTATGGTAAAGCCCTGAATGTCGGGCAGCATCGGCTGGTTCAATAGAAACCGGCCGACATTCGGCCCGTGTGTACTGCAGCCGGTCCAAGAGGTCTGCTGACCGGCTCCCAATCAGCCCTCTCAGCCAATGGCAGAAGTGTTCTGGTGGAGGAGCCGTCTGGGTTGAACAAAAACAAAAACTAGCAGTGTGTACTAGGCTTAACTTGTGAGCTCCACTAGAGTTAGGATTACGTAAGAACCTAATTTAGGGCTAGTCTTAGGCAAGGTATACTGGGAAATCATTTTTATAGTAAGCTAATTAGTCAGGTTGAAAAAAAAAGAACTTTGGATCCAAGCCCATTGGAGATAAGTGTCTGCCCCCGTTCCTTCTCTCTCTTATTTCCTTTTCCATACTTTACTATTTTTCTTTGGTCTTACAGTTGAGTCCTCCTTTCCCTGTTCCGTCTGGTCCCAACAGGGTCTCTCTTGTTTCGTTAAGCTTATATTTTGAGATTACTATCCTATGGACCAGTTTGTTGGATTACTCCTACATTGTAACTTTAATTCACGTGTTTTGTTATTTTGTATTAAAGCATAACTAAAGGCAAAACTTTTTTTTTAGTTCTGTTATCCTGTTTTCCATTATCATTGAAAGGGAAAGTAAAAGAAAATCCCAAATTTTGGGTTGTCCCCAAAAAAGTAATAGAGGGGAAATCTTCCAATGGGGACACTAGTTCTGGTGACCTGGGGGTCTCCAAGGAATTCCCTTAATTTGCAGGGATTTCCTCCCACTTCCTGTTTTGCTATGCTACAGAAAGTGGGAAATCTCCGCAATGGGATACAGATGGTGAAAAAAAAATCTGAAAGGGATTATAACCCTCTATCCAAAATGAGAAAAAAGTTTTGCCTATAGTTCTACCTTCAGTCTTGTTTGATTATCTGCAGCTCAGTGGCGGAACTATAGGGGTCACTGAAATTGCACTTGCGCACCCTGATGTAAGGGGGGCTCTCCAGGAACCCTGATGTAAGGAAGGGGCTTTCTGGAGACCCTGATGTAAGGGGGGCTCGCTGGGGACCCTGATGTAAGGAAGGCTCTCTGGGAGCCCTGATGTAAGAAGGGGCTCTCTGGGGACCCTAATGTAAAGAAGGGGCTCTCTGGGGACCCTGAGGTAAGGGGGGGCTCTCTGTGGACCCTGATCTAAGGGGGGCCCTCTGGGGACCCTGATGTAAGGGGGGCTCTCTGGGGACCCTGAAGTAAGGGTATAATATATATATATATATATATATATATATATATATATACACACACACACACACACATGTATATCAAATACATGTGTATGCCCGCTCAAGCGCTGCTATGGGCTCTAGCCCGAGATCTTTCGTAGACCTAGCAACGCCTCTGGTGGGGGCCCTTCATGGTTTCTTGCACCACAGCCCTGAATATTCTAGTTACGCCTCTGCTGCAGCCCCTGTGTTGGCGATTCAGTTGTTATTTCTCCTTTAAATTAATAAAAAAATAAGTGAATTGAAAAAAAAGACAATTGTCCACTAAGTTCAATAAAAAATAAAATAAAGTTCATCCAGAAGTAGGTGAAATACCCTATATAAAAATGTGGTCTGAATTTCCTTAACAAGCTGTGTACATTTTTTTACATTTTTTTGAAGCAATCTATCTCTATTAGGACTAGTTCTTGTGTGAGACTATTATATGTTATTACTGAATGACACAGTGAGAATCAACCACACGTACAAGCATGCTTTACCAAGCATTACCCCAACACATTGGTGCCAACGTGTCCTAAATCACAGGGGTTCATATATCAGACCATAAAGAGGGACATCTGAGGAGTAAAGAGGGACAGAGGGAGTTGATTCTAAAAGAGGAACATTCTCTGAGATGCCTAAAATTCGACTAAAACTAAAATGGCATTTTAGTCAAAAGACAAAAATGGGACTAAAACTAAAATGCCATTTTAGTAAAAAAACTAAGACTAAAACTAAATTGAAATTTGACTTCAAAATTAACACTAGTCTATAGTGCATGTTCATACCTCAATAACATAAATAATAACATATGAGATTTTTCACTCCAGCAGTATATAATGAGTTGAAATTGTCGAGAAATGTTTAACTAATGCATTACAATTTAATTACACCCATTAGATTTTAGACCACTAAAATGAGTTTTAGTTGGCTAAAATGTACTGGAGATTTAGTCGACTAAATATGACTAAAACTAAAACAATTGCAGAAAACTAAAATGGGACTAAAACTAAAATGCCATTTTAGTCCTAAGACTAAGACTAAAACTAAATCGAAATACCCCTCCCCTATATCACAATTCAGAGGCTGCTACCTAAATGACATATCACAAGACCCAAGCAATGACATGTGAAGGACCTGTCTAACCAAAAATGGGAGGTGTGCTCAAGCTTTGCACATGATAACTTTTAGGCGGTCATCCGGCTTCTTGGAAAAAGTAATGTATAATAAGGCACTGTATTGTACCTACTCTTCAACAGAGCATAATACTATAGTCCCATTTACTTTATATACTTATGCTGCGTACACACGGTCGGATTTTCTGACGGGAAATGTTCGATGAGAGCTTGTTGTCGGAAATTCCAACCGTGTAAGCTCCATCTGGATCTCAGATTTTCCGACAGCGGATTTTGTTCCGATGTGTGTACACAATTCCGACGCACAAAGTTCAACGCATGCTCAGAATCAACCAGAAGAGCTGCGCTGGCTATTGAACTTGATTTTTCTCAGCCCGTCGTACGTGTTGTACATCACCGTGTTCTTGACGATCGGATTTTCCGACAAGATTTGTGTGACCGTGAGTTTGAGCCAACATCCATCGGAAAAAAAACATGGATTTTGTTATCAGAATGTGCTATCGTGTGTACGCGGCATTAAATTGTAGGTTTAGCCAAAACTTTGTTCAGTTTTGAATTAAATGAGAAGTATGGCCATTGCTTTTTTGGCCCTAATTCTCCTATGTATCACAGGAGTGCAGTTCGTTGTAAAGCTCGCTGTCGGCTAGTCCAGGCTAGTGAAAGATCCCGACTTTATAGTCGCGATCCACCCAGATTCCTAGACCGGCACCTGGCTCAGCCTCTCAGTTGCGCTGCTGGGGGAGTGAGCCAGCCACTCCCACCCTCTCCACAGCCCAGCCCTCCAGTGAGAGCAGGAGGAGCAGAGCAGAGGATCAGTGACTGTCAGTCACCACTCTGCTCAGAGCGGAGGGGAGAACTGAGCGATCTGCGGTGTTTGATCGCTCAGTTCTCAGTGAAGAGGCGGCGGGGGACAGATGCAGCATCGGTTTGATGTTGCATCCACCTAGGTGAGTATAAGGCCCCTTTCACACTGGGGCGGTTTGCAGGCGCTATTGCGCTAATAATAGCGCCTGCAAACGGACCCAAAACAGCAGCTGCTGTCTCTCCAGTCTGAAAGCCCTGGGGGCTTTCACACTGGAGTGGTGCGCTAGCAGGACGGGAAAAAAAGTCCTGCCAGCAGCATCTTTGGAGCGGGGAAGGAGCGGTGTATACACCCTGCCCATTGAAATCAATGGGGAAAGCGCAGCTATACTGCCGGCAAAGTGCCTCTGCAGGCCCTTTAACCCTTTCTCGGCTGCTAACGGGGGGTAAAACTGCCCCGCCCAACGTTTAATCGCTGCTAACAATAGCAGCGCTTTACCGCCGACGCCCCCCCCCCCCCCCGCCCCAGTGTAAAAGGGGCCTAAGGCCTTTTTTGTAAACCCCATTCTTTTCTTTTAAGTAGTGAATGGTTAAAACTCCTGTCAGTTTCTTTTTTGCTGTATTTGTCCCATTGGGGAGTTTTCCTTTCACGTTCTTTCCCAGAGGTGCAAAAGAAAGCAAAAGGAATTCTTTATAAAGTCAGTCAATTCCCCTCTTAGACAGCTGTCACCAAAACAGGTGTCCCCATTGAAAGGATCACCCTCATATCTTGTTCTGGTGACAAGTCCAAAGGTTTGGATTTCCCATCATTTACTGTCTACGTGACAATAGTCACAAGGACAAGCAAAAAGGAAAAATCCACCTAGTGAAGCACAAACAGGAATACTTGACGGGAGTTCTAATCCTTGTCTCGTGTGTACGCAGCAATACACTACACTCTCCCCAGGCTGACAATGTTGGTGTCCAAAGGTGTCTGCTTTACTGCTCCATTCAGTGTGAACACACCCTAAAGCAGGGCGCGTGTTACTGTCTGGATCACCAGACGAAATAAAGGAAATAATTCCAAAAAAAGAAACCGAATGCACTCACCACACCCAAGAATTCGATAACTGACATATATTATATTATTGTCTTTGGGTTCAATACTGTTTTAATACATTGAACACAATACAATAAATAATCCCCAAACGTTCAGTGTTGCCAACGCCTCCTCTCTCAGTGCTGCTTCCCTGAACGTCACAGGAAAGAGTTATCAGTACACAGTGCGGTCTCTAGCCAGTCTGTTAGCTTGAAGGAGGAGGATGAAAGAGTAGTGAAGTGCCTTGCCATCCTAGGCTAGCAGGCTGTGTGTTTCTATTGATGTATATAGAGTAGGGAGACACCTCTAATCCCTGTATAGCTCAGAGGATGCTGCAATAGAAAGGGGCCACAATGAAACAAGAAACCTATGGCATCATCATTGCAAAAGCTTAAACCAGAACAAGACAAGGATTAAACGAAATACTCCATAAGTGATTACATCAGCTGCTGAAAGAGATTTAAAAAAAAAAACTGAGGGTTTAATTTCACTTTAAGCTTCATTCACTTCCGTGCATCCAATTCACAATAGCAGGAGATTTTGACTGGCTCTCTACGAAGCGGGTTCACATATCACCGATGCGGCTACAATGGGAATTTGCACAGGAGTCCTGTGCGTCTTCTGGTCCGTTTCAGGTCCGAATTCAGCCAAAAATTTGGGCTGAAATCGGACCTGAAGCGGTGAACAGGGACGCACCGGACCCCTGCTGTGAGCCGCATGCGAACATAGTGTGAACCCAGCCTTAAAGTGTCAGTCCACCCTAAAACGAAAATCCCTGCATCTACAGACATTCACATTCTAAGACTAACCTATCTAACCCTGTAAAGAAGAAATCAGTATACATATCTTTTCTGAAGTCTATCCGACCCGATCTCAAGAGGCGGAAGCTCTGCTGAGGACACAGCGACAACGGCTTTGAAATGAATGGGGAATGGCATCACCCATAGACTTACTATGGGGCTACCATTGTCAGCTGTGTCCTCTGCACCCACCTCACCAGCAAAGCCGCGGCTGACAGCTCAGCGCGGGGTCGGGTCGGATTATCTGCAGAAAAGGTACTGTATGTATACTGATATATTCTTTACAGGGTTAGATAGGTTAGATCTCTGTAGATCCAGGGATATTAGTTTTAGGATGGACTTCTACTTTAAGTATCCATTGCATGAAATAGAGAAGCAAATGTGCTAGAAACATTTAAAGAAGTCATGGAATTAGATAATTCTAACTTTTCATTAGGAAATTATTTCATCAGTAAAATTCAATGTAAGGGGAGCTAAGAAAGCCCCTCCTCCCCTCGGCTAGATGAAAGAAAAAAGCGCCCATGAAAACTCTTGGGATGTGTGACATAATTTTGGCCTAGGCCAGAACTCAGAAAACAACTGAAGAGAAGAAAAAAAAAAAAGTTTAAAACAAGTAAAAATATTATACCTTCCTATCTATTTACTAATGGTAGCAGAATAATGATTACAAATAGTTTATTGAGATAGTTTTGTTCTGCTTTAACTTTAACCACTTGCCGACCAGCCACAGTACATATACCGCGGCAGGTCGGCTCTATTGTGCAAGACAACATACCTGTACGTCGTTTCATGCAATAGATACTGTGGGCGCGCGCACGCCGCCAGGGGCACGCGCACCCAATGCACGACGCGGGTGCGTGTGTGCGTGTGAGTCTGGCAGACTCGATGTCTGCCGGCCACCCGTGAGCGCTCCACAGAGAGGCAGAACAGGGATCATCCCCATTCTGACGGAACAACATGGAGATCTGCTGTTCCTAGTGATCAGGAACAGCGATCTCTGTGTTGTCCCAGTGAGCCCATCCCCCATGCAGTTGGAACACACTCAGGGAACACAGTGTCATTTATACATTGATCAGTGCATTTTATTAGCACTGATCACTACATGTGTCACTGGTCCCCAAAAAGTGTCACTTGGGGTGAGAATTGTCTACCGCAATGTTGTAGTCCCGCTAAAAATCGCAGATCACTGCCATTACCAGTAAAAATATTTAGAAAAAAATAAAGTCCATAAATCTATCCCGTATTTTGTGGACGCTATATCTTTTGTGCAAACCAAAATATACCAGGGACGTGCGGTGAGGTCAGTGGCTGGTTATACACTGACTAGTATCAGAGCCACATACACACAGGTTACATACGCCGCGACCGTTAGAGCGAGAGCAATAATTCTAGCACTAGACCTCCTCTGTAACTCTATACATGTAACCTGTAAAAAATTTTAAAGCGTCGCCTATGGAGATTTTTAAGTACTGAAGTTTGGCGCCATTCCACGAATGTGTGCAATTTTAAATGCCGTGTAACATAAAAAGTTGCAACGACCACTATTTTATTCCTTAGGGTGTCTGATAAAACAATAAATATAATATTTAGCAGTTCTGAGTAATTTTCTAGCAAAAACATTATGAATTTTACATGTAGGAGAGAAGTGTCAGAATTGACATGGGTGGCAAGGGGTTAATTAAAAAAAAAAAAAAAAAAGCTGAACCTTTATTTGCTTCAGAGCTTAGTAAATGAGATGAAGTTTCACTTTGCAAAGGATACCCAATCACATGCAAGGAAAAAAAACAGCATTTTTACTTGCATATGATTGGATGATGGAAGTTAGCAGAACTTTGCCTTATTTACTAAGCTCTGGAGCAACTGCAACAGTCTATTAGCCTTTAGTAAATGCACCCCACAGTGTGTAAGATCAACCCACTGTTGTCACCATCAGCAGATGTTGACCAATAACAATGATGTGCAGCTGATACTGGAGCAAGTGCATGTAGACAGGGAGTGGTTGAAAAAGACTGGAGGAGAACATGGCATTTATTAACAGATATAACAGGTATTTTAAACCATTAACTGAATAAAACTAGCTTTCACTTTTATTAATGCAGAAAAGCCTGTTTTTTCTGTCTCTGTTTCATGGGATTGCATCTATGATATTCCTAGTCTGTTCTAGTCAAGTCTAGTGTACTGTGTTTTGGTTTAATATAACTTAGTGAAGTCAATAAAACTAGATTTTAATGTACTGTATTCGCTTTAAAGTTAACCTGTGTCTAGGAGGATACGTATTCTTCATATACACCCCTATGGGGCAACCCTAATCTACCCCACTTTTGTACAATTCTGGATCCTTCTATCTGGGCCAGACACATAATTACACTACTTAAAGCGGAGTTCCACCCATTTAAATGTCAGCAGCTACAAAAAGTGTAGCTGCTGACTTTTTATAATCAGACACTCACCTGTCCTACGGTCCAGCTATGCGGGTGTACAAAGCCTTGCTCCTCTCCCCCTCCTCTCCGCGGCAACGGGATTCTAACTGTGGGCGCCTGGTTGTGGCTTCAAAGCCGGGCGCGCGATACGCATGTGTGAGCCGTGCTGTGAATGGCTGGGCAATCTTCTGGGACCTGTGACGTGTCCCATAAGATTGCAGGGAGGGAGGAATGGGGGAGAGGTGATCTTCCTTCCGGTGCCGCGGAGCCCGGGGAGGAAGTGGGAGCTGGGTGCCTGCAAAAAACAGGGTACCCGCTCCCCCTCAAAAAAATTACATGCCAAATGTGGCATGGCAGGGGGTCACCAACACTTAAAGTGGAAGTTCCATTTGTGGGTAGAAGGCCGCTTTAAACATATTACACCACATGGCTCCCTCCTGTCCTATACTGAACTGCTGGACCAATATGGGTTGCCCAATGTTTTTCCGTTTTTTAAAGTTACGTCATGCTGCTAACGCACAATTTCCCCATAACATTATACTGACTTTTGACCCCTTAGACAAGACGTTGTCCTTTCAGGACCCCCCAAACCATTGTCGGCACTTTATTCTCAGCTTATTCCCTTAACTCTACCCAGAATGATGGACCTATATAATAAATGGCAGGCTGATATCCCTACTCTGATGGAAAATGACTGGGAAGACTGTGTACTTCAATTCTTGAAACTCATGATTTCCTCTAGAGATTGGTTCCTTCAACGTTTGTATTATACACCTCAACGACTATCTTTTATATACCCTGGGACCTCAGACACTTGCCTTCATTGTGGCACGGAGGTGGGCACTTATTTTCATGTTTTTTGGTCGTGCCCGGCAATACAACACTATTGGAACAAAGTATTGGCTATGGTAAATGCTGTGAGTGATTTCTCTCTTCCTCTGGACCCAGCAATTTAGCAACTGGGTCTTGTGGAGGGGGTGGTACCTGCTAAGTATACAAGACTCTTTGTGTTTTACCCTGCATATTATGCACGTAGGGAAATTCTTTTACGCTGGAAATCCTTGTCCCCTCCTACTGCGAGTGGATGGAAACTGGCTATCAACACCACCCTTCCTTTGTTTAAATAACCTACGCTAGTAGGAACTGTCCACACAAGTTTGATAACATTTGGAGCGGTTGGGTTGATACTGTTTATTTTCATGCCCTATCATATCTGTTTTAACTCCTGTAATGTGGGTTCCCTAACTGCTTGTGACTAGGGATGAGCCGAACACCCCCCGGTTCGGTTCGCACCAGAACCCGCGAACGGACCGAAAGTTCGCACGAACGTTAGAACCCCATTGACGTCTATGGGACTCGAACGTTCGAAATCAAAAGTGCTCATTTTAAAGGCTAATTTGCATGGTATTGTCCTAAAAAGGGTTTGGGGACCCGGGTCCTACCCCAGGGGACATGTATCAATGCAAAAAAAACTTTTAAAAACGGCCGTTTTTTCGGGAGCAGTGATTTTAATGATGCTTAAAGTAAAAAAAAAAAAGTGAAATATTCCTTTAAATATCGTACCTGGGGGGTGTCTATAGTATGCCTGTAAAGTGACGCGTGTTTCCCATGTTTAGAACAGTCCCTGCACCAAATGTCATTTTTAAAGGAAAAAATCTCATTTAAAACTGCTTGCGGGTTTAATGTCATGTCGGGTCATGGCAATATGGATGAAAATCAGTGAGACAAACGGCATGGGTACCCCCCAGTCCATTACCAGTCCCTTTGGGTCTTGTATGGATATTAAGGGGAACCCCGCACCCAAATTAAAATAAGGAAAGGTGTGGGGCCACCAGGCCCTATATACTCTGAACAGCAGTATACAGGCGGTGCAAACAAGACAGGGACTGTAGGTTTGTTGTTAAGTAGAATCTGTTTGTAATTTTGAACATTTTTAACGTGTTTAGCTCCAGCCAAAAAATCTTTTCTAAGCTTTTTGGAAAACATAGGGAAGGGTTATCACCCCTGTGACATTTGTTTTGCTGTCTTTCCTCCTCTTCAGAAGATTTCACCTCACTTTTTTGTCCCAATGAAAAATGTTTTTTGAAAATTTGGGTTTTTTTGTGGAACAAGGATTGGAAAGCATCAGTGGAAAGGAGAACTTGTTTTCCCATATTAACTCTTACAGGAGAGAATTTCCCTTCCTAGGGGTAGATTTCATCTCACTTCCTGTTGTCTCCTTCCGTTTGCAAGTAGGAGTCGTTTGTAAGTTAGATGTTTGAAAGTAGGGTCCTGCCCTATATACTCAGCAGAAATTTGGGCCTTAGGTGTTGCTGTGGCCACAACACTGTAAGCCCTCACAGGGCCCTGCTGTGAAATATTAGATCAAGAATTGTAATTACATGCCCCTGTTGAACAGGAGCTGAAAAATTAGGCCTTAGGCACTGGTGCTGGTGCCACAACACTGCAACCCCTCACAGACACTCTAGTTGGAACGCAGGAACGAGCCCTGCTGCAAATTATTGCTTCAAAAATTGTAATTACACGCCCCTGTTAGACAGGGGCAGAAAAATTGGGCCTTAGGCACTGGTGCTGGTGCCACAACACTGCAACCCCTCACAGACACTCTAGTTGGAACGCAGGAACGAGCCCTGCTGCAAAGTATTGCATCAAAAATTGTAATTACACGCCCCTGTTAGACAGGGGCAGAAAAATTGGGCCTTAGGCACTGGTGCTGGTGCCACAACACTGCAACCCCTCACAGACACTCTAGTTGGAACGCAGGAACGAGCCCTGCTGCAAAGTATTGCATCAAAAATTGTAATTACACGCCCCTGTTAGACAGGGGCAGAAAAATTGGGCCCTAGGCACTGGTGCTGGTGCCACAACACTGCAACCCCTCACAGACACTCTAGTTGGAATGCAGGAACGAGCCCTGCTGCAAAGTATTACATCAAAAATTGTAATTACACGCCCCTGTTAAACAGGGGCTGAAAAATTGTGCCTTAGGCACTGGTGGTGGCGCCCAGAACCAAAAATGTTCTTACAAGCTATCAGCGTGATGATTGAGGAGGAAGAGGATAATTACTCAGGGATAGTCACTCAGCATCAGCATAGGCAGTCTTTGAAGGGATCTGAGATTTCAAAAAAAATTATTCGGTTACATCAGCATCAGGTGCTTGGTAGCTGGTGGTGATCCAAGACTCATTCATTTTTATGAAGGTCAGCCGATCGACCGAGTCGGTGGACAGACGCACCCTGTGATCGGTTACCACGCCTCCAGCAGCACTGAATGTGCGTTCCGAAAGAACGCTGGATGCAGGACAGGCCAGTAGCTCAATTGCATACTGTGCAAGCTCTGGCCAGTGATCCATCCTCAAGACCCAGTAACCCAGAGGATTTTCGGTGGGAAAGGTGTCCAAGTCTGATCTTGCCCCTAGGTATTCCTGCACCATGTAAAACAGACGCTGGCGATGGTTGCTGGAACCGATCATACCTTGGGGCTGCGGACCAAAAAATTGTCTGAACGCATCGGTCAGACGGCCACCTTCTCCACCGCTCCTTCTTTGACTGACCGAAGCCTCAGCAACACGTTGTCCAGAAACAGGAGTTTGTAACCTCCCAGTCTCTGGGAACGCGTTGCACAGACCTTTCTGCAAGGCCTCCCGAAGATGTTTCATCCTCTGCTCCCTCTGCGATGGCAAGATAAGGTCCGCAACCTTACCCTTGTAACGTGGATCAAGGAGGGTTGCCAGCCAGTATTGGTCCTTCTCCTTGATACCACGAATACGAGGATCCTTACGCAGGCTTTGCAGGATCAGGGAGGCCATGCAGCGTAGGTTTGCTGAGGCATTCGGTCCGGAGTCCTCTGGGTCACTAAGAACGACATGGTCCGCAGCCACCTCCTCCCAGCCACGTACAAGTCCATGTGTTTCTTGGGACTGATCCCTTAAAGACTGCTGCTGATGCTGAGTGCCAGGCTCCACCTCCATACTGACACAATCTTCCTCCTCCTCCTCTTCCTCCTCGTCCTCTTCCTGTGTGATCGGCGGGCACGCAGGAACACTGTCTGGATAAAGGGGGCCTTGAGAGCTAAGGAAGTCCTCCTCTTCCTGCCTCTGTTCTGCCTCAAGTGCCCTGTCCATTATTCCACGCAGCGTGTGCTCCAACAGGTGGACAAGGGGGACAGTGTCACTGATGCATGCACTGTCACTGCTCACCATCCTCGTGGCCTCCTCGAATGGTGACAGGACAGTGCATGCATCCCTGATCATGGCCCACTGGCGTGGGGAAAAAAAACCAAGCTCCCCTGACCCTGTCCTGGTGCCATAGTCGCACAGGTACTCATTTATGGCCCTCTGCTGCGTGTGCAGCCGCTGCAGCATGGCCAACGTTGAGTTCCACCTGGTGGGCATGTCACAGATTAGGCGGTTCTTGGGCAGGTTAAACTCCTTTTGGAGGTCCGTCAGCCGAGCACTGGCATTATATGACCGGCGGAAATGCACACAGACTTTCCTGGCCTGCCTCAGGACATCCTGTAAGCCCGGGTACCTGCCCAAGAACCGCTGCACCACCAAGTTAAGGACGTGAGCCAAACAAGGCACATGGGTCATTTGTCCCTGTCGGAGGGCAGAGAGGAGGTTGGTGCCATTGTTGCAAACCACCATTCCTGCCTTAAGTTGGCGTGGCGTCAACCACCTCTGAACCTGCCCCTGCAGAGCTGACAGAACCTCTGCCCCAGTGTGGCTCCTGTCCCCCAAGCACACCAGCTCAAGCACCGCATGGCATCTTTTGGCCTGCGTACTTGCGTAGCCCCTTAAACGCCTACGGAGCACCGCTGGTTCCGAGGAAGAGGCCATGGAGGAAGAAGAAGAGGAGGGGGTGGAGGAGAGAGGTGTGTCACAATCAGCATTTTGGAGGCGTGGTGGCGGAACAACCTCCAACACTACTGCACCTTGTCCTGCATCCTTCCCAGCTGCCAGCAGAGTCACCCAATGCGCCGTGAAACTTAGGTAACGTCCCTGTCCATGCCTGCTGGACCATGAGTCAGCGGTAATATGCACCTTACCGCTGACCGCCCTGTCCAGCGAGGCATGGACATTGCCTTCCACATGCCGGTAGAGAGCCGGAATCGCCTTCCGTGAGAAAAAGTGGCGTTTGGGTACCTGCCACTGAGGAACCGCACATTCCACAAACTCACGGAAGGGGGCAGAGTCTACCAACTGAAAAGGCAGCAGTTGAAGTGCTAGCAATTTTGCCAAGCTAGCATTCAACCGCTGGGCATGTGGATGGCTGGGAGCAAACTTCTTTCGGCGGTGCAGCAGCTGGGGCAGGGAAATTTGCCTGGTACAATCTGACGTCGGTGTACCAAAAGCAGATTGCCCACAAGTACTTGGCTGTGACACACCTAATTCTACACCTTCATTCCTCTCACTGCAGGTCTCAGAGAGGACTGAAGGTCTAGTGGGGTTGGAAATCTCAGCTGATGAGGAGCAAGGAGAGATCCTCTTTGTTCTTTGGTGTGGGTCTTTTAGATACGCTTGCCAACGAACTGCATGGCAGGTCAACATATGTCTGGTCAAGCATGTGGTACCCAAGCGGGAGATATTTTGGCCACGCGAGATACGCTTGAGACATATGTTGCAAATAGCAGCGGTGCGATCTGATGCACTCGTCTCAAAAAAGGCCCACACCAAAGAACTTTTTGAATAACGCGCAGAGACTGCAGCGCCCTGCACATGTGGAGCTTTGGGGTGTGATGCAGTCAATGTGCTGCCCTTAGGCTGGCCCCTGGAGGGCATCCTGCCTCGTTGGTGATGTGCTGCCGCCTCCTCCTCCTCCTCCTCCTCCTCCTCCTCCTCCTCCTCCTCCTCTCTCCTATCAGGCACCCACGTTGAGTCAGTGACCTCATCATCCCCTCCCTCCTCATCACTGGAGCAAACCTGGCAGTATGCTGCAGCAGGGGGAGCATGACTGCCAGATTGCTGTCCTTCTTGGGCACCCCCTCTGTCCGCGCTCATGTTACTGCCTTCATCGAGCTCAGTATCGTCATCAGAGCCTTCCAAACGCTGGGCATCCTCCTGGAGCATGTACCCAACACTGTGGTCAAACAGTTCGAGGGAATCCTCATGAGGACATGGTGGAGCTAGGGAAGGAGTCACTGATGACATTGAGCTGAGGGAAGAGGCCGCTGCTTTGCCAGACAAAGCACCCTGGGCATGGGTGAGAGAGGATGAGGAGGATGAGGACGGCTTGGTCATCCACTCGACCAAGTCTTCCGCATGTTGCGGCTCAACATGGCCAGCTGCCGAAAAAAAGGCCAAGCGTGTCCCATGGCCACGTGCTGATGAGGATGCACCGTCTCCACGACCAGCACTAGACACAGAGCCTGCTTGCCCTCTCTTATTGGCTTGTGACTGTCTGCCTCTCCTTCTTGGCCTTCCAGACATACTAATGGCCTGTAGCTGCACTAAGCTGGGATAGAACACCTGTAATTTTCTTCAAGTAGCTTTATATACTGTAACCAGACAAGCCTGCCTGTCAGTAGGAAGATAACAGGAACGGATCTAGCTGAACACTGTGAGCAGGACGCACTGTACTAAATGTAAATAGTCTAGCTGCCTGACCGTGGTACTAATAGGATCAAATAGAACACCTGTAATTTTCTTCAGGTAGCTTTATATACTGTAACCAGACAAGCCTGCCTGTCAGTAGGAAGATAACAGGAACGGATCTAGCTGTACACTGTGAGCAGGACGCACTGTACTAAATGTAAATAGTCTAGCTGCCTGACCGTGGTACTAATAGGATCAAATAGAACACCTGTAATTTTCTTCAGGTAGCTTTATATACTGTAACCAGACAAGCCTGCCTGTCAGTAGGAAGATAACAGGAACGGATCTAGCTGTACACTGTGAGCAGGACGCACTGTACTAAATGTAAATAGTCTAGCTGCCTGACCGTGGTACTAATAGGATCAAATAGAACACCTGTAATTTTCTTCAGGTAGCTTTATATACTGTAACCAGACAAGCCTGCCTGTCAGTAGGAAGATAACAGGAACGGATCTAGCTGAACACTGTGAGCAGGACGCACTGTACTAAATGTAAATAGTCTAGCTGCCTGACCGTGGTACTAATAGGATCAAATAGAACACCTGTAATTTTCTTCAGGTAGCTTTATATACTGTAACCAGACAAGCCTGCCGGTCAGTAGGAATTTAACAGGAACGGATCTAGCTGAACACTGTGAGCAGGACGCACTGCACTAAATGTAAATAGCAGGAACGGATCTAGCTGAACACTGTGAGCAGGACGCACTGCACTAAATGTAAATAGTCTAGAAGATAACAGGAACGGATCTAGCTGAACACTGTGAGCAGGACGCACTGCACTAAATGTAAATAGTCTAGAAGATAACAGGAACGGATCTAGCTGAACACTGTGAGCAGGACGCACTGCACTAAATGTAAATAGCAGGAACGGCTCTAGCTGAACACTGTGCGCAGGACGCACTGCACTAAATGTAAATAGCAGGAACGGATCTAGCTGAACACTGTGAGCAGGACGCACTGCACTAAATGTAAATAGCAGGAACGGATCTAGCTGAACACTGTGAGCAGGACGCACTGCACTAAATGTAAATAGCAGGAACGGATCTAGCTGAACACTGTGAGCAGGACGCACTGCACTAAATGTAAATAGCAGGAACGGATCTAGCTGAACACTGTGAGCAGGACGCACTGCACTAAATGTAAATTGCAGGAACGGATCTAGCTGAACACTGTGAGCAGGACGCACTGCACTAAATGTAAATAGTCTAGAAGACAACAGGAACGGATCTAGCTGAACACTATGAGCAGGACGCACTGCACTAAATGTAAATAGCAGGAACGGATCTAGCTGAACACTGTGAGCAGGACGCACTGCACTAAATGTAAATAGCAGGAACGGATCTAGCTGAACACTGTGAGCAGGACGCACTGCACTAAATGTAAATAGCAGGAACGGATCTAGCTGAACACTGTGAGCAGGACGCACTGCACTAAATGTAAATTGCAGGAACGGATCTAGCTGAACACTGTGAGCAGGACGCACTGCACTAAATGTAAATAGTCTAGAAGATAACAGGAACGGATCTAGCTGAACACTGTGAGCAGGACGCACTGCACTAAATGTAAATAGCAGGAACGGATCTAGCTGAACACTGTGAGCAGGACGCACTGCATTAAATGTAAATAGTCTAGATAGAAGATAACAGGAACGGATCTAGCTAAACTGAATACAGTGTATATATATATATGCAACACCTGGGATGCATATATATACACAATACACTGTAAGTGCAGCTAACTGACTGACTGTTCTGCCTAATCTATCTAACTCAAATCAAATGACACTGTCTCTCTCTCTCTCTATCTCTCAGCACACCGGAACACACACTACACAGGGCCGCCGTGCAGGCGGCCTTATATAGTGTGGGGTGTGTACTAAATCCCCTGAGCCATAATTGGCCAAAGCCACCCTGGCTTTGGCCAATTACAGCTCTCTCTACTGACAGCGCTGTGATTGGCCAAGCATGCGGGTCATAGTGCATGCTTGGCCAATCATCAGCCAGCAATGCACTGCGATGCCGCAGTGAATTATGGGCCGTGACGCGCCACACGAATTTAGCGCGAACGGCCCATAACGTTCGCAATTCGGCGAACGATCGAACAGCCGATGTTCGAGTCGAACATGGGTTCGACTCGAACACGAAGCTCATCCCTACTTGTGACTCCTATTCCCCTTCCCTTTCTCTCCCCCCTTCCTCCTCCCCATCTCCTCAGCCCCTCCTTGCTGCCACCTGATCATTATCACCAATTTCCATTTGGCATACTGTTACTGTTCTGTGATGGTACCACACTTTGATGTTATACCACATATTTTACTTTCTGGCTCTCCCTTTTTCCTATTTTTCCTTCCTCTGTGAACACGAGATACCGTAATTGTTATACAGTGTTAATTTTGTACATGTTTTTATATGCTTTTGTATTTTTGTACTTTTACACTTGTCTGTACACTCTGCATACTTCAATAAAACGAATACTGTTAAATACTGTTGCTTTGTCCATGCAAGGCCAAGCAACAAGTCCACCTAATTACTTGTTGCCACATTCTATGCTGAGTGTTAAGGAGAATACTTCCAGGTATAGGGATCATGTGACTCACTCCTTTTCCTAATCCTTGGGAACTGGCACTCAGCGCTATCACATGGAGGTAGGAGGAAATTTCTCAGCATTGGGCTTCCTTCTTCTTTCCCAGAAGCCAAGCAAAGCAGTGCGGGAGTGAGAGTAAAGCAAGTATGTACAACTGAGTGGGGCAGGTAAGGGAAATTGTTGTTTTCCCCCACAGATCACAAAAGTCTGATACTAAAGTGTCTGTAAACCTAAAAAAAAGGCACTGGCTCTTTTATTTGTTTACATGTGATTAATGTTACTATTGAATTTCTGCGTGCCAATTTTCTGTATTTACCTGGTTGATCCTGCCTGTGTCCCTCCTCCTGAGAGTAAACTGACCCCACTAGCTGCCGTCCATGTTAGCATGGCCAGTTTACGTCTGTACAACAGCACAGCATGCCTGTATCTTCCATAGTCAGTAGAAAGCTGCACCACACTTCATTGCTCCTCCCGTCTGCCCACAGCACTTGGCTAAGGAAAGACAGAAGTGACCTAATGCCACTGGGACTGCTGGCAATGCACTGCTATGGAAACGCAGAGGCTCAGCGGCAACATCACTTCTGGTTATGACATACGTGCCCCAATACTGGACCTGCCCACCAACAGATTTGTGCATTGCTGTGGAAGCTACAGCGAACATGTGACCTGCACTAATACAGCCGGAGAAGACAGAAAACAAGGATTTTTTTTTTTTTAAGTAAGTAAATACAGGCTAATTTTTCTCATGTGAAATTATTTTATAATGAGTAAAGGTTACAACTACTTTAAGATAGATTCATGTACTTACAGTAGTTAGATTTAAAAAAAAAATTACAGTTATTTTTTCCCTAATGAATATGTAATCTGTGGTAAATGTTCCGCTCTAAACTATAAAAATTCGACAAATTTGTATTCTAGTGCTAATGAAAGTGACAACAACATTTTAATGCCCAACAAAAAGTTCAAATGGAAGTGATCTTTTTTTTTAATTATTATTATTGTTGATGATCATCATAATTCATTTGCATTTCTGTAAGAGAGATAGGACTTACATTTGGTAACAATTACGCACATATGGCTTCAAATAAAAATAACATAAAAACTGATTAAAAAAAAAAACTCCACAAAATTAATTTTCTACAAAATATTGTAAAAAAAATGTGTAAACCGAGTACAGATCCAAAGAAGATAAAACCACTGCATCCTCATTAACATGTATCTACAGTAAATCCCCCGCCCCCCCCCCCCCCCCCCCCCCAAAAAAAAAAAAATGTAGTAATATATTGCAACTTAATGATTCTTAGATGTGGTGGCTGAATTTGTTTTCTTCTTTGGGGGGCTTTTTTACTTTTATTTTCATCTGGTGATCCTGCCTGTAACACGATTTCTGTCATAGGGTGACAATGCACTTTTACCACACGGTGTCTATAAAGGAGCAGTTCTGTCACACTAGGACAGGATTACAGAACTCTTCACCTCCTCCTCTGTAATACAGGGGGAGGTGTTCTGTAGTTCACCCTGCAATAAGCAGGGGTGTCCTCTACAATAGTGTGAGAAGGTAAAATAATTCAGAGTAATAAATATTTGTCTCCCTGGCTAACCACTAGGAGGTTTATTGGCAGTGGTGAAGAATATAAATATTTGGGGTGACCTTGTAGAAACTCTCTTGCCACCTGCACATTTGTCAGGAGTGAAGGCTGTATGTCGGAAGCTTATGCCTCCCAGGCCTGCTGCCTAGGTGAGGACTAAGGCTGGAAGAAAGATCAGGGTATGTGGCGTGGCAGAGTCTGAGCTACCTTGCTGGAGCATCTGGGAAATAAAGCGTCCTGTTGTGTTGAAGTGCTGGGTATAAGCTGCTGCCAGTGGACAGTGCATGAGGTTCTTGTCTACTTGACTGTCAGTTGCAACTTAAAGGCCTTTTCTTCCATATTCACTGTGAGTAGAGGCCTGGAGTTTGCATTTCTGGTAGCACGTGCCCTTACCACTTTCTCCCTGATTTTATTGTGCCTAATAAGCTCCATTAAACTGTCTAAAGTGACTGACGCCCAATTTCTTCCACTCCACAAAAAGTCAAAAATTCCACACTGAGGTTTAAGACATTATCCCACCAAGATGCCTGGAGGGTCCCTAAACACCTTCAGAAGGTGCTACAGTGTCTTAAATTGAAAGACGCTTTGATGCGTTTAATGCGTGTTAAGGCGCATTAAAATCGCTCCACAAATGCCTATTTTGTTTGTTTGTTATTTATTTATTTTTAAAGGCAAAGTGACATAACAGGAAATAAACAATTTGAGGTGTGGCTTGTTAATGGTGAATGTTTCCTGTGCATACTACATTAGTAGGGAAGGCAGCAGCATGGATTCCTTTACTTTTCTTTATCGCATGTTTGGCCTCCTGCAGGTGATGGTGATGTATTAACAATTGGCTGAGCAGAGGAAGAGGAGAAAGGCATCCAGGAGTTTTTGGGTAAATCCAAATGTCTGTCAGTGATATTCTAAAGGGAACATTCATATCCTGTGTCATGATTTACGCACATACCCTCAGAAGTTGATGTCGGCCATCTTCAAGCAGCACAAACAGGAAGTGCATAGAAGGAAGTGCTCTCCTCTATGATTACAGGGCATTGTGGGACATTATATTCCTCCTACATTATTTTTTTTAAAAACTCATTTAAAAGCACTGCAACCACACTGCCTGTCAGTGCGTTTGCGGAGCATTACCATAGACTTGAATGGCAGGGGTTGAAAGGCTTCAAACTCCTCCAGACTCTACATGAGGCTTCAATTTTAAAGCGAAGTGACGCAACGCTTCATATTTTGATAATGCGAACACAGCACTGTGTGCTGTCCATAGTATCATTTGCATAAAAATGCTCCTCAGACACCTGCCTTCAATTCCAGAGTGAAATTAGCCTTAATGATTGTGTTCCCCCTGACAAACAGCCATAGAAACACCTTTTGGAGTTGGAAAGGGTTACACTGTCAACCCATCAGCGAGATTCCGTCCACCACCTGTGACAGGATATCCGGCCAAATCTCCCCAAGGGCGCCACAGAGAGGAATGAAAACATGTTACAGCTTCAAAATCCTCACTACTCTATACATTTAAATGTGTTTTTTTTTTTTACTTCTATTTTAAACCAAGACAAAAATATACATGTAAACACCAAAGTTTTTTTTTTATCATCTCCTGTTACTTCTGAACCTTCAGTTTCACTGATAATATAATTAAAACTTTTTGTTACTTGACAGTGGGAAAGTGTAGTAATAATACTGAAGGCCAAATGAGAATATCAAAGATTGCTGACAGCCATTTAGTCATGTTGTCATTATCAAGTTACATAAAAAAGACACGGCATTGCTAATGATCCTGTTAGACATAATTATTATTTAATCATCTGAAACAGTTTACAAAACACCATAATCATATCTGGTAACGTTTTTGTAACGGCTTGATCCATGTAATATAATTTACAAGGGCCCGACAGGGATTCTCTCATAAAACAAGGTGAAGATCTTGTCTACAGAAGGCTGCTCTAGGAACAGCTAGAAACCAGACTCATTCCAGAAGCCTTCTTCTAGTGAGGACACCAGGAAACCTCACCTAAAAATGTGCATCCCTCAACAGTTTGTCCAGTATCCATACCAGAAAAAGAGGAGTTGTTGTCAGGGAGGTGCCTAAAGCCATGAATTGTGCTCATGGGGGCAGAATTTCATGTGTTTTCTTCCACTGTGTCTGATAGATGGAGTTGACAAAATTAACATATTAGGCAAATTACTGTAAAGATTTGTAACATTTGTGAAAATGCTTGATACATTTGCATAGCAAATTTTTCATAAATAAACCCCATAGTGTCCAGTTTCCAGTGTAATCCACTTGTAATATTCTTATGCCACTCCTGAGGAAGTGGACCTGTCAAAACACATGGAGTATGTGGGGCTTGTGACATCATCACATTGGGAAGAGATCTGGTGCTCAGACAGCACAGTTTAAACAGCATGTGTGTAGCAAACATGCTGTTTAACCACTTTAATACCAGGCACTTATGCACCTTCCCGCCTAGACCAATTTTCAGCTTTCAGTGCTCTCACAATTTGAATTACAATTACTCAGTCATGCTACACTGTATCCAAACAACATTTTTATAATTTATTTCTCACAAATAGAGCTTTCTTTTGGTGGTATTTAATCACCACTGGGGTTTTTATTTTTCTGCAATATAAGCAAAAAAAAAGCAAAAATGTTGAAAAAAAAAACACTTTTTAAGTTTCTATTGTAAAAATTCACAATAATTTGATTTTTCTTCATAAATTTGGGCCAAAATGTATACTGCTACATACCTTTGGTAAAAAAACAACCCAAATTAGTGGATATTATTTAGTCTGTGTGAAAGTTATAGAGTCTACAAGCTATGGTGCCAATCACTGAAAATTGATCACATCTGATCACACCTGATGAACTGACAGCCTATCTCATTTCTTGAGACCCCAACAAGCCAGGAAAGTACAAATACCTCTAAAATTACCCCTTTTTGGAAAGTAGACAGTCCAAGGTATTTACTAAGAGGCATGGTGAGTTTTTTGAAGTTGTAATTTTTTCCCACAATTCTTTTTTTTCTTTTTTTACACAAACTTGTCACATTAACAGGTTATTTCTCACACACAGTATACTGTATGCATAATTGTAACGACACCCCAAAATACATTCTGCTTCTCCTCCTGAGTATGGCGATACCACATGTGTGAGACTTTTACACAGCCTGCCCATATACAGAGGCCAAACACTGAAGTAGCACCTTCAGGCATTGGTGCACATGGAAGTCAGAAACATGGTTTAAATCGGCAGGCAAAGACAACGTCGGTAAACAGGCCAGGGTCAGTTAATTCACATAGAAGGTAGAAACATGGTAGCAGGCAAATGATCCACACAGGTATTTGAAATTGGGAAATGGCAGTCTGTTAATAATAAGGGAAACCAATATCTGATGGATGTGTGATAAATTTTGAAGCTATCACTGATGCACAGGCCAGGTTGGGAGGGACATTGGGGACAATAATAGCTGGTATGTCTTCTAACTCCTCCTCTGCTGCATGCACTGCATTTCTTTTGGTGTCTTCTTCCAGATTCTGTGGAGGGAATGTTATAGGGAAAAAGTTGCTTGTGAAGTTGACTCACACTATCAAAGCAAATGCTTCCTGGGGCGGGACCTTGTTGGTAAATCAGATCAGTGACGATTTCTTCAATATACTTGAGGTAGGTGATTTGTTGGTTTTGAGTTGCTTTTTGGTAGCAGACAAACAAATTGAACAGGGCCATATGAAACAGGTGAAATTCAACTTTCTTATACCAGTAATGGGACTTTCTGGTTGACAAATAGGGTTGTAGCATATGATCGTTTAAATCCACCCCCCATGTACAGATTGTAGTCATGGACACATTCAGGCTTTAGAACGAGGCCGCGTCTTTTAGTCTTCTAGTCTTCTGTGTGGAGGTACCGATGGCGGTACTAGTGATGGGTCTGTGAGGCAGTACTGATGGCGGTACTGGTGGCGGGCATGTGTGGCGGTACCGATGGCAGGCCTGTGTGGTGGTACCGATGGTGGTACTGGTGGTGGTACCGATGGCGGTACTGGTGGCAGGCCTGATGGCGGTACCGATGGTGGGTTCTGACAGGTCCTCTTTATTGGGGGGGACCATGTTGTGCACAGTAAAACAATAGACTTCTCAGACAGTCACTGATTTCACTCACTGATCCCTGCTCTCTCCTCACACGATCGGTGTGTGAGGAGAGAGCAGGGATCAGATAGTAACTGCTCTCCTGTGTGGACATTTGTGATTGGACACAGCCGTTCACATGGTAAACAGCCAATTTCATTGGCTGTTTACCCTGATCAGGGAAGCGATGTGTCCAAGGGACACGCATGCTCCTCGATCCCCATGCTGCGTGCCTCCGCTCTTCATGTGCGCCTCAGATTCTTCTGTCACATGTGATCGGCTGTGATTGGAAAAGCCAATCACATGGTAAACAGACAATTTCATTGGCTGTTTACAATGATTGGGGTAGCGCTGTGTCCGAGGGACACACGCCATCCCTGTTCGCCGCGTTACATGCCCCCGCGGGCACGCGCTAGGGGTTGTCCTGATGGAAGTCATATGACGCCCAGTCAGGATAACGCAACCACTGCCCGGCCATCAATCTGCTATATGCTAGGCGGGAAGTGGTTAAACTGTGCTGTCTGAGCGTCCACCCAATGTGAGCTTGGGGGGAATCAATGGTGGAGGGGGATCTAGGTGTTTTGGAAGATCATGGGCTTAATAACAACATGCAATTCCAATCTGCAGTTTCCAAAGCGAGCAAAATCCTTTCTTGTACTAAAAGAGGTATGGACTCCAGAGAGAGATATCATTTCGCCCCTGTACAAATCATTAGTAAGACCTCATCTGGAATATGCAGCTCAGTTTTCTACACCAATTCACAAAAAAAATATTGAGGAACTGGAGAAAGTGCAGAGAAGGCCAACCAAACTGATAAGAGGCATGGCAGAGCTCAGCTATAAGGAAAGATTAGAGGAACTGAATTTATTCTTTCTTGAGAAGAGGAGATTAGGATCTGATCAACATGTATAAATGCATAAGTGGTCCATATAATGAATTTGGTGTAGAGTTATTCACTTTAAGGTCATCACAGAGGACAAGGGGACACGCTTTACTTCTGGAGGAAAAGAGATTTAATCTCCAAATACAGAAAGGCTTCTTCACAGAAAGAGCTGTGAAAATGTGGAACAGACTCCATCAAGAGTTGTTTCTGGTCAGTTCTATAGATGGTTTTTAAAAAAGGCCCGGATTCTTTCCTAAATGTACATAATATAACTGGATATTAACATGTATAGGTAAAGTTGATCCAGGGAATATTCAATTGCCTGTTGGGGTATCTGGAAGGAGTTTTTTCCCCCGCTGGAGCAAATTTGATCACGCTTCATTGGGGACTTTTTTTGCCTTCCCCTGGATCAACTGCAGGTATAGGATTGTATATATGGAGGTTTTCTATTTGTATGTCTTTTTTCTTTCTGTGTTGGTTGAACTTGATTGACTTGTGTCTGGTAATGACCTAGAAAACGCATTAAAATTCTGCCATTGCTGGGTCAATTCTAGCAAGTTCCCAGGTATTTTCATTAATTATAAAAAGGCCAACTGAATTATAATATCCCCAGCCAGTAAAAAACTATAATAAGGCCGACCATGAATTATAATATCCGTGCAAAAGCCTGGTAACTTGAAGGCTTTGGCTCATAAATGCTGGGTTTTTCCTCAGGTTACTTGTTCTCAGGCAGAGCAGGAACCAGAATAACTTTTGGAGGGAAGGGCGGGGGGCACCCTAAGAGAAGAGACCTCTTTTTCAGTATGAGTGCCAAATGAAGAGTCAGATCTGACTGCCTTTCTTTTTTTCTAACCTTGACATGTAACATATTACTGGAGACTGGAAGAAGGAGAAGTCACCTTCTTTGCCAGATGGGTGCCATGCTGAGTGTGTGCACATGGAGGGTGGGAGGAGAAACTCAGCCCTAGAGCTCCCCTCTCACCCTCAAAGCCCCACAGATCACTTTAGTGAACCTAACTCCCTAGGAGGCGTTCAGATCCACTCCCTTCTCTAAAGCCACACAGGGCCCTTTAGTTCAACGCTAAGAACCCCCACCACAGCCTCCCAGTTCCTTCTTCATTCCACTGACACAAATGTTAAGGCATTCCTCAATACAGCAGTGTTTCTAACTCCCACTGACAGTGGAACTGCCACTTAAACTGATGCAATTGCCATTTTCTCCTTGCAATGACAATGCTGGAGCATCTTTCTTCACCACTGTCAGTCCCATATTTTACTGCAAGAAAGTGTGCAAATTTGCCATGATGTGCCACAACCCCTGCACTGTTTTTGTGCATGCTATAACAATTGCATTTTTTTTTTGGTGTAGTGCGCATTAGCCCTGCCCCTACTCCTCCTACATTCTCAGGCCCACAGATTTACAAAAGGTCTTAGCAATGCTTATTATATCATCAGGCAGCCCAGCAAAATTTTGTTTTATAATATTCCTCAGCCAGAAATGAATTATGATGAGACAAGCAATGAACTGTAATATTCCTCAGCTAGATCAGCTATGAATTATAATAACCTTAGCCAACAATTAATATCCCCAACGAGCAATTAGTTTTATCATTTCTCAGGTAGCAATAAATAGAGATGGCTACTGGACATTCTATCACCCCTCCAGCTCAGCAGTAATTTAGAATATCTATCAGCAAACAATGAACCATAGCTGGACCAAGAATACATTATAATATCCACCATCAACCAAGCCAGCAAAGGGATTCAACTACAACAATCAATTTATGTTTTTCAGGAATTATATTAGAACTAGAAATTTATTATAATATTTCCTAGGCAAACCAGTAACAAAATATAATATCCTCCAGCCAGTAATTAAGTATAATAGGACAATTAATAAATTATAAAATCTTCAGGCATCCCAACATTATAATATAATATCTACCATACAGCAATGAATGTAATATTGGAACAGTAATGAATCATAATATACCAAGCCAGCCCTGCCACTCCTGATACAGCAACCTGAGGCAAGCAGTGCACTGACAGCCGAAGTCTGTGTCAGAATGAGCGTAGGCCTTATACTGACCAAGAACCAAAATACTTGTTCTTCTGGACTTTGCTGTCTGCCACAAGTCATTGAATGAGAAAGCATGTAAATATCCTACATGCCCATCATAGGCAAGATGGTGAGAAGAAGACCTTCTGCTGAAAGAGGTCCTGGCTTATATTTACAGTTTAGAAGCGCGTTGATGGCCTACTTGGCACTACACATTATAAGTACATCTATGCACTGAAAAACAAAGCCAACCCAATAAAATTATTAAGAAAACAAAAAAAAAGGGGGGGGGGGGCTCTACTACATTCAGACTGGTAAAAGTATTGAATAATTTGAACCAGAGATTAAAACACACACACTCTTCCCTACCTGATGACTTTACACAGCAGTATGGGTGTGGATGAACATATCATCGATATGGATTAATCAGTGATTTGTTAATAAATAAGCAGGCCAAAGTGGATAAATGTGCCTGGGTGATCTGAATGTTCTGAGGGTTAAGGACCTAAAACTGCTATAGAATGTTCCATAAATGTGTTAGCTCAGCTCTACCAAACTGGCAAATGTACTTTTACGGAAAAGGGATGGTGATGGAGGTAGAAGCAACAGGCAGAGCATGAAAGCCTGCTGACACCAGCATAATGGCTACAGAGCAATAGAGCTCTTACCTGACCAATATTTATACCCCTAAGGTGTTGTCAGCTGACAGGCTTGGGGGATACCCACAGATCTGTGGTCTTCCCTAATCCTGACAAGCAACTGCAATATTAAGATTACTGGTACCTTTACATAGACATCTAATGCAGAGGGGGTAATGACAGATAAAGAATACTAGATAAATATATTTCTAACGGAGCTATTGACATGAAATTTTCAGCACATGTTGGTAACAAACCATGCAAGCCATACATACAAAGAAACCAAAACAAATACATTCAGAAATTAAGTTATGTGTAATAAAACTGAATGAGGCAGCAAAAAAGTATTGAACACATGAAAAAAGGCAGGTGCAAAAAGGCATGGAAAGCCAATACACCAGCTAAAATCTATCAGTGATTAGAAAGCAATCCTGCCCCTTGTCAGTGCAAAGTAATATCAGCTGGTTCAGTCTCAACTGATAAACCCTATAAAAAGGTGTCTCATTACCAAGGTGTCACACAAGAAACATTTCATGGTGGGCAAAAGCAAAGAGCTCTCTCAAGACCTTTGCAACCTTATTGTTGCAAAACATACTGACAGCATTGGTTACAGAAGGATTTCTAAACTTCTGAATGTTCCAGTGAGCACTGTTGGGGTCATAATCAGGAAGTGCAAAGAACATAATTTCTCTGTAAACCAGGTGCTCCTTGCAAGATTTCTGACAGAGGAGAGAAAAGATTTATCAGAAGAGTTGTCCGAGAGCCAGTGACCACTTGTGGACAGCTTCAGAAATACCTGGAATTAGCAGATACAATTGTTTCAAAGAAAACAATAAGTAATGCACTCAACTGCCATGGCCTGTATGCAAGCTCACCACGCAAGACTCCATTGCTGAAGAAAAAGAAAAAGAAGCTGTTAGAATGGCCCAGCCAATCACCTGACTTGAATCCAGTAAAAAATCTATGGAAAGAACTAAAGATCAGAGTTCATAGAAGAGGCCTAAAGAACCTTCAAGATTTGAAGACTGTTTGTGTGGAAGAATGGGCCAAAAAAACACCTGAGCAATGCATGCAACTAGTTTCTCCATACAGGAGGTGCCTTGAAGCTGTCAATACCAACAAAGGATTTTGTATGAAGTATTAAATACATTTCAGTTAGCATGTTCAATACTTTTTGCCTGTGTCATTCCATTTTATTACACATAACTTAATTACTGAACTTATTTGCTTTAGTTTCTCTGTATGTATGGATTGCATGGGTTGTTACCGACATGTGGTGAAAATTTCATGCCAACAGGACCTTTAGAAATATATTTACCTAGAAAAATGGTGACAAAGAAGGCCAACAAAGCTAACAAAGGGTCTGGAGGATATTCGTTATGAGGAAAGGTTGCGAGCACTGAACTTATTCTCACTGGAGAAGAGACGCTTGAGAGGGCTTATGATATCAATATACAAATACCATACTGGTGACCCCACAATAGGGATAAAACTTTTTTGTGGAAGGGAGTTTAACAAGACACGTGGCCACTCATTAAAATTAGAAGAAAAGAGGTTTAACCTTAAACTACGTAGAGGGTTCTTTACTGTAAGAGCGGCAAGGATGTGGAATTCCCTTCCACAGGCGGTGGTCTCAGCGGGGAGCATCACTAGTTTTAAAAAACTATTAGATAAGCACCTGAATGACCACAACATACAGGGATATACAACGTAATACTGACATATAATCACACACATAGGTTGGACTTGATGGACTTGTATCTTTTTCAGCCTCACCTACTATGTAACTATGTATTTAATACTTATTTTATTATTTTATCCAATATGTATATATATATATATATATATATATATATATATATACACACACACACACGTTAACAGACACACACACACACATATGAAATAAGCATGGCTGGAAATAAAGCAAATTAGCCCAAGAAATAAACAATAAACAATGATAAATGAATCTCAGCAGAATACTCTAGAGATCATATTCACACACATGCACCAGCAAGTCTGGAGATTTTATCTACTACAGTTGCAATGATAATTTATTTTGACAAACAAAAGGAACAATATAATCTGGCTGCATTGTAGCTTAAAGCTTAACTGTCATATAATGTTGTCAGACAGGTTCATGATAAATACAACGCTGTATGCAAACAGAAAACAAAACTTGTCTGAGGGCAGTGGGAACAAGCAGTGATGAATGTGTTGGCATGTCCTGTTGTCATTCAGTGTGTTAGCTTCTGTATACATATATTTGTAGCCAGGGCTGCCATGTGCCACTTCCATGGTTTAAAATTCATATGGAGTGACTAAGCAGGATTGGGAGTAGTAGTCACCTCTTACTCTGTCATGCACATGGAACAAACTGACGCTTGAACTCTATGAATGTCTCAAACTAGTTAGAATTTGTTTGTGCTTAGGTAATACTATTAGCATTGTTTAATCAATTACATCCAGAGCATAAACTTGTAGTGCAAAAATTATTGTATACAGCACATTTCTGTGTGACCGCCAATATTTACAGTACAGTATAGTACAAAGGGATAAAAAGCCGCCAAGGGCATTGCAGAAGGAGGAGTAAACAAGCTTACAGTCAGTTTTGCTATTTAAATAGACCACAGAGTATTGGCCAGCCATCAAAAACATGCCAACACTAGCAAAAAATAAATGAATTAAAAAACAAGCATAAAAAAGCACAGTAATATGTACATATTATAACACAAATCATTAAAAATAAACAAACACCAACAAAAAAAAAAGGATAAAGGCATAAACAGGAGCATGATAATATGCACATGCTATAATAACACTTAAACCATAATAAACTTTATATATATATAGATATATATATATATATCTATATATATATACATACATACATACAGGTACATCTCATAAAATTAGAATATCATCAAAAACACACAGAGTGATATGTTTCAAGCATTTCTTTCTTTTGTTTTGCTTCTCTTTTTGCTTCTCTTTTTGCTTTCCAGAAGGTCCACCTCTTCTCCCTTCGCTCTCCTCTTCTTCTCTTCTCCCTCAAAGGTCACCTAGACATCAACTTTTCTCCAGGTCAGAAGTATACATCTGGTCAACACAGGGTAAGACCCACACAGATGCTGCAGCTACCCCACCCTCTGATCCATGCCCGTAAATAACACTTCTCCATCTCAGTTACACATAGTCTCACATAATGTACAGGGCCTTAACTCTCCTGTGAAAAGGAGAAAACTGTTCAAACTCTACCAATCCAAAAAAACAGATGTCCTCTTGCTCCAAGAGACCCACTTTCCCACATCTTTCAACCCCTCCTTTCTACATCAACACTTCCCCCAGTTTTACCTCTCCAATGCAGAGAATAAAACAAAAGGAGTAGCCATTTGTTTTTCTAAACATTTAAACTTCTCCATGTCGGCGGTAACCAGAGACCCCTCAGGTAGATATATATTGGTAAAAGGAACGATAGATGGGACGCTATATTAATTTGTTTCATTCTACACTCCGAATAGTACTCAAGCTAAATTTTTTGCATCCATGCTACACTCTCTCGAGCAGCAGTTCGAAAGGAATTATCATCCTTGGGGGCGACTCATTTCACTCACTGCGTTTGACCTTTCACTGAACAAATCGGGATCTGGACTTCACTGCACCAGATGGCCCAATAAACAAAGCATAAAAATAGCTAAACTTCTCTACGACTCAGGGTTGGTTGACATTTGGAGAGAACTCAATCCCAGTTCCAAAGATTACACTCATTACTCTGCTCCCCACCAGGCCTATGCCAGGATAGATCATGTTTTCCTTCAAAACAAAAGAAAACAAGACGCCTCTAAGTGCAGAATTAAAAACTTTTTAATGTCCCCAAAAGGGTTAAAAACACTTACAGAATCTTAAGGAAAACTGGGCATGCCATATATTCATGGAGCAGGTGATCCGACATCAGGAAGGTCCCCAGCATATTATGGGTTCACAGGGATGTCCATGTGCAGCAGCGGAGGGTTCGTGTTTTTAATTCTGAACTTAGAGGCGCCTTTTTTTCTTTTGTTTTCTCTTCTATTAGAGATTGCTTTTCTCTGTGAGTGCAGCCCTAAGTGTGGAAGATCTCTCAACCAGACCCCTTTGTCCATACATAGACAATACCTGCTTAGTCCTGACATTCAGAGCAACCTCATATATACATTTTATCATGTTTTCCTTCAAGCCTCACACATAACTCTCGCAGTCAACTATTAGGGACTCCCCTATCTCAGATCATTCCATGGTGACTCTTTCTTTCCGCTATTCCAACAACTCAAATAGAAAATTTAAGTGGCGACTTAATGAGGCGTAAGTAACCCGGTCCATTGCACCCTCATAGAGAAAGACCTGAATGATTACTTCCACGCGAATGACACTGACGCAATTACCCCAGTTACTCTATGGGCAGCCCACAAGGTGGTAATAAGAGGCAAGATCATCCAGTTGTCCTCCTGTCTAAAAAGGTAACATCAACTCGAGATAGATAACTTCAGCAAGGAATGTCATGCTTTCTGTAAACAACATAAACGAGAACACACCCGAGTGAGTTTCACTTCAAAAACTGTAAGTAGCCCGTTTGAACCTAAACCTGGCTCTTACCACTGAGGCCGAAAAGTGCCTTCGTTGGTCTGGCGCAAGATTTTACTCCCAAAAGGATAAAATTGGTTCTAAATTGGCCACCAAACTGACCCCCAAAACCCGCCCTTTGGCTTTCCCCAAAATCCGCATGCCCTCTGACGCGTTAACACAGAACCCCCAACGTATTATGGAATGCTTTCACAAATTATATGCTACCCTATACAAAGACAATAACTCCTGCCCCCCCGCCTGACTAGAAGAATTCCTTGATACAATATCTCTTCCCAAACTCTCGGCCGATCATACAGCTCTCCTAGAAAAGTCTATTACTTCCTTCAAGGTCATCGAGACTATCAAGTCACTCAAACAAGGTTCTGCCCCCGGCCCAGATGGGTTTTCAGTAAGATTCTACAAGAAGTTCTCAAGTTCCCTATCACCTTACCTGGTCCGGTTCTTTAACTCCCTACATTTGGGATCTCTGTTAGAAAAATCCTTGAACCTGGCATATATGTCGGTCATCCCTAAACCGGGCAAGGACCCAAATGTGACTGGCAACTATCACCCAATCTCCTTTATAAATAATGATCTTAAGCTTTTAACGAAAATACTTGCAAACAGACTTTCGTCATTCATAGCCCAGTATGTCCATAAGGATCAAGCAGGATTTATCCCAGGGAGGCAGGGACCAGATCAGGTAAGAAGGGCTATAGACGTTATAACCCTGGATCACACTGGGATGGGGGAGCCCCTCAAGAGGGGTTTTTGCTTTCCATAGACCTTCAGAAAGCCTTCAACACGGTTGCATGGCCCTATAGTTTCAGGGTTCTGGAGAGATGGGGACTGGGCCCTAACTTCTAAGGCATTCTGCATTCCCTTTATTCTAAACCGAGTGCTCAAGGGAGAATGCAGGGCAGATACTCAGCTCTTTTTGACATAGAGAAAGACACCAGACAGGGCTGCCCACTTTCACGCCTGATATTCGCCATCACCATAGAAACATTGGCGATTGCTATATGAAATTACCCTGACATTAAGGGAGTTATGTGTGGATCCCAAGAACATAAATGCGCCCTATTCACAGACGATCTGCTTCTCTTTGTTACATCATCCCTTTACTCTACCCCCAACATCCTTATGTCGCATACACACAATCGGAAATTTCGCCAGCAAAACTCCGATGAGAGCTTTTTGTCAGAAAATGCGACCGTGTGTATGCTCCATCGGTCTTTGCTGGCGGAATTCCAGCCAGCAAAAGATTGTGAGCATGTTCTCTATTTTTCGGTCGGGAAAAGTTCCTATCCGAAAATGCGATCGTCTGTACAAATTCCGACGCACAAAATTCCTACGCATACTCGGAAACAATTTAACGCATGGTCGGAGGCATTGAACTTAATTTTCTCGGCTTGTCGTAGTGTTATACGTCACCGCGTTCTTGACGGTCGCAAGTTCAGAGAACTTTTGTGTGACCATGTGTTTGTAAGGCAAGCTTGAGCAGAATTCCGTCGAAAAAACCATCCAAGTTTTTTCCTACGGGAAAATCCGCTCGTGTGTACGGGGCATTAAGCTCCTTCAACAGTTTGGTGCAGCCTCCGGTCTTCGGGTCAATGTCTCCAAATCCTCGGCTATGAACATATCGGTCCCCCCTTACGTATGCGGGTACACTTCCCATTTTCCTGGAGCCCAACTTCGATCCCTTATTTGGGTGTTAACCTAACCCCCAAATTTGACCTTTTGTACTCCTTTAACCACCCCCCAATGTTTAAAAAACTAGAATCGGACATGTCCACATGGTCCAAAAATGATCTATCCTGGCTGGGTAGGGTGAACTCCATCAAAATGACCCTTCTACCACGTCTCCTGTACCTCTTTAGATCCCTTGCAATTCCAATTAGAAAATCGCAACTACTATGATTCCAATCCTCAATTCTGAAATTCATATGGGGGTCCAAAGGTAGATGCTGTTCCAAGGACATACTCTTCAGACTCAAATCCCAGGGAGGCCTAGCCCTTCCGAACCTATGGTGGTATTACCAGGCGGCACAAATAGCTCAGGTCTCCATTGCCTACTCACGCAGCCCTAAACCAAATTAAGTTCTAATGGAGAGACAAGCGGTATCGCGATACACAATAGATTATCTACTCTGGTCCCCTCCCCGCCTCAGACCAGCGATACTAACCCCCACCCTTTCCCATTCGATAGCACTCTGGGAACAACTTCAGAAGCATTCCACTTTGACATCCACCTACCGACCACTTGCTCACTTATTCCACAATCCAGACTTTCCCCCTGGCTAAAACATCCTGGCCTTCCAATGGTGGCTCGATAATGGCTTATATAGGATAGGAAACTTTCTCAACTCGATGGGGCCCCTTTCCGTCAGATACTGTATAAGCAAACTAGAAATTCCTAACTCTGAGAGATATAGACTAACCCAAATTACTCACTTTTTGCAATCCATATGGCATAATAAACCGGAACCCCCCACACTGACTGCATATGAGACATGGTGCTCCAACATCAAGGATCAAAGGGGGGTATATCCTTCATCCATTCCTCACTCGCTGGGGCCACAGATAAAACTCTCTACACCAGACTCTGGGAACAGGACCTGGCAGAAGTTTGGGACCTAGATAGGTGGTATCACTGCTTCCACCGGTCATTCAAGGGCATTCTGAACATTTCCTTGATGGAAGCCAACGTTAAGATTCTCACACGCTGGTACCGAGTCCCCTCTGCCTCGCTAAATATACCCAGACACTGTGCTTTAGGGGCTGCAACCATTTAGGCTCCTTATTTCACATCTGGTGGACCTGCCCACGAATACAGACCTTTTGGAACAAATTTTTCCACATGTTGCGAAGGGTCACAGAGGTCGTGGTCCCACAGATCCCTGAAATAGCGCTCCTTAACCATATGGTGGAGAAAATACCTAAAAATACACAAACATTGATCTTCTACATGCTCCTTGGAGCCAAAATCACCATAGCCAGAAATTGGAAAAGGCATTCAATGGTAATTTCTGCAGTAAAACGTAAGATCTCCTGGATCATGGCTCAGGAGAAGATTGTAAGCATTCTTCTAGACAAATCCCACAAGTTTGAATTAATTTGGGAACCCTGGGCTGCCTTCACTAATACACCATTACACCCAGGTGGCAATAAGGTCCCTATATAGCAAGAACCATGCCAGGCATGTACTAGTTGGGATCACTCAGCTGGGGCTGACCATCTCCTTGTCTTTGCAGGGGCAGATAGATGTGGCCAGTGAGACCGTCTTCAAGTTGGCCGCGCTCATCCTGCAGGAGGCTCGAGGAGACTACAGCAGTATTACACCATTGGCTCCTTTCTATCATATGTGCACTGCTGAGCCTGGATCCACTGAGGCAGGACGTAGTCACGCCGTTCCTATTAGGAGCTTGTTTGTGTTTTCGTCACATCTGTCCATTTTGTTTGGATTTCTGGTAAGCAGGTTTTCCTTAAGGTTTGCTGCTGCTTTCTTATCCGGTGTTTTCCACATATGGTGATCAGTCTCTGGCTAGATTTATTCCGCTCACAGTGTTTTGCCATCTGGTAAGCAGTTTGGACTTATGATTTGCTGCACCTAGAGGGATTTTTCATGTCTTTTCCTGGGTGACCATTACATGCTTTTTTTCTTTCTAAATCTGGTAAGCAGATCTGGGTGTCATTCACGTTTTTTATCTTACTCACTCTGGCATCTAACTTGCATGTTTGCCTGACACTCATACAACCATCCCAGTTGTTGTCATTCACACTGGATTTCTTATGATCACACAAGATTTTTTTGGTATAAGATTGAGTGTTGCACTTTTTTTATTATATATTTTTTTTGTTTTTGAAGTGTTTTACATATCAGTATTACGCTATGTTTTTTTCATATATTTTTGGATAACCTCTGTGGACTGAATACACGGGACGAGTGTGTTTATCCTGCCTCACCGGGATCGTCCATCTCAAGGCCCGGGCTGGGTTTAAGCCACTTTCCCCAATTTGGCTTACTTCTAGTAAGCACATTACCTTATGAAGTGTTCCAGATTCATGCATTTTCTATCACATGTTTACTCTGGATGAATTCCACGTCATTCACCTATGACAGACTCATTTTCCTTTTTTGAATCATATATGGGACTATATAATTGTATATGGGACTTCATTTTTTCATTATGTCTCTATCTTGGTTGACCTTCGTCGGTGACATTCAAATTGCTTTAAAAGCTATAACGTTCCATGACGGGGCAAGGGCACTTAAATTCACACCGGGGATACCCTGGGGACCAGAGTGTTCTGTCACTCTGGTCACCCATAGGGTTTGGTCTCCAGGACTCTGCCTGACCCTGTTTTGGAAAAGACAGGGTTGGAGGCGTACAGCATAGATGTCCCAATATAGCCTAGCCTCTAATAGATTATTCACACAGAACTTAGGCTAGCGCCTTCTCTTTGCCAGATGTTCCTCTCGCTGTTTGGTTGACAAGAGATACAACTGGCCCACGGTATGGCGCAGCGAGAAAGGCTGCTAGATAGTCACCCACCTGACCTGCACAACAGAGTAGTCACAATAGCTGGGTTTGGTCGCACTGGTCTATCCTTCTGGTTCCTTATCATTTCTGGAGCGGATACCCAGAGCCGTTCTATCCACAGTGAGCTCCCATTGGGGTGGTGGAATTGGCTACTGGGGTCAGCCAGCATCCGAGTTTGTCTCGCCTAACATCCTATAGTTCTTTAATAAAATGTCTGAGAGCTTTAGGCCACTCACTCTCTTGTGCACTGAAAGATTGGAGGCTCCAAAGGTTAGGTGGATATAGGTCCATGCTATCAGTTTGAATAAGACAGTTGTTTGATGCATATACGTTCTTGTCTTGTACTTAGATCTGATCACCTTATCTAATGTTGAGCTTAACATATATTCTTGTATTCTGTAAAAATATTGTAAAGAAAAAAAAGCATTTTTAATACAGAAAGGTTGGCTTACTGTAAAGTATGCCCATGTACAGTACAGTATGCACTCAATACTTGGTTGGATATCCTTTTGCATGAATTACTGCATAAATGCAGCGTGGCATGGAGGCGATCAGCCTGTGGCACTGCTGAGGTGTTATGGAAGCTCAGGTTGCTTTGATAGTGACTTTCAGCTTGTCTGCATTGTTGGGTCTGGTGTCTCTTATCTTCCTTTAGACAACACCCAACATATTCGCTATGGGGGTTTAGGTCAGACAAGTTTGCTGGCCAATCAAGCACAGTGATACCATGATCATTAAACCAGGTATTGGTACTTTTAGCAGTGTGGGCAGATGCCAAGTCTTGTTGGAAAATGAAATCAGCATCTCCTAAAAGCTGGTCAGCAGAGGGAAGCATGACGTGCTCTAGAATTTCCTGGTAGTGGGCTGCGCTGACTTGATAAAACACAGTGGACCAATACCAGCAGATGACATGGCTCCCCAAATCATCACTGACTGTGGAAACTTCACACTGGACCTCATGCAACTTGGATTCTGTGCCTTCCACTCTTCCTCCAGACTTTGATTCCCAAATGAAATGTAACATTTTCCACAGTCTGTGATGATCTGGGAAGCCATGTCATCTGTTGGTGTTGGTCCACTGTCTATTATCAAGTCCAAAGTCAGTGCAGCCCTCTAGCAGGAAAATCTAGAGCACTTCATGCTCCTCTCTGCTGACCAGCTTTATGGAGATGCTGATTTCCTTTTCCAGCAGGACTTGGCACCAGCACACACTTCCAAAAGTACCAATACCTGGTTTAATGATAATGGTATCACTGTGCTTGATTGGCCAGCAAACTCGCCTGACCTAAACCCCATTGAGAATATGTGGGGATTTGTCAAGAGGAAGATGAGAGACACCAGACCCGACAATGCAGATGAGCTGAAGGCTGCTATTAAAGCAACCTGGGCTTTCATAACACCTCAGCAGTGCCACAGGCTGATCGCCTCCATGCCACGCTGCATTGATGCAGTAATTCATCCAAAAGGAGCCCCAACCAAGTATGTACTATACTCTACATGGACATACATACTTTTCAGTAAGCCAATGTTTCTGTCTTATGTAATATTCTAATTTTATGTAATATTCTAATTTTCTGAGATACTGAATTTTAGGTTTTCACTAGCTGTAAGCCATAATCATCAAAATTAAAAGAAAGAAATGCTTGAAATATATCACTCTGAGTGTAACGCATCTATATAAAATATATGAGTTTAACTTTTTGAATTAAATTGCTGAAATAAAATTAACTTTGTGATGATATTCTAATTTTATGACATGCACCTGTGTGTGTGTGTGTGTGTATATATATATATATATATATATATATATATATATATATATATATATATATATATATATATATAATATTTATGTTATTATATAATGTCAGGATCAGCCAGATTTGTGTTCCACAGTTAATATAAATATGAAATGATGAACATCATCAATATTTATTTTGAGGGCATCATTGGGGGGAAAATAAAGAAAAACTTTATTTGTCAGATTTTATTTCTAAGCTTTCATGTAGTTGAAAAGGTGTCAACAAGTATCAGTTAACAAAAAACTATTGACTAAGCAAAGACAATGAATAAGTTCATCAGAGATCAGAGGTGTCAAGAGGTGAGTCTACTTCTTTCAGCCAATCAGCACACCGCTGCCAATGGAAGCTATAATATTTCAAACATCCCATGACATTCTCCGCTCAAGCATTTATACATACATGTGCTTTTTCAGACAGATTTACAGATTGCTGTGCTATGGACAATCGTAATAAGTAGGTAATATAATACGTTTAGTAATTTGAACATTGTATGTGCTAAAGAACATATGCAGTAATTAAATTTAACATCATTCTTTATCTCTTCTGCTTAGTATTGAACCATAAACACGTGTTAAACAAAAATTGTCTCTGCTCATCCTATCATACTTAACAATTGTATTTCAAAAAGATAAATTCATGTGTTATTTATTCTGTTCAGTTGCTATGCGTTATCACTTCAGCTTTTCTTTTATTTAAAGGTTTCCATAACTAAGTTCAGTAAACTTAAAATGTGGAACCTAAACATGCTATGCTATGGTTTCTGCATTGTGTATGCCATCAAAGCTCTTCGCACGTATTAAGTAAAAAAGTGTCAAGAATATTACTAAATATTGCACTAGTAGAATATACTCAGTTGCTGGAAGAGTGTTCCATTTTAAACCCTTTAAGGAACAAGTTAGTAGTCATATTGACACAGCCTGCAGAAAAGCAAATAAGAGGTTTGCTTTTAACATGTAGTTCAATTAAACAAGATTACCTTACAAAAAAAGAAAATACATAACTCACCAAGAAATTCCGTAAGAACCCCATCATGATTCCAATCAGGATTCCTGGACCAAAAACATAAAAAAAAAAAGGGAAGAGGGAATCCCGCCTCCGGAGTCAGCAGACAGGCTGCAGGCAGCCATACACACATACACACACCTGGCAGCTCTACTTGCTCAAGGCTAAACTACCGTCTAGCAGCTGATGCCTTAAGTGTTAAAAGGGTGGGACCATTTCCAAGGCTGATCACAAGAAACAGGTTGTGCAGGAAGTAGGTTTTAAGGCAGTTAAAAAAATAGATCTGGCAAAGGGCCTGTGTAAATTCGGAGGAAGCCGTGAAACTTGCAAGCCAAAACTTCTTACCGATCTCTATGCTTTCCTTAGAGTAAATGTAGCACATTTTGGCAAGGTCTTATTAAGGATGTGACTATGGTGAGGCGGAAATACCTACTGATGTGTTTATTACCTGATGGTAAAAAATAGATATTGTGAGATGAATGAACAGAATGGTAGAACATCCTGATTTTATAGCTCATGGGCTCATTTTAAAAGATGTGTCCTTCAAATCTGACAACAAATTGGCTTGATCCACAGAAAGCCAGATCTGCTAGTTCTCAAATTAACTAGTTCCCAGATTTACTATCTCACTAGTAACTTCATTTTCAGGGAAGGGCTGACAAAGACTGGTGTTAAATAAGGGCCAATACTGGACCCTATAGAAATAGAGCAGAACACAGTCAGTGTATGTCTTCTGCATATAGCTGTATTTGCTATTATTGGCCCATAGAACTAATCATTTTACAGATTTTTCCAGTTGTTTACTGCTTGTTATTAATTCAGCTGAGATAATCTAGTGTCATATGACAAACCAAGATGTATAACTTTGCAGACTAGGGCCCAAATAATTGGGGACATATCAGTACAACAACAGCAATAGTAACAACGTCTACATTTTAACCACTTCAGCCCCGGAAGAATTTTACCCCCTTCCTGACCAGTGCGTTTTTTGGGATTCGGCACTGCGTCGCTTTAACTGACAATTGTGCGGTCGTGCGACGTGGCTCCCAAACAAAATTGGCGTCCTTTTTTTCCCCACAAATAGAGCTTTCTTTTGGTGGTATTTGATCACCTCTGCGGTTTTTATTTTTTGCGCTATAAACAAAAAAATAGCGACAATTTTGAAAAAACGCATTATTTTTTACTTTTTGCTATAATAAATATCCCCCAAAAATATATATAAAGAAAAATCTTTCCTCAGTTTAGGCCGATACGTATTCTTCTATATATTTTTGATTAAAAAAAAACGCAATGAGCGATTATTGATCGGTTTGCGCAAAAGTTATAGCGTTTACAAAATAGGGGATAGTTTTATGGCATTTTTATTAATAATTTTTGTTTTAAATGGCGGCAATCAGCGATTTTTATTGTGACTGCGACATTATGGCGGACACATCAGACATTTTTGACATATTTTTGGGACCATTGTCATTTATACAGCAATCAGTGCTATACAAATGCACTGATTCCTGTGTAAATGACACTGGCAGTGAAGGGGTTAACCACTAGGTGGCAGTGTAGGAGTTAAGTGTGTCCTAGGGGCGTGTTTCTAACTGTGAGGGGCATGGCTGTGTGTGACACGTCACTGATCTCTGCTCCGATGACAGGGAGCAGAGATCAGTGACACTGTCACTAGGCAGAACGGGGAGATGCTTGTTCACATTAGCATCTCCCCATTCTTCCTCCCCATGAGGCGATCGCGGGTATCCCCGTGGCGATCGAGTCCGCGGGACCCGCGACCCGACTCACGGAGCTTGCTGCCGGCGGTGTGCACGCGCCCGCTGGCCGCCTCTTAAAGGGGAACGTACAGGTACATGATTCTGCCTGTACGAGCCCTTCTGCCAACGTATATCGTCGTGAGGCGGTCGGCAAGCGGTTAAGAATTATGTTTTTTAGTTTAGTATTTTAGGAGTAAAACATAAGTGCAAAAAAACTTTAAAACACTCTAATAGCGCTCCTCCACTAACATTCACATAACATAAAATCACCCAGTGATAACTTATGAGTAAATCAAGTCCATTAATCAAATAAATGAAGTGTCTCTAGGCTTAGGCACATGGGTGTCCAATCAGTTTTTTAGGCGGACCAGATCGGACCAGCAATTGTTTTCTATTAGGCAGTGGATGTCAGTGGATATATGTCAACTAACACCCACTGGCATCCAAACCGATCCCATCTGCCAAAAACAGATGGATGGGGGATCCATTCCCCATCTGTCTGGTGGATCATATCGGATGACAATCAGATAGAAAGTGACAGGCAGTCCATTTCCATCCGACCGTCCCATAGAGAACAGTGGGATTGTGTTCATGTTGATTTTATGTGATGGGAATGTTAGTGGAGGAGAACTACTAGAGTGTTTTGAAGTTTTTGCACTTATGTTTTTATTTTGTTTGTTTTTATGATAGTAGCAGCCCACCTATGAAAAAGGGAGTGTTAATTCCAATCACTTCTCTCTCCATGTGCGCTTAGTGCTGCGGTTTAAGTATTGGGTCTGTTTTTGTGTATCTGTATTTTAGGAGTGATAGTATATTAAGGTGGTAGTAAACCACCACAAAAATAACAAACAAATTGGGCTTCCTGTAGGTTTAAGTCATAATGTACTAGTATACACCGCATACTAGAACATTATGACAGACTTACCTGCTCACAGAGCTCTCCAGCCCAGCGCTATCAAGGCTCCCTGGCGCTTCCATCTCCACCCGGCCTTCCTTCCCGGTTCGCAGGCTCTGGCTGTTTGAATGGCTGGGGCCACAATGACGTCACTCCCGTGCATGCGTGCGGGAGACCCGAACCCAGCACAGAGCTCTGAAGGTACGGCAAGGGTATTCCATCTCTTCAGAGCGTCTGCATTGGTGACGTCACCAGTCACATCTCGTATGAAGATCTCCTAAACAGTACAAGTTTAGGAGATATTTACAGTACCTACAGGTAAACCTTAATATAGGCTTAGCTGTAGGTACAAGTTAAAAAGTGGACTTTACTTCCACTTTAACATAAAACTGAACTACTGTATGTTATATGACAGAAGCAATGTTCAGATTACTAAAGGGTAGTGTGCTATACAAAAAAAAAAAAAAAATCTGGATCCCTGCATCATATTAAGAGACCAGTAGTCATTGGTGCTTACAGACTGACACTTTCTTAAAAAAGACACTGTCACCTTTCCCATCCAGGGCAAGGTGACAGTATTTATGCACAGAACCTCATTTCTACCGCCTCTTTTCTATCGCAGTTCCTTGCTTCTTTACAATCAGCGAGAAAACCCAGCAGTTCCAAGTATGGGGGAATATGTGACCTGACTGCCTGTGATAGCACATGAGCCCTGAACCCAAGACAAAAGCAATGTCACATGAATGAGGGAGTGACATCACCATTCTCCAAGATATCTGACATGTGGAGGAGCAATAAACTGCAAGGAAGTTCAGGTCAGGTAAGTATGATGGGGCCGGGGATGCCCTTTGCAGAGACACTGTCACTTTGCACTGAATAGGCAGATAACAGTGTTGCTTTAAAGCAGCATTAAACTCAAAAGTAAACATTTATTATATTGCAGCTTACCAATTCTTAGATGTGATGGTTGCATTTGTTTCCTTTTTTAGACTTTTTCTTCTATTTTCATCGGGTGATCACGCCAGCAAGTCTATTTTTCAAAAAGTTCTCCAGCAGAATGTATCAGTGTACATGGACTAGACAAACCACTTAACACTGGCAGGGGTTATTAAAACTGATCAGCTTTTCTTTATAAATGCAAAATCTTTATCCCAAAATGGAAAACTACTGTTTGTTGTAACTGAAAATGAAGTGTGAGCTGGAGTTTGAATTCAATTTGTTTGTGTAATTAAATCTGCTAATACAGATGCTGAGAATGCTGTTGTGCCTCCTGTGCTCATTTCTCCAGAGTTGCTTCTCATTAATACAGGTGTGTTACTGGCCAGATCACCAGGGGAAAACTGAGGGGAGAAAGCCAAAGAAAAGAAAACTGATGCAACCACCAAATCTAATGATTGGTAAGCTGCAATATAATACATTTTTGGTTTTGAGTTTAACCACTTGCCGACCAGCCGCCATCGGCTATACAGCGTCAGGTCGGCACATTCCCGCAAATTGCCGTTGGTGTACATTGGCTCCTGCAAGGAGCCGTAGCAGGCACCCGTGTGCCCTCTGTACGGCAGAAGACCCGATGCGTGTGGCCAGCGGCCGCGATGTCCGCCGGCCACCCGTGATCATGGAAACGAGAGCCAGAACGGGGATCTGTCAATGTAAAAACACAGATCCCCGTTCTGAAAGGGGAGTTAGAGACACATCTGCTGTTCCTAGTGTTTAGGAACAGCGATCTGTCTGCTTCTTTAGTCAGCCCAGCCCCCATACAGTTAGAAACACTCCCAGGGAACACACTTAACCCCTTGATCGCCCCTTAGTGTTAACCCCTTCCCTGCCAGTGACATTTTACAGTAATCAGTGGCTATTTTTAGCTCTGATCTCTGTATAAGTGTCAATGGTCCCAAAAAAGTGTCCGATCTATCCGCCGCAATGTAGCAGTCCTGCTAAAAATCGCAGATCACCACCATTACTAGTAAAAATAAAATACATAGTAAAAATGCCCAAAAAATCCACTATTTTGTAGACACTATAACTTTTGCGCAAACCAATCAATATATGCTTATTGCAATTTTTTTTTAACAAAAATATGTAGACTACATATTGGCCTAAACTGATAAAGAAATTTGTTTTTTTACATTTCTGGGGGGATATTTATTATAACAAAAAGTAAAAAATATTTTTTTTTTTTCAAAATTGTCGGTCTTTTCTTGTTTATAGCGCAAAAAATAAAATCCGCAGAGGTGACAAATACCACCAAAATAAAGCTCTATTTGTGGGGAAAAAAGAACATCAATTTTGTTTAGGTACAGCGTTGCACGACCACGCAATTGTCAGTTAAAGCGAAGCAGTGCAGTATCGCAAAAAATGGCCTGGTCATTAAGGGTGGAAAATCTTACGGTCTGTAAGTGGTTAAAGTGTTACTAAACCCAGGACCCTGCATTCACTATATCTGGTCTTCCACAGTACACAGAACATAGAAATGCAATCATTTTAGTAAATATAAACTGCTAAACATCTTTTCTCATTAGCAGTATATAGCAGTCTTGTGACTTCTATCAATGCCTGGTTAAAGCTTGTATGAGTTTTCATACTGCACTGGTTGTCCTATCAGGATGCAGGACCCCTGACCCTCTGTTTGGACAGTGCTGATTGGCCCTGTGCTGATCACATACACTCTCTCAAGAAAAAAACAAAAACTCTCTAGCAATACACACCAAACTGAGCATGTACAGCCTGACTACATTTACTATGTCTTATCCAGAGATGTTTTGGAGACAATGCAAGAAGAGGAGGATCTGTGCATACAAGATCAAACAGTCTTTTTACAAAATGCAGAGGACTATCCAGTTAGGTTCCACAGTGAGTATAACAAGCATGCTTTACTGCATATACAGACTGATTTTACTGTTGTGGGTTTAGTAACACTTTAATACTGCTTTAAGTGCGGAGCTGTGAATATTTGCAGCGGTTGCTCCCAGTGCTAGTTGAGGTATGCCAAGGAGCAGTACAGAAAACAGAACAAGGAGTATGTTTAGTGTTAGGATAGATTTAGATGGGCGTCTAAATCTCCCTTGAGTCTAAAGTCTGATCCGCTTCCGGATTGCACTCCAGAGACTACTGACAGGCAGTGAGGAAGTGATGCAGCGCCTCCTCACCCCCTGTTTAACCCCATTTTTGCTGACAATCGCACAGCAACCATGTGGATGTGATTGCAGGGCATTTACGGTGCTTCCCCATTGACTTGCATGTGTACCGTTTGGTGGGCTTGCCTCCTGCTGCTGTCTACATGTAAACATACCTATTGCAGCTTAAGCTGGGTGGTTGGCTTGTGGCAAAAACGTGGCTCTACAATGCTTTTTTTGCCACCCTCCAACAATAAGTCTAAATGAGGCCTTAGGGGTTACTTTAAAGGACATATGTCAAACACAAGGCCGTGGACCAAATCCGGCCCTCCAGACCTTGTCATAAGGCCCTCACACCCAATTTTGCAGCTGGAATGTGGTGGAACTCCATTCTGCCATTTCTGGCTCTAATCCTCTGCTCCCGTTGTCACATGTAAACACAGGGTTGCACCTACACTCTGTACACAGGATCCTCTCCAAGTCATTAAGGTTTCAAGGCTGATGTTTGGTAACTCAAACCTTCAGCTCCCTCCACATATTTTCTATAGGATTAAGGTCTGGAGACTGGATAGGCCATTACAGGACCTTAATGTGCTTCTTCTTGAGCCATTCCTTTGTTTTCTTGGCCGTCTGTTTTAGGTCATTGTCATGCTGGAATACCCATCTACAACCCATTTCAATGCCCTGGCTGTGGGAAAGAGGTTCTCCTCCAAGATTTGATGGTACATAGCCCTGTTCATTGTCCCTTTGATGCGGTGAAGTTGTCCTGTCCCCTTAGCAGAAAAACACCCCCAAAGCATAATGTTTCCACCTCCATTTTTGATGGTGGGGATGGTGTTCTTGGGGTCATAGGCAGCATTCCCCCTATTCCAAACACGAAGAGTTCAGTTGATGTCAAAGAGCTTCAATTTGGTCTCATTTGACCACAACACTTTCACCCATTTCCCTTCTGAATCATTCAGATGTTCATTAGCAAACTTCAGATGGGCCTGTACATGTGCTTTTTTGAGTAGGGGGACCTTGTGGGTGCAGCAGGATTTTAGTCTTTCATGGCATAGTGTGTTACCAATTATTTTCTTGGTCACTATGGTCCCAGCTGCCTTGAGATGATTGACAAGATTCTCCCCTGTAGTTTTGGGCTGATTCCTCACCGTTTTCATGATCATTGAAACTCTACGAGGTGAGATCTTGCATGGAGCTCCAGACTGAGGGAGATTGACAGTTATTTTGTTTTTCTTCCATTTGGAAATAATCGCACCAACCGTTGTCACCCTCTCAGCAAGCTGCTTGGCTATGGTCTAGTAGTCCATTCCAGCTTTGTGCAGGTCTACAATCTTGTTCCTGACATCCTTGGAGAGTGCTTTGGTCTTGGCCATGGTGGAGAGATTGGAATCTGATTGATTGCTTCTGTGGACAGGTGTCTTTTATACCGGTAACAAGCTGAGATTAGGAGCACACCCTTTAAGAGAGTGCTCCTAATCTTAGCTTGGTACCTGTATAGAAGACACCTGGGAGCCAGAAATCTTTCTGAATGATAGGGGATCAAATACTTGTTTCACGCATTAAAAGGCAAATCATCTTATAACTTTTTTTAAATGCGTTTTTCTGGGTTTTTGTTGTTATTCTGTCTCTCGCTGTTAAAATAAACCTATCATTAAAACTATAGACTGATCATTTCTTTGTCAGTGGGCAAATATACAAAATCAGCAGGGGATCAAATACTTGTTTCCCTCACTGTATATCTACAATTAATCCAAATGTGAGTGTAATGTGTCAGAGGTGCGTAACTGATGTGCTGGGATCTGAGCTGAAGCCAGTTTTTCATTCACCATGCATTGGAGCTGAATACAGTGTGCAACAGTATCTGCATACACTATTCTAATTAGATTTAATTTATTTACAACAAATAAATCACATCAAATAGCTTAAAATCATGTTTAATGAAATATAACCATCAATCTTTTAGAAGAAGTGTTAGGTTGGATATTTATTTCTTGAAAGGCCAACCCTGTGTCCTCAAGTTACTGAAAATTCTTCTTTCCAAACTGTAACCCACCCTCCTAACAAAATTCTAATGCAGTTTGTCTCTGCAAATCCTTACTCTGGTTACATTAAGCCTCAGGATTCATTGTAAATGTCTAGTCTTTAAAGAGAAATCCCCAATTGATGTTGTTGGCTCCTATGTTTCACCCTTTCCCTTTAAGTCTCTCGCTGGTTATCTGTCATTTTCTGCTTCTCCTGACCACTGACCCATATCCATGCCAATATTACAAGTCAACATCTGTCCATTTCTAATAATATTTAGTATAACCTAATGCTACATGTTTAGGATAACGTAGACACAACATGCAACCCTTAGGCTTGTTTTTGTCCAATCTCTCCATAGCAACCAGCGGCGCTCAACAAGCCCCTCCCCGATCAGTGAGCAGAGAAGGACCTGTCATCCGCTGGTTCAGCGGAGATCAACAGAGAGATCTCCCGCTGAGCTGGCGGACAGAGGCGGACTCCATGGCAGCAGATCTGCCTCGTGGGAATGAAGCCTTACCCGATCCGATCCTCCAGGGACAGATGCAAACGTAGGGCCATCCGTCTGATTTTAGTAGATCGGACCGGGTCGGATGTCAGCAGACATGTCACCGCTGACATCCGTCGCTCCATAGGCTAACATGGACTGCCCATTCAGGTCCGCCAACAAAACTTACAGGCAGACCTGACCGGTCCGACAGTGTGAAAGGGGCCTTAGCAAATCGTCTACTCCCTCTACTACCCGGTTGGATCTCCGCAGATCAATCGGGTTTCATACCCACTAGAGAAGCTAAGGATAACTCTCTTAGGGCGATCTCCCTAATCCAATATGTACGACGGTGTGCCCAGCCCACCCTTCTCCTTTCCACTGACGTTGAAAAAGCTTTTGATAGGGTGGACTGGGACTATCTTAAGATGGGCTTACGACATTTTGGATTAGGACCTAAGATGTTTCATCGTATCTCTTCCCTTTACTCTAATCCCACGGCTCAAATTCGAATAAACGGGACGTTGAGTGACCCTTTCGTCCTCCATAATGTTACCAGGCAGGGTTGCCCCCTGTCCCCCCTCCTCTTTGCTATTACCTTAAAACCCTTCCTAGCTACAATTAGGCATAATGTTAATATTCAAGGCATACAAGTAGGTAACCGCTCCCATAAATACGCAGCGTATGCTGATGACATACTATTTTTTAACCAGCAGCCGCGCATCTCAATGCCTAATTTAATGTCGGCATTTTCCACCTTTCAATCAATCTCTAACTTTAAAATATATCTCTCCAAATCCAAAATCTTAAACATAAATATCCCCAGATCTGAGGCTCTCTCCCTGAAACCCCTTTTTCCCTTTAGATGGGAACCGAAACATCTAAAATACCTAGGTATCTACCTCACTTCTAATCCCCATTCTCTTTTTCAGTATAATTATATTCCCTTACTAAACAAGATCAGGAATGACTTACGGAATTGGTCCAGCTTATCACACACCTGGCTAGGGAAAATAAATATCATTAAAATGAATATTCTACCTCGTATCCTCTTTATTTTTCAAATGCTCCCACTGGGTGTGCCTGTAGGTTTCTTCCCCATTTTGCAAACCTTGATCTCCCGTTTTATTTGGAAGAACAGCCATCCCAGGATTCCTAGAGAGCTACTGTTTCATCCCAAATCTTCTGGGGGGCTGGCACTTCCAAATTTTAAGGCTTACTATCAGGCGGTTGTTTTATCCAGGTAGGCTGATTGGAAATATGCTTTTAACTCGAAATTGTGGGTTCAACTAGAGTACTTTTTGAGTAATGTGGATCTCTCAGTAGTCCCATGGATACCCCGTTCTTGCAGGAATCTTGCCCAAACTACCTCAGCACTCACAATATCTTCATTGGATATATGGGATACCTTACATAAGAAATTTTCATGGGGTTATGATTCTCCTTTGATGCCTCTCCTTAACCACAAATATTTTTTACCAGGTCTACTAGACCCAGGTTTTAAATCATGGGGTTCAGCAGAGCCTATCCTACTACACCATGTTCTCATTGGCAACACACTCAAACCATTAAATATGATTCTTGACCCTAAGCCCCCCTCGTTTATGGATAAATGGAGATTCCACCAACTACAACGCTTCTTAAGTTCCCTTCCCCATCCGCTTAGAGGTTTACAAGGATTAAATAGCATAGAAGAAATATTTTACCCAAAGGACCCCCCTTTACATGGCATATCTCTATTCTATAAAGCTCTTATTGCTCTTCAAACTTCTGCCTCACCACCTTTCCTAGCTAAGTGGGAAATTGATCTAGACTCCCCTCTCACAGACAAAAGAAAGGATAAGGTCCTACAATTAGCCCACACTTCTTCCATTGCCTCAAAAATGGCAGAGGTCAACTATAAATAACTTACCAGGTGGCACTACACCCCAGCTAGACTACACCAAATGTTCCCCTCCAGCTCCCCGTTATGTTGGAGGAACTGTGGGAACAAAGCCACTCATGCACATGTCTGGTGGTTTTGCCCACTCATTCGACTCTTTTGGGAAACCATTTGTAATCTGATTCTTCAGATTTCGGAGGTCAATTTACCCAATGATCCATGGACTGTTCTTTTCCACACCACAAAAGCCCATATAGGCTCATATAAACACTCACTCATTCCCCACCTATTAAACACCGCCAAAGCTTTAATTCCTACTCTTTGGGGCCAATCAACAATCCCGTCTATAAAAGTCTGGCTTCAAAAGGTAGATGACGTTCATCTCATGGAAAACATTACCCACAACATTAAAGGTACTTCCAAGAAGCACTCGTTAACTTGGGCACCCTGGGTAAAATTCCAATCCACTTCCTCCTATAAGGATATTAAGTTTATCAATTTAAGATTGGCTGAATACATTTCAATATTTCACTATTTCTCAACATATTGACATGCATGCCAACAATTCCCCCCCATCCCCCTACCCTCCTCAATTTACCCCATACCCTCTCTTTTATCCCTTTTCCTTTATTTCCTTTCCTTTCATACATTCTCATTTGTCTCCCCTTTTCTATTCTTTCTTTCTTCTTTATTTTCAAATTAAAGTAATGTTTTCTTTTCACCTATGTTCTACTTCATATGCACAAATAGATAGAAGCCTTTGTTTATTTAGTCGCTCGTATTTTCCGTTTGTACTTCTAAAGGTACTTATAAATTTTCGGACAAACGTTGTGGATTTGTGTGCTTTGAAACTTATGTTGTTTTCTTTTTAAGACTGTATCTATTTTGTGATATATGTATATCTTTTATCTATTTTTCTTTAATAAAAATTTATTAAACAAAAAAAGAAAGGGGCCTTAGTATAACAGTCATTCATAGTGAAGTATCAAATGCTGAAGTAGAGATGAGAATAAAAGTGTAATGTTTGATTTAGGCCAATACTGACAATCTAGCAACCTCTGCATCTGACGGAAAGGTTGGTGTTTCAGAAAACATATGTGAAGTGTAGTAACAATAATCATAACTGGTATGCCCTGTACACACGATAGGATTTTCCGACAGAAAATGTGTGATAGGACCTTGTTGTCGGAAATTCCGACCGTGTGTAGGCTCCATCACACATTTTCCATAGGAATTTCCGACACACAAAGTTTGAGAGCTTGCTATAAAATTTTCCGACAACAAAATCCGTTGTCGGAAATTCTGATCGTGTGTACACAAATCCGCCGCACAAAGTGCCACGCATGCTCAGAATAAATTAAGAGACGAAAGCTATTGTCTACTGCCCCGTTTATAGTCCCGACGTACGTGTTTTACGTCACCGCGTTCAGAATGATCGGATTTTCCGACAACTTTGTGTGACCGTGTGTATGCAAGACAAGTTTGAGCCAACATCCGTCGGAATAAAATCCATGGATTTTGTTGTCGGAATGTCCGATCAATGTCCGACCGTGTGTACAGGGCAGAAGAGTCCCCAGGGCAAACAAACTGATAACAGTCAAAGAACATGAGGTATATCTTAACAACCTACTGTACATCACTTATTAAGCAGGTTTGATTATTCCTTACAGACTGCGATGACGTAAAGGACTGAAACTGATGGCCATAGATTGTCACACAGACAGACAGGCAGTTCTTTGGTAAAATTAAACTCTTTCTTGGATCCATAAGCCATGTTCAACCAAAGGTCCTACAAGATTTTCACTGAAGTGTACAGTGCTTGCTGTTTCGATGATCAAGGATTAATGTATATAACAATAAGTTAACTGGGAAGATGACCTTACAGAAACCATCTTTATTTCAGTCTCTTTGGATGTGAGTGTAACTATTATTTTGGTTTTTGTTTTAAATGGTTGTTCAAATGGCACAAACATGCAAATACATAATGATTCCGTTGAAAACTAGTAAGGATTTTCTGAATCTTCCATTTGTAAATTGGATTCTTCCAATTGTAAGTAAGCCTATCTAACAACATAAGCAATCTGGATATGCAGCATTTTCATTTGATACATTATATTAGAATACTTTAGCACTTAACATCCAAGCGATATAAACATTATAATATATAGTATACAAAGAGAATGAGATTGAATAGAGTTGCATTAATAATAAACATAGCCCAGGATGTTTAAACGTTAATGCCCCATTACACGGCCAAGCATTACCAATAGATTTCAATAAAATGCATTCTTCAGCTAATGATAAGCAGTAATAAAACATTCACATTCACAAAACAGCTGACATCATTATCAATAAATAGTAAAAATATGTAAATATCACTTTGTCTCAAAACATTAGCAATTCATCTTAGTTAGGGCTCCAGTTGTTTCCTTATAATGACATTATTAGACTCTGCAAAAATGGGGTTAAAGAAATGAATGCAATAAATCAGTTTCTAATCAAGACTGTATTATAGCAGCTAGTTAAATAATGTAATTGCTAATGAGCAGATTTACAACTCAGCATGAAACTGTGTCATTTTTTAGGAATCCCAGATGGTACAATTTAGTCCATCCATTCGGAAGAATGGGACATGCTGTAGTCTTTGATGGGGAAATCACAGGTGCCTCTTCTGGAAAAGCACAAGCAACTTTCAGCAGTCCTTTATTGGTGAACAGAATTGTTTCTTAGGTTAGGTTCATACTTTTCTTGAAATTCATGTTTTTATGCTGTTTTTGGATTGCTTTGCCAATTGGTAACTTCAAAGTGGAACTTTCAGCAAAAATAAATTATGTCCCATCTCCCCCTCTTGTTTTTTTTATCAATTACAATTACCTTTTAGATTTTTCCATAGCCTCCCTTCCACTTTCTCATTCCTCAACTAGGCAAATGTGACATGTAGTTTGTTACATGTAGATACCTACATAGCATATCCCAGAAGGCTGTAGGTTCTGTCCCTGGGAAATCTCATCATATCTCGCTCTAACACTGTGGCAACATGTAAACAGAATGACATGGCGTTAGATCTTCTATATCTTCTGCTGCAGGTGTATCGGATTTGCAGGTGAACGGGATCCGCAGCAGAAGAGCGGTTGATGAGAAGAGGACAATGCGGGATGCAATTAGCGTGTAGGTATGTTTGTCCAGCATAACGCTTCACTCAAGGTAACTGACATAATGGGAATTATTTTCCTGGGAGAGATTTAGGTCCACTTTAAATTACAATGCAGCTGCACACATCTATTTTTTCACTTGGACAGAGCTGGGGTTAGGACATTTGCCACCGGCTGTATGTAAAGCCCAAGCTTTTTTTATTTGTTTTAGGTGAGGGTGAGAGTTAAAACTGTCAGGTTTTTCTTTGCTCCAGAACAACATACTCACAGATGTGCTGAGAACTTTTAGACTTGCAAACGCAGTCAGATGAAGGGAAACTTCAAACAAGCTCAATAGCTCTTGTTGAGGCGGCTCCCACACAGCAAAACTTCCCTAGATGGGTACCCAAAAGTAACTCATAACCATAAAAAAAAGAAAGGAGTGCCAAACCAAAATTGGATAAAGGAATCCAAGAAAATTGTAATAGTTGACAGCAATGTCATAGAAACAGCCAACGTGTTCCTAGGGCAACACCTCTCTCACTTCATCAGGGCTCAACAACTAAAAACTTGGGTGGAATCAGAAAAAACAGTGACTTCATAGGTCTATATTAGAACAAGCATTATCCTCATGGATGAACAACCTGACAGCAATTGCTGCACAGCAATGGAGCCTTCTTTTTTAATTCTCCTCCAAACACTGAATCTGCACAAAGAGAACTCCATGGGACACCGCTGACTCCACACTGTGGCCTGCATTTTATGAACAGGAAAAGCAGACTATGTTGTGGAGTAAAGTATATCCTCTTTCTGTTCAAAACTGGCTCCATAAAAACCTAAAGATCCCACTTTAAAGCAATTTAGTTAAAGAGCCATAAATAGCCACTGCCCAAAAACAACACAACAATTTAATTTCAGTTTTAATTGGTTATAATTGTAATCTGTATCCAACTCAATAGTTGTGGCCAGGATACAGTTAAAAGCCCTAATACCTTTATTGAAAATAATCTGGCAGTATATCTAAGCCCTTTGCTGTAATTGGCTAAGCAATTTGCAGCCCTGGCGCACATCAACTTTTCAGGACAGACCTTCATCACTGTAATCTGTCTCTTGATTCTGCAATAATGAAACAGCCCCTTGCTCTTAGCAGGATGGACTGCAGTTGAAATAATAATCCCTTTGCAAACAGCTGTTTAAATTCAGCTCCTACAAAACTCATGCTGCTATCAATATAGCACATTTATCAACTTTATTGTTTACTGGGGATGTTAACTACTTTGCTGATTGAAAAGCAAGCCGCACTGTGCCATGATATTTAGATATTCTACCATTGCAGAAGTTTATACTGCATCAGTAGCACATCCATCAGACAGAATTTTATTGGTCCATTGGTTGGCACAGAGATTGCATAGCAATTATTCTTAAACTTTGCTTTATGCTGTTGTTGTTTTTTAGTGACCTTGTCATATTAGAAATGCAGAAATTACCATCACTGATTTTTTTTGGTTTGTTTTAAAAGCTCCTGAAACAAGCGTGCCAGTTTAGAGTTTAATCTTCACCGGCCAAATATTTTTTCAGAATAGTAACCGAAGGATGAAGATAAGACCATGGTAGCTTGTAGTGAATAGAGTGAAGCAACTTAAACACCAACTGCAAAACACATAATATGAAAAGTACTTACAAAAAAACAAAAGGAGTCTTAGCAGATATAAGAAATTAAACTTCTTTAGCAGGAACCTATTATAAAGGAGATATCTCTGCTGCCACTGATTACCACCATAGTTGCCTGGCTGTCTTAAGCCGCGTACACACGAGCGGAATGTCCGACAGAAAAAGTCACACGGAAGCTTTTCATCATATATACCGATCATGTGTAGGCCTCATCGGACTTTCTTTTTTGAAAATTCTGACGGATCTAGAAACGGAACATGTTCTAAATATTTCCGACGGACCCAATTCCTATCGGGAAAACCGACCGTCTGTATGCTGGTCCGACAGACCAAAAACAACGCATGCTCTGAAGCAAGTACGAGACGGAAGCTATTGGCTACTAGCTATTGAACTTCCTTTTTCTAGTCCCGTCGTAAGTGTTGTACGTTGACGGTCTGACTTTGGTTGGACTTTGGGTTGACCGTGTGTAGGCAAGACCGCTTGAATGGAATTCCGTCTGAGTTCCGTCGGAGAAACCTTCGGAGTTTATTCCGACGGCTAAACCGGTCGCGTGTATGCTGCATAACTTATCCTCTGGCTTTCCTACTAAGTAAAACTAGCATTTTCAAAAAAGAGTCAGAATACTAGCACGTCTCTCATGGCAAACTTTGTTTAAAGCAGAGTAAAAGTACCTCTCATCTGTCTTCCTTCTCTCCACCAGCATATTTAGTTTTTTTTCTGGAAGAAGATATATTTTCTGACAGGCACCTGCTCCCACCCCTGCAATTTTTGCCTAGGCGAGAATTACGTAAGCTTGGCCTGCTCCCCACCCACCTAAAACTTACTGGGACAGCACGTTCCTCCGTGCACGAGCAATGGGAAGTCAGTTGTGAAACAGCAGGAAATCATAGCCAACTTCTACATCCAAGATGTCAGCACCAGGGATCCAAAGATTGGCAAAGAACTGCAAAGAACTTACCTCTTTGAAGACAACGCTGAGCTCCTGTGCGGGTGAATGTCTGTTTCTTAAAATTCAGCAGCTACAGTATTTGTATGTTTGGAATTTTTTTTAAATATTTTGACAACTATAATGCTAAATTCTCCCTGTTATTAGAGAGAAATTCAGGGTTGCTCGTTCTAACCTTGTACAATTGCTTGGTTGTAATGCGGATCTTTTATGTTCTGTCCAGTCATGTTTTGGGGAGGCTAACTATTTGTACTTTCAGTAAGTGTTCATTGGAAAAAAAATGGAAAATAACCGATCTCAGAACTGTTCCAGTGATCATACCTGTTAAACAGACCCCAACCAAGAACAAAATAAGGGGGGAAGGTGCCATCCAACCAAATTTTGTTTTTTCTATAATGGAAAGTGAATATAGAACTTGTATGCTGTGGAAAGTATTATCATGATTCACCCTTTCGTATGATGTGTTCTGTAAATCCAGTCATTTTTGGGAAGCCTTGCAAATATAATTAGTCTTTATATTTGGAGATGACAGTAATTAGCACAATACTAAATACATGTCAGTTCTGAAAGACATCTATAGTATAGAGCTTTCACAATAAATTAAATACCCCATTACAAATCCATTTTAATTGACACTGACATTGAAATTAATATTATACAGGCTGAAATCTAGGATTTTTGTTTGGACCTGGAAAGTAAATTATATGTGGTTTATCTCAGGATATAATGAATACGTATTACATGGGTATCATGCTTCAAAGACAGGTAAGATAATTTACCCTTTGGCACGTGTGACCTTTAGGCCCCATGTACACGAGACGCTGCTAAACGTACGTTCAGAGGCAGTTGGACACTTTTTTCAACTGTCCCTGAACTCATTCAGTGTTATCCTATGTGACCATGCACACAGTCTCGTTTATTGCCATTTTTAGGCAGTTGCGTTTAACAGCATTTCTTTGAAAGCCAAAAAATGGGTTCAGACGCCGAAGAATTCCACGTTTCAGACGCCAAACACGACGAAACGTGGCACCGGCGTTTAGACGCATTTTCGTTTATAAGCGTTTTTAAAGGTATATATTTTTAACCTGAAAAGACAAAAATATGATGGAAAATGATGAAAAAACATTAAAAAAAATAGTTTAAAATGTTTTAATTACTTGCGTTGATTCATAGACCATATATAGCCCTTGATGCAATGCAATACACCACTAGCATTGCTGTATCCAAATTTTAATTGGAATTTGACCCATATGTTCAGATTTGACCAAGATGACCCCACCATTGAGCTTGACCCCCGACTTGATCAAACATAGTTTCATGAAAAAAAAAAATCCCAAAAATATATTAATCAATTAATATTTAATTATCAAAAATATACAAAAAAATGCAAATAAAAATTTGATATATTATAAAAAGATTAAATTAAAGTTTAAATTTGCATAAAATAGACAATATATGTATAATTTTTTAAAAAGTAATTAAAAAACTAAAATAATACCATATACAGCTGAAAAAAAATCCAATAAATATATTAATCAATTAACATTCAATTATTAAAAATAATTTAAAAATTTGCCAAAAAAGTTATATATTATAAAAAACGAAATTAACGTTTAACCGGTTCCCGACCGGCTTCTGTACATTTACGTCGGCAGAATGGAACAGGTGCGCAAAGTAACGTACCCGTACGTTACTTTGAATTTGCCGCCGTGTGCACCTGCCGTGATCTCCGTGAGTCGGGTTGCGGGTCCCGCGGACTCGATCGCCGCGGGCATACCCACGATCACCTCACGGAGAGGACGAACGGGGAAATGCCGTTGTAAACAGCATCTCCCCATTCTGCCTAGTGACAAGTGTCACTCGATCTCTGCTCCCTGTCATCGGAGCAGAGATCAGTGACGTCACACACCAGCCCATCCCCCATCCCCCCTAGGACACACTTAACCCCTCCCCGCCCCCTAGTGGTTAACCCCTTCACTGCCAGTGTCATTTATACAGGAATCAATGCATTTTTATAGCACTGATTGCTGTATAAATGACAATGGTCCCAAAAATGTGTCAAAAATTTCCGACATGTCCGCCATAACGTCGCAGTCACAATAAAAATCGCTGCTCGCCGCCATTACTAGTAAAAAAAAAAAAATTATTAATAAAAATGCCATAAAACTATCCCCTATTTTGTAAACGCTATAACTTTTGCACAAACAAATCAATAAACGCTTATTGCGATTTTTTTTTTACCAAAAATATGTAGAAGAATACGGATCGGCCTAAACTGAGGAAAAAAAATGTTTTTTTAGATATTTTTTGGGGATAATTATTATAGCAAAATGTAAAAAATAATGCGTTTTTTTTTTCCAAAATTGTCGCTCTATTTTTGTTTATGGCACAAAAAATAAAATCGCAGAAATGATCAAATACCACCAAAAGAAAGCTCTATTTGTGGGAAAAAAAGGACGTCAATTTTGTTTCGGAGCCACGTCGCACGACCGCGCAATTGTCAATTAAAGCGACGCAGTGCCGAATCGCAAAAAGTGCTCTGGTCAGGAAGGGGGTAAATCCTTCTGGGGCTGAAGTGGTTACATTTGCATAAAATAGACAACATTTTTTTTTTTTCAAATAATAAAGGAAAAACAAAAATAATACATCTGTACATCTATATATATATATATATATATATATATATATATATATATATATATATATATATATATATATATATGCACATACCTGATCATCACCAACAGACGTTCCTCTGGTGAGACACTCTTCCTCATGTTGGTGTCCATGCGTGTCGGGCTGGGTCATACTTTTCTAGTAGAAGGTCAAATGTGGCAATGGACATGCGTGTGAAATTAAAAAATTTGTCGGGGTAGGTACGCAGCTGTACGTACATGTTGGAAAAATATCCTACTGACATTCGCTGCGCAATCAATTGATGGGTCCAATAGCGACGAACTCTGACTCTGGACCTCGCACGCAATTTTCTACGTCGTTCTAGCCTCATCAAGAGCAGCGTCAGGAGCATTTTCTCACATATGCTCATTATGGGATCCATTGCAAAAAAAAGCACAGAAATAGAGGCAAATACAAGTATACAGCTGCTCTCTCTGCTGCTGCTACTTTGAGCTTGGGGAGGGTCTTACTGAGGTTATCTCAATAAACGCTTCTAGACGCAAACGCAGTAAAACACTGCTAAACGCGGCATGCAAACGCGGCAAAAGGGCGTTTCTAAATGCCGGTTTCAAGTTCGTTCAGAGGAGTTTGCCCCAGCATCCTGTGTACATGGAGCCTTAGCTATAACCTTTGTATCCTTCATGTTGTCTAATAGTTTACATTACACTTGACAAATTCTCCCTAAGGAAACTTCTTTATGAAGAACTGGTGTTATTATTATTTTCCTGTGCTGCTACTCAAATTGGTGCAGCTCATCAATTCATATATGCACTGATTAATTCATTCAATCGAAATGCTACTTGTTGGTGTACAAGATACGGCTAAAAGAACAGGGATACTCCTCCAAACAGTGAATGGTACAGTTAATGAAATTGCATTCAGTACACACAGTACAAAGACATTTTGGACATCTGTGCACCTCTAACCTTGTGGGCATTTGTTTAAGAATGGCTCTTTTGTGTTACAGCATCACTGTGCCCCTGTGCACATAGCCAGGTCCATGAAGACATGGTTTGAAAAGTTTACTGTGGAGGAACTTGAACAACCTGCACAGAGCCTCAACCACTACCCTAATGAACATCTTTGGGATTAGCTGAAACACCAATTGTGAACCAGGTCTCCTCGTTCAACATCAGCAGCAGACCAAAATGTTGTTTTTGGCTGAATATGGAGTTATTGCCACATACATACTCCAAAACTTGTGGAAAACCTCAGCAGAAGAGTGGAGGCTACTATGGCTACAAACTTGGCTACGCAGATCCTGGCCAAGAGATGAGAGTTATCAGCAGACAGTTCACATTCCTCTCTCTGCTTATGCAGTGATTACACTGCATGAGTCAAGCTAACAGCCTTCCTCCTACCTTGTGGTCTCACCTGATTACTGGATTGGGGAGGGTGGAGGAATCCAAGGCATGCAGCTCCACTGAACTATTCAGTGCTGTGTCTGTCACAGACACTGTATAGAACCAGTGGCAGCCCGTCCATACGGGGCGCAGGGGCGCCTCCCCCCAAATCCATGCGTACGACCCCTAATCAACATGCAAGGTGCCGGACGCATGGATTCCAAAGGGGAGTTTGTTTTTTTAGAAGAAGACTTAAAAAAAGGGTGGGCTCAGGATGCAGAGCCCTGAGCTCCGAGCTCACCCACTTGTGTGACAATAACTAATTAATATCTGCTATTGTCTCCCTGATTCTCCTCCTGGCCAATCAGGAAGTGGGTCCTGAGACTCGATTGGCTGAGAGGAGAAGCGTTCAAATTAGAGGAGAAGAAGTAGAGGAGGAGACGCAGGGGAAGAAGCCATGAAGCCGAGGAGGAGACACCAGGTGAAGCCGCCGCCTGGAGGAAGCGCTACCTGTGGCCTAGATGGGGTAAGTGCGGGGCTGATGACCGACCGACGGGGGGGTATTAGGGTATTCACCCATCGGAGAGTATCAGTGTCATTGTGTATTTCATTTGGTCCTTGTGTTTTGCCATGTTTGTTTGTATGCACTTTTAGATGCTACACGTCTTTTTAATAGGTCACTTGTCTTAATTTTTAACATTTGTGTTAATAAGCTTTTGTACATACATTTTGAGTTGGTAGTCTTTCAAAGTCCCATCTAGGGGGTATTCTTTCTTAGTCTACTTATCAGGGATGGGACCACCACACTCTTTTTCCTGACATGGTGGAAGCCTCTCTCTTTTCGACCGACGGAGGGGGAGGTGGTGTGTGGAAAAAATATATAGCACCAGCCGCCAGTGTATAGAACAGAGAGCAGATTGCTTCTAATAAACAAAGATGCTCATGCCCCTTTTGTTAATTAGCTGATTTGTCTTTTTTTCCTTACCCATACCCAAATCAGCACTCTGCAGGATCTGCTGTGTTAAAGGTAGAATCTTCTTACACAGATTAGGGGAATGGTAGTGAGCAGAACCACTTGCTGGATTTCTATTTCCTGGGGACTATAATAAGAACACATGAGATCCCAGATCTAATAATCTAAAGCAGCCATTATAAGGATGTATTATTCTCTCCAATCAATGGTTTCAGTTATTGAATATTAAGCATTATGCAACAGGAGGAAAAACATCATCCCACTGATGTCCACTCAAGTAAAAAATTAACTCTGTAAGCATTCTGCAACAGGAGGATTAATTGAAATCCATGGAGAGGCATTAGAAGAACCAAGGCCTTTAAAAGAAAAGTGTACCAGTTTGGTTATCATAAATATTCAGTTCACTGGTGTCCACGCAAGAAAAAAAAAAGAAAAACTCTGAAAGCATTATGCAACAGGAGGAGAAACTGAAATCCACGGGGAGGCATTGGAAAAACCAAGGCCTTTAAAAGAAAAGTGTACCAATTTATTTCTCATAAATATTCAGCTCACTGGTGTCCACTTAAAGTGGATGTAAACCCAATGTCATCCTTTCTAAACTACTGCCATAGGGGTTATCTATAAGGATATATATGCCTCCTGCATGTATCTTTACCTGTCAAATATCTCCCCTCTGTCTGTTATGAGAACCCAAAAACTGCAGATTCTGTGGGTGGGTCTGTTGTCTGGAGCTCGGTGGGTGGAGTCGTGATGTCAGTAGACTCCCCGCCCACCTCTACACTCCCCTTGTCAATATGTATTTCTCCTGTGTATTTCTAACACTGAACTTCTGCTATGATCTCTAACATCCAGTGAAAAGACAGGAAAGTAACCACATGACTTCAGCATGCCAAATCATGCTGAGGTGTGGAACAGCCAATCCTTGCAGAGCTGCTGAAGAAAAGAGTGGGAGGGAATTAAAAAATGCTGCACGAGATATGTAAATCACCTGTCACTCACAGCAAGGGGGAGGATTTGACAAAGTTTTTCTCAGTTTGTCAAGATTTATCTCACTGAACAATAAAAGAGGATTGCTCAGAGATGGATTAACTCTGTGTGTCAAGACTGGGCTCAAATTATAGGAAATCTTATACTCTACAGTATGATATTAAAAAAAAAAAAATGTTTTTTTTCGGGTTTACATCCACTTTAAGGAAAAAGAAAAAACTCAGTTCAAAAATTAAATATTACAATGCCAACCACCAAGATCCACCAGGTATTGTGTTTTCATCCAGTCAAAAGATGGTAATACTGCACACATGAATTCATGCAGAACAGGGTGAGATTTACGGCTGATATTCTCTAAAGTGCTACTAAATGCTTAATCACACAGCAGCCCTGATCCTCCTCTTCTAGCGCTCTTTGCTCCTCCTCCCTGCTGAGTGCCCCCACAGCAAGATGCTTGCTATGGGAGCACTTAAGAGTGACCCCTGCTCTAGGTGTCTATAAGACACCCTGAGCAGGGCTGGGCCCGCCCCCACCCCCACCTCCACTCCTTTACTCCTAGCTGTGATTGCTGTCTCTGAACCATTGAGGAGGCAGTGAACCATGATAGCTGCTCTTGTGCACACAGTACTCAGTACAACTTCTTTTGTACCTCCTGTCTGGGTCATATTTACAGTGCTAGGCCCCACCCATCTACTAACACCATGTCTAATGAATTAAGCCTTCCAAAGCAAAGTCGGGTAATCTGGGAACGACCTACCTAATCCATATAATCAGTTTGTCTCCAGTCTGTACATAGTTGTTGGTAGTTCTAAAGGAGATTGTATAGTCAGATTGTATTGTTTGTTGGGAGCCTAATGCAGTACTTTTTAGAGTAGAGAACAAGTTCACTTTAAAATGAAACTCCATCAAAAACATATATATTTTTTTTTAGTTTTGGATAGCTTACACAAGGGTTAGAAATGTTTTTTCACTGTCCATACTCCTATCAAAGTCATCTCTCTTTGCATATTGCAGTCAATTTACTAAAGGATTAATAAGCCGCTTGGCTTACTAGATATGGTAAACTATATTTAATTGTGTAACTAATATATTGTACACCTTATCATTATTTACATTCTGGTTCAATTTGGTGTGTTTAATACTTTCTTGTCTTGTTATTAATAGCAAGGGATGCGATCAGATGAAGAAGTTCCAGCTTTCAGCCAAGGAAATAAGCTCTTAATCCTAGAGTCTAATTTTCTTAATTGAAAGATAAATTCTGCATTATCAATTCTGCTTGTAACACGTGTATGACATGTGACAGTATATAAATACTAATCGTTTACTCTGTAATGTACATGGGATTCCTTCTACATACTGTACCTAACATATCAAATTTAAAATCTATAGCATTTTAAAAGATAATACAGTTTGTCATGGGGAAATTATACGGCCTGGTATTGTTGGCCTCCTTCTGAAAATGCTAGCTGCCTGGCTGCCATGTTGGCATCTTTAATGCTTTATGTGTCACAGTCCTGAAGCAAGTACAAAAGTAAACAAATCTGACTTTCATTTGCTGCATGCTTGCTTTGAGTATGGAATGCAATAGGCCAGCATTACTGCTCCAGTATTTATTTCCTTACATATAAACAAAAGAAACAAAATATATAGTTGCGCTACTAAAGAGAAGTGATAAAAACATTAGCTGCCAGCATCGCCAGTGTAGTGAACCGTGCAATGAGAACAAAATGAAAATAGATGCAGCGCTAAGTGTAATAAAGAACAGGGTGATAAACTATCGCCCTGTATACATATATCCTGTTTATAGTACCAAATAATTTACTCGTGGCAATAGTTGTAAACCAAAACAGATAAAGTGAAGGGACAACCCCCAGTGACTGGAAAAGATGTCCAAGGTGGAATAAAAGTTCATCAGCACATGAAGCGTGGTGTTTCTTGTGAGGAGAAAGTAAAACATGTGGATGAATGTTGCTCTTAAATCAATACGTGGCCTTCATATATTCAGAGTCCACACATAAGTAGAAGAAGTGAATACGCTAACCAGAGGGGATGGACACAATCACCATACGGCGGAGTGTCATTCGAGCTTGTGGATCGATCGATCCTGGGGGTGCTTGCTAGGAGGCGCTGGTGGTAGATTCCGTCCGGGGCAACCGTGGCTGGATTATGGTGCTCGGATCGCAGCGGATGGATGGATTCTCCTTCACAGGGAGCAGACGGCTGGAGAATGCAACTTCCACCGCACGGGGTATAAAATCATATGGAGAAAGAAAAAGGTCTCCGCATAGTGCATGAATCCGTTATAAAAGGTTTATTGAAAAACTCCAGGGAGAAAAGATTCTTTACAGGCACCGAATATGGTAAATGGAAAAATGGTGATCACAAATAGCTATAAAAATCGTGTGGTGGCAGGGCACAGATGGCTTCAGCAACCCGACATGTTTCGGACAATGGTCCTTCAACTGGGGCATGTACCCTTAATCTCCTGGTAAAAAGCTATATATACAGATAAAGAACATATATAGGAGTTGTCTTACCTGCCAAAGATGTGTGTGTCTCATAGGTGTGCGCACAGGGTGTGCCAGGTGTGCCTGGGCACACCCTAATCACCTTGTGTGGTGCATATTCACCCCTGTAGACCACTGATATTTCATCCAAAAAAAAAAATGTTACAAAATAAAATAATTTTAAAAGAATAAAAATACAACTACTGACACTGTCCACTGCCCTACTGACACCATCAGTACATATACACATGCATATGTATTTGAGCTTTGGGGTGCACACCCTAATGCAATAGGCTGCGCACACCTATGGTGTGTCTGTATATTTAATCCTGACATTTACACAGATTTGCCACACAGCACAGTTACCCTGTTTTCTCTCTAAACCGACTAAACAGGTAAGGAGCACCAATAGATTAATGAGCTCACCTTACTGCTCTCTCCTCCTGTCAGCATGTTCCTTGTCAAAATATGTGAAGGCAGGACACCTGATTAACCCTAAATACTAATCTTCCTGCTCCCAGTGCTGTTATACAAGGAATTACGGAATGCTTAATATGTAAGTTTGCCACCCCGGACCTGTGTAAACCGGCTCTATTGAGTTTTGCATAGAGGGGGAGATGGATTAGACCCCCTTTCCATTTTTATTGCGGCCTATGCCCCCATTAAGGAGATTAAAAGTAAAAGAAAATCACAACTTTTGGATGGTCCCCAGAAAAGTAATAGAGGGAAAATCTTCCAATGGAGACATGAGGTCCCGTGACTTGGGGGTCCCCAAGGAATTCCCTTAATTTGCAGTAGAGCTGCACGATTAATCGTTAAGAATCGAAATTGCGATCTTTTTCTCTTCCCGATCTTCAAAACAGCATGTCACGATTCTTTCTAACAAGTACAGAGAGTTCTCACAGCTGGGGAAAAAAAAAAAAAAATCCCAAGTTTAATCACAACACACTAGAAACAAAGTGTCTTTTTGTTCTTTCATCAAAGGAAAGAACTCGGCGTGTAAATGAAGGAAGTTTAACCATTTAAAGACCAAACCTTTTCTGACATTTGTTGATTACAAGTAAAAATCATTACTTTCTGCTAGAAAATTACTTGGGACACCCAAACATGATATTTTTTTTTTTTTTAGCAGAGACCCTATAGAATAAAATGGTGGTTGTTGCAATATTTTATGTCACACCGTATTTGCGCAGCGGTCTTTCAAACACAATTTTTTTTTAAGAAATACACTTTAATGAATTAAAAAAAAAACTAAACAGTTAGCCAAAATTTTTTGTATAATGTGAAAGATGTTACACCACGAGAATCGTGAGAGAATCCTGAGAGAATCGTAATCTTTATTCTAAGCAAAAAAAATTGTGATTCTCATTTTAGCCAAAATCGTGCAGCTCTAATTTGCAGGGATTTCCTCTCACTTCCTGTTTTGGCTATGGAACAGGAAGTGAAATCTCTGCAATGGGACACAGATGATGAAAAAACAAATCTGACAGGGGTTACAACCCTCCCCTGCTCTATCCAAATTAAAAAAAAATAAGTTTTGCCTATAGTTCTTATACAGAGCCCTTTGTCTTAGCTGTGGCCTGGGGTAAGAACTGTAAAATCCTGAACAATTACACTTTAGTTTCAGCATGGAATTGCTGAATATTAATGGAAGGATGATTAATGTGGTCAGCCTTGTTAACAGGAAAAAAGTTGTCTTTAATCTCGAGAATAAGATGTTCTACTGATTTGGAGCATCCAGCTCCACTAATAGTAAAAACAGTGACTCATGTGATCATGCAGGACCAGTGCTGAAAGTGAACATTATGTTCTCACTACTAGGAGCACATGCCTATGGGCATTCCTTGTTCAAAAGAGTCAACAGGTTGTGGTTTGGACATACAGTGGAGCTACTTTTGTTGTTCAATAGTTACTGTGCTTCCTAGAGGTTATACCCCTCGCTAAAAAGTTTTTTATACTGTTTATTACGCCGCGTACACATGAGTGGACGTTCCGGCAGACTTGGTCCAGCGGACCGGACTCCGTTGGACAATTCGATCGTGTGTGGGCTCCAGCGGCCTTTTTTTTCCCAAAAGTCTGACTGACCTAGAAATAAAACATGTTTCAAATCTTTCCGACGGACTCGAGTCCAGTCGAAAAATCCGCTCGTCTGTATGCTAGTCCGACGGACAAAAACTGACGCTAGGGCAGCTATTGGCTACTGGCTATCAACTTCCTTATTTTAGTCCGGTCGTACGTCATCACGTACAAATCCGTCTGACTTTGGTGTGATCGTGTGTAGGCAAGTCCGTTCGTTAGGAAAGCCCGTCGGAAGTGCGTCGAAAGTCCGTCGGATAGACCATCAGACCAAGTCTGCCGGAAAGTCCGCTCGTGTGTACGCGGCATAACACAAACTTGCAGTGCGAAAAGGGGGCTATGACCGGAAATTGCAAAGTAGTTATTTCGGTTTAAAATGTTCATTTGCAGCATGTCCAATAACCAGGGAATGTGTGCATTCAGGTCTGGAGCATGCATGGCAGGTCCTCAAGAGAGACTAAATAAATCATCCATCCCCACAACGAAAATATTGGGCCAAGTGGCTGTAACATCAACTTTGTTATATATAAGAATATTTGCTACTTTGAGCTGGTATTCCCTTTGAAAAATGAGAATTACAAAAATGCAATGGCAGCAAAGGCACCCAGATCCAGCAAGCATGTGGGTACAGCCCCCCACGTGTGGCAAATAAGCTTTAGGGAATCACCAAACGAATTATATGCCAATTTATAAATAAGTTACCAAGATCAACACAAAGCCTGTGTGTTTATGGAACTAAAATGAAGCATTCAGTTCTATTGCACCATGACCACAATGAGCTGCTTCAATGGCAAGTGTGTGGAAGGAGAGAGTGGGCTGATCAGCTTCATGAAGGCAAGGCAGATGATACTGAAATCTGCTGCTGGTATGTGCCTGGGTGCCCTGCACTTTAATAGCTGTCAGCAGCATTCAGTATTCCTAGGCTTGCCCATAGGCAGTTTGAATTCTATCAGATGGAATCACTACTCAGCAGTGCCACTGCAATCAGGCAGCCATGGGTTCTGTGGCTGCGGAGTCTATCCACGCTGTTTAGTAAGGATGGGGGAATTGATTGACTATCTCTTGTTCAGACTGCGGCTGAACCAGAGAAAATCTAGTCATGTATGGCTTGCTTTAAAGTAAAAACATTTCTTTAACCACTTAGAGACCAGTTGTACTGCGGCAGGTTTGCTCTCCTGGGCGAACCTCTGTCATTGTACATCGGCTCGCGCAGGCGCAATTGTGGGCGGCGCGTTATAGCGCCCGCTGCGGTAGCGTGCTTGTGGGTCAGGCGACTCGATTCCACCGGCGAGCCACAATCGTCTAATACAGAGGCAGAATCTGTCTTTGTAAACAATGCGAATCCCCATTCTGACAGATGACATGACAGAAATCTACTGTTCCCAGTCATCAGGAACAGTGATTTTTTTTTTCTTACACCCTAGAGAATAAAAATGGCGGTTGTTGCAATACTTTTTGTCACACCGTATTTGCGCAGCGGTCTTACAAGCGCACTTTTTTTGGAAAAAAATCACTTTTTTGAATTAATAAGACAACAGTAAGGTTAGCCCATTTTTTTTGTGAAAGATAATGTGAGTAAATTGATACCCAACATGTCACGCTTCTAAGTTGTGCCCGCTCGTGGAATGGTGACAAACTTTTACCCTTAAAAATCTCCATAGGCGACGTTTAAAAAATTCTACAGGTTGCATGTTTTGAGTTACAGAGGAGATCTAGGGCTAGAATTTTTTGCTCTCGCTCTAACAATTGCGGCAATACCTCACATGTGTGGTTTGAACACCGTTTTCATATGCGGGCAATGCTCACGTATGTTTTCGCTTCTGCATGCGAGCTCGGTGGGACAGGGCGCGTTTATTTTTTTTTTTGTTTCTTATTTATTCTTTCTTTTTTATTTTTACACTGTTCTTTTAAAAAAAAAAATTGGGTCACTTTTATTCCTATTACAAGTAATGTAAAAATCCCTTCTAATAGAAAAAAAGCATGACAGGACCTCTTAAATATGAGATCTGGGGTCAAAAAGACCTCAGATCTCATATTTACACTAGAATGCAATATAAAAATAAAATAAATTAACGTCATTTAAAAAAATAAATAAATAAAAATGTCCCTTTAAGAGCATTGGGCAGCAGTGACGTTTTGACTTCACTTCCGCCCAGCAATGATATGGAGACGGGTGGGGGCCATCTTCCCTTCACTTGTCTCCATGTCAGGCTAGGGAGAGGATCCGATCGCCTCAGCCGCTACCAACGGCTCTGTTAAGCGGTGGAGGGCACCGGAGAGCGGCGGGAGGGGTGGCCTCTCCCGCCGCCGATAAAAGTGATCTTGTGGCGAATCCGCCGCAGAGACCACTTTTATCTTGAAGCAGACCGCCCACTGAAGAAGAGGATACCGGGGTTATGGCAGCTAGCTGCTACCATAACAATGGTATTCCTCTTCAAAGTAGCGACGTAAAATGACGGTGGGCGGTCCGGAAGTGGTTACATAACAAACAGGTTTAAACTCACCTGCTCCGTGCATTGGTTAGGCACAGAGCAGCCTGAACCTCCTCTTCTCGGGTCTGCTGCCAGTGCCCCTGGCTCCTCCTCTTCTTGGTGTGCCATAGGAAGCTGCTTAACACAGGCAACAAGTCTCCCCCCCCCCTTTCCTTGTCACAGGACTTGGGTGACAGCAGCAGGAGGAGCCATGGGCTGCCTTAGCAAAGCCTATGAGACCAGGAAGTCAGAGGAGAGAGACCTGCTGTAGTATGTCAGAGCACTGGATCGCGTGAGAACTCAGGTAAGTATAAGTATAAAATTGCAATAACTGGCCCTTTGTACTGACATATATATATATATATATATATATATATATGTATATATATATATATATATATATATATATATATTTATTAGGCCATAATATTCACATTTTATGGCATTGAGGCTCTGAAGAAGAAGGGACACCTTCGAAGCGCGTCAGCCAGCAGTGGTTCGTACGTCCTCTTCCTAGGACCTGGAAACTGCTACCAGTGGACCAATTGCTTTAGGATTGCTATAAACGCGACTTTCTTTCTACCTTTGTGAGTAGATTTTAATCGTGTTTTTTAAATAAATATACTAAAGGATAATGCACTAGGCTGGAGCGCCCTCTTTCTTTATTTTCGTTTGTCTACTAGGATATCCCCATTCTGGAGGGCAGCAAGGCCGAAATTCTCTGTGCATTCTGAATCCTTTGGATCATCTAGCTTACACACCTGTGCGCAAGAGTATTTGCTTTTGTAATACTGAGTATTCACATTTTAAAGCTGGCCATACACCTATAGATTATCTGCAGATTTTCTATGGTTAGATGGAAAAAGTGCAACAGATTTCTCCATGTTTGCTAAACTGTGTGGATGGAGGAATCTCCCACTTTTTCCATCTAACCATAGAAAATCTGCAGATAATCTATAGGTGTATGGCCAGCTTTACACAACCATAATTACATGTGGAAGGTTGCAATGTACCAATTAGTTTCCTACAGCCGAGAGGTGAGATGTTATGACCAAAGATTCACAACCCTATGCTATTGCTTGGTGTGCGATTCCTACTGTCTCTTCTTACACCCAAAAATGTATAAAACATTATATGATTATAGAAGAAAAAGGCCGCTGCTCACACGTAATACAATTGGTTGCTAATCCAAAATCTTCCCATAGGGTGGGGTGCACGCCCTGCCACTGCAGCAGAATTCATGGAACAGGAAACTTCAGATTGGCAGCACAACCACACACAAGATATAGTTGAATTCCTTTACTGAAAATTGTAAATGACGGTAAAAGCAATGGATAGATACAGGCAGGGGAAAGGCCAGGTAGCCAGAAGTGCTTTGTCAAAATCACACCAAATTAATCACTATATGATTATACTTTAATATCTAATGCTGAGTCAAAGTGTACAGTATATATTCAAGTCAAACCGGAACTTTTGATATTATAGGTGTAAAAAGAGATGCTAGTGTGACAGTACTACACGCAGTAGCAAGTGACAAGTGTGTCCTATTACTAATAGGCGGTGCACATGTCGCGGGCCAGTCCAGAGGCCATTAATCAAGATGGCAGACAACAGTGTTAGTACATGCATGGAACAGCATGTGGTGATGAAGTTTCTTGTGAATGAAGGATATCTACAGTAGACTTCAAGCACAGTACGGTGATGAAATGCTCAGCCACAGTAAGACATATGAATAGTGAAAACGTTTCAAAGATGGGAGTACATCCGTCAGTGTTGATCCCGGCCATAAAGGTTTTCAGCCCACAGCAGTCATTCCTGTGAACGGAATCAAAACGAGCATCAAAGTAGTGGAAACATTCGAACTCACCACCACCAAGACAATTTCAAACAATTGCGTCTGCAGGTATAGTGATGGTGAGTGTTTTCTGGGACAAACATGGCATTATACATGTGGATTTTCTCCCCCATGGAGCCATTATTTACAGGGAATATTACTGTCGTGTTCTGCATGGTTTGATCACTAAGGACATCCTGTTTCTCCAGGACAACACACCAGCTCATACTGCTCATGTGCACATTACAGCAACTCAACTGGGAGGTATTGCCACATCCCCCTTACAGACCTCGCTCCGAGTGATTTCCACATGTTTGGACCCCTAAAAGAGTTCCTCTGAGGTCAGCATTTCAGCACTGATGACGAAGTGAAGCAGGCTGTACTAGAATGGTTTAGGCGTACTGACAAATCTTTCTACGTCAAAGGTTTCCAGCCATTAGTTAAACGCTCGGATAAGTGTATATGTTTAGCATGGGAGTATGCCGAAAAATAATTGCAGTTTCCACTCCTTGAAATGTCTTCTTTTATTATATAAACTCAAAAGTCCCGTTTGACTTGAATCACAGATAGATAGATAGATAGATAGATAGATAGATAGATAGATAGATAGATAGATAGATAGATAGATAGATAGATAGATCTATCTATCTATCTATCTATATCTATATAGCTATACATATATATATATATATATATATATATATATATATATATATATATATATATATATATATATATATATATATAGATAGATATATAGCTAGATAGATATCTATATATGTCGTATGTAGTATGTAGTATGCCGAAAAATAATTGCAGTTTCCACTCCTTGAAATGTCTTCTTTTATTATATAAACTCAAAAGTCCCGTTTGACTAGATATAGATCGATCTAGATCGATCTATATCTATATAGAAATATATATATATATATATATATTTTTTTTTACAATATATACTGTAGGTATATGAGTCTTCATTGTAAGAAACTTTCCTTATTCTCAGTGCCGAGCAGCAAGTCATTTTAACGCTTATTTACTCATTGTCAAGTCCTGTGCAGTCAAGGCTGTATATTCACAAGTAAAAAAAATAAGAGAGGACAATATCACAATAGTCCTTTTATTCACTCTGTTGGTTTTCTTTAGTTTTTTTTTTTTTTGTTTTTTGTTTTTTTTTGCTTTCATTCTTTAATGTGCAGAAAAAAATAACACATGGAATAAAAGATTTGCAGGAATGTTGTAGGCTTGCCACAAAGGATTCTGGGAAACCCTGACAATTTTATGACAATTATGACCCTGCTGTTTTGCTGTATTCATAGCACCATGGGAACCCACCTTTCCAGTGGATGTTATAGAAAATACTGACAGAATATACAGATTCTGATTTATATACTTTGCAGTAATAGGGATCCTCTTGATAGATTAAAAGCTGTTTATTAATCAGACACCTTGTTGCCACTGGGGAGAGTCCACAGGAAGGTGATGACAAAATTGCTTTGATTGTCACTCTTGATTGTCTGCATGAAATTATGATTTTGCAGACAATGTAAACATTAATGATAAAAATGATGAGTCGTAAGCAATAACTAGGATTTCCCAGCTTCTGTTCATGAATATATATATATATATATATATATATATATATATATATATATATATATACATATATATATCAAAAGTGAGTACACCCCTCACATGTTTGTAAATGTTTCATTATATCTTTTCATGTTACAACACTGAAGAAATTACACTTTGCTGCAATGTAAAGTAGTGAGTGTACAGCTTGTATAACAGTGTAAATTTGCTGTCCCCTCAAAATAACTCAACACACAGCCATTAATGTCTAACCCACTGGCAACAAAAGTGAGTACACCCTAAGTGAAAATGTCGAAATCTGAATGTGAGGATCTGAAAAAAATAATTTTTGTTCTACATAAAGATGGCCTAGGCTATAAGAAGATTGCCAGGACCCTGAAACTGAGCTGCAGCATGGTGGTCAAGACCAGTGGTTTAACAGGACAGGTTCGATTGAAAACAGGCCTCGCCATGGTCGACCAAAGAAGTTGAGTGCACATGCTCAGCACCATATCCAGAGGTTGTCTTTGGGAAATAGACATATAAGTGCTGTCAGCATTGCTGCAGAGGTTGAAGGGGTGGGGGGGGTCAGCCTGTTAGTGCTCAGACCATACGCCACACACTGCATCAAATTGGTCTGCATGGCTGTCATTCCAGAAGGAAGCCTCTTCTAAGGATGATGCACAAGAAATTCTGCAAACAGTTTGCTGAAGACAAGGAGACTAAGGGCATGGATTACTGGAACCATGTCCTGTGGTCTGATGAGACCAAGGTAAACTTATTTGGTTCAGATGGTGTCAAGCGTGTGTGGCGGCAACCAGGTGAGGAGTACAAAGACAAGTGTGTCTTGCCTATAGTCAAGCATGGTGGTGGGAGTGTCATGGTCTGGGGCTGCATGAGTGCTGCTGGCACTGGGGAGCTACAGTTCATTGAGGGAACCATGAATGCCAACATGTACTGTGACATACTGAAGCAGAGCATGATCCCCTCCCTTTGGAGGCTGGGCCGCAGGGCAGTATTCCATCCCCAAACATCCCAAACACAACTCCAAGACAATCACTGCCTTGCTAAAGAATCTGAGGGTAAAGGTGATGGACTGGCCAAGCATTTCTCCAGACCTAAACCCTATTGAGCATCTGTGGGGCATCCTCAAACAGAAGGTGGAGGAGCGCAAGGTCTCTAACATCCACCAGCTCTGTGATGTCATCATGGAGGAGTGGAAGAGGACTCCAGTGGCAACCTGTGAAGCTCTGGTGAACTCCATGCCCAAGAGGGTTAAGACAGTGCTGGAAAATAATGGTGGCCACACAAAATATTGACACTTTGGACCCAATTTGGACATTTTCACTTTGTTGCCAGCGATTTAGACATTAATGGCTGTGAGTTGAGTTATTTTGAGGGGACAGCAAATTTACACTGTTATACAAGCTGTACACTCACTGCTTTACATTGTAGCAAAGTGTTGTTTCTTCAGTGTTGTCACATGAAAAGGTATAATAAAATATTTACAAAAATGTGAGGGGTGTACTCACTTTGTGAGATACTGTATTATTATTTACATCATAGGTGTGCGCAGCCTAATGCATTAGGGTGTGCACTCTTAAGCTCAAACATATGTATCTACATATATATGACCCCAGCACATTGATCTCCCTGCTAGCACAGTGAAAGAGAAAAGGATAAACATTTCTCTTATGGCAGAGCCGGTAAGAGGGAGATCTTTCCCATGTTCCTGTTGCTACGCAGAAAGATAACACTAATGCGCATGGGGGGATTAGGGTGTGCCTGGGCACACCCGGCACACCCTGTGCGCACGCCTATGATTTACATTCTGCAAATGACAAGATGTGGTAGTGAATAATCCAGAAGAATAGCTGGCTATCTCTGCCTACTTTGGTTGCCAGGCCCTGCACTCCACTTTTAAACTCAGGTGGCCAGAACCTTTTTGCAATTTTTCCATTGCTTTTTTATTTTTCCCATACAGATTTCAGAGTTTGTGAAAGACACCCCAGACCATATATTTTCTGAAAGCACATGACCTATAGAATAATAAAAAAAAATTGCTACTGATAGGTCCTGCGATATTTGCGCAAATGTTTATCAAATTACCATTTTCCCTAAAAATAAACTAAAATCCTTATAAGGGGATACATACATGGCAAAATTTACAAAATTCCTACTAAATAAAGAAGTTAAAAATGTATTGCTTTAATAAATAACAAATATTTGTACATTTTAAATTGAGCTATTTTGTGAAATGGTAGGTGCGCAGAACTGTAAAAAGAAAAATGTACTCTAAAAATTATAATTTTTCACTTGCAGCTTTCAGAATTTGTAAAAACCACACATTTTCTGAAAGCACATGACCTGTAGAATAAAAAAAAAGTGCTACTTGATTTTTTAGGTTCCGCAATAGTTGCACAAATGTTCATCAAATCGCTATTTTTACGAAAAATACACTAAAAACATTATCAGCTGACACAAACATAACATAACACGACAAAGGTCTTGCTACATTCCTCCTAAGCCTCATTTAGATTGGGCGTACGTCAGTACACCTCTGTTTACCCGCAAGGGAGTGCACAGGTGTTCCATGCATCCCCGTGCAAGCAGTCCTATATAGGATGAAACGGCTGCATGGGCACAGCTGCTGCTCCCAATCTGACATCTATGTGGGTAAGGGAGCACAACACAAAAACAGACATTATGAGCTTAGGGACATGCACCAGGACCCACATGGATGTCAAATTGGGAGTCACGGCTGTGTTCGTGGAGTTGCTACATCCCAAATGACATCAATTAGATGGCCTGCATGGGGATGCACAGAACACCTGTGCATCCCTGTACAGGTAAACACAGCCTTGCAGGGGCATACGCTGTAGTATGCCCTGTGTGGACAATGCCTTACTCTGTTTTTTTTTTTATGATATATTATATTATATTCTAAACAGACCTCTGATGTCTCTTTTTGGAGACTGAGAAAGGGACTGAAGACAGTCCCTTTCTCGGCAGCCTGAGCTGCACTGTACATAAATGAATAGGAGTCTGTATAGAGGCTCCTATTCATTCACAAAACTGAAGCACAGTAAATACTGTTTACTATACTTCAGTGATGAATGGACACAGGAGCAATCAGTAGTGATTGCTCACTGTGTCCATTAAAGAAGAGGAAGGGGGCTGGTAAATACATGTTTGCCACCCCCCCCCCCCCCCCCTTATTGTTCTCCATCCTGACAGCTTGTTTTTGTGCCCCAGGAGAAGCTGCGGTCAGTGGGAGGGGGAGGAGGAAGAGCCGACCAGCAGCAGCAGGACCAGGACTGGAGCGGGACCCATGTCAGGGGATCAGTAAGGGGAGGGGGGAACATTGCCGGGTCAGAGCAACAAAGGAATTAAAATGCCAGCAGGATGTCAAAGCCAGAAGGAAGTAAAAAAAAAGCCAGCCGCTGGCAACAGGGACATTGACAGCGATTGGGGATAGGGGAGGGTCAGAGAAAGAGACACTGGGTGGGGGCACTAGATGGAGACAAGGAAGGGTAACACTGTAGGGGAAAGGGGCAAGTGAAAAGAGCACACTCTCGGCATATGCATGCAATCAGCAGCCATGCTGCTGCTTGATTACATTCACAAAGCCGTGCAGTGGAGCAACGATAGAACCAACGACTTTACACACCATTTGTATGTAATCAGCAGCTTGTTAGCTGCTGATTATATTTATTCAGTAAAATATAAAGTGTCAGCTTCCATTTGAGTGTAACTTCATGGTTGTTAAAGCAAACAAGAGTTTACAGGCTTAAAAATGCAAGGTCCATATGGCGTACGGACCTGGCCAGCTGAAAGCAGTGCTGTAGGTCCTTACGCCATACAGACCTGGCAGTGAAAGGGTTAAAGCCGTACTGGTTCACATCCGAAATCTACAACATCATCAAAACTTGTCTATGACCAAAATGTTTTTGTATGAACTGTGGAGAAGTCTACCCACTGAATACTAAACTGTCTATCTAGACTGGGCAAATCCAGACACTCCCCAATCACTTTGATTTGCCAGCAACATTTCCTGGTATTTATAAATCTGACGAAAACAGGTGCTTCTGGTGGCGTTCCCAGACTGTTAAGCCAACGTTTAACACATGACAGTTCGCCGTGATCAAGGATTTTTTGTCTGAAATGCATAAATGAACTGTCATGTTCTAATCTTCATTTCAATAAAGTCTGATGTTAAAGGAATATTCTTTTTGCACATATACTGTACATTTATGAAGAATGCCAAATTGACATTGTGCAACCTAGGGGGTGACCATTAAATGTAGTGCATCAGGTGAGTTGTCTGTATTTATAGTATTGACAATGCTGACTGGCAGTGGTGGCTGGTGCTCAAAATTTTTTTTTTGGGGGGGGGGCGCAAACAAGCTGAAAATTTTTGAAAAAAAGAACCATCAATTGCAGCCTCACTGTGCCATAAAAATCAGCCACTGTGCCCATCAATTGCCGCAACTGTGCCCATCAAACACAGCCACTGTGCCCATCAAACTGATATCAAATGCTGCCACTGTGCCATCAAATGCTGCCATTGTGCCCCATTAAATACAGCTACTGTGCCCATCTCATGCAGCCACTGTGCCCATCTTATGCAGCCACTGTGCCCCCATCAAATGCAGCCACTGTGCAGCATCGAATGCAGCCACTGTGACCATCAAATGCAGCCTCACTGTGCCCCCATCAAATGCAGCCACTGTGCAGCATCGAATGCAGCCACTGTGACCATCAAATGCAGCCTCACTGTGCCCCATCAAATGCTCCCACTGTGCCCCATCAAATGCTCCCACTGTGCCCCATCAAATGCTCACACTGTGCCCCATCAAATGCAGCCATTGTGCCATATCAAATGCTGCCAGTGTGCCCCCCGCCCGCTGTCTGTACTTACCCTGTCCCGGTGGCAGTGGGACAGCTCCTCGATGTCTTCTCCTGTCCTCTCTTCCCGTCCTCTGCTATGATTGGGCCTGACAGGCATCCAATCACAGCGCATGTCATTTCAGCCAATCAGGTGGCAGGTAACAGATCCGAGCACCTGATTGGCAGAGAGGCGGTTTAGTGTTAGGAAAGCGAATATTCATTCACTTTTCTAACACAGCTGAGTTACCTGCGAGTGCCCAGCATGGCGCTCGCAGGTCACCTTTTTTGACGCCTATTAGAGCCTATGGCTCTAATCAGGTGCTTCAAAAACACCCCTCTGCTGCTGTAATTCTTTCGCCCGGAGCCCGAAAAGGGTCTGGGTGCCTGAATAGGGGGTGGCAGCGGCGACCATAGATAGATTCATGCAATGCATGAATCTATCTATTAGTGCTAGAGGGGTGGCTGGAGAGAGGAGGCGGCACCCGTACGCCCTTATGGACGCACCGTCACTGCTGACAGTTGAATGTTACATGGAAGGTACAAGTTGAATCTGAAGCAAATTCTCAACTGTCCCTTGGGTGGTAGTCAGGACCCTGTAAACGCACCCTAGTCATTCACATTTAAAATCACTAGTTCCAGATATGATGCTAAAATATAAAGCTGAGTTGAGGTACTTGGTTGCATTGACCTCTACGATTAAGCCCAATATGGGTCAAACATGTAATGCCCTGTACACGGTCGGACTTTCTGACGGAATCAGTGCGATCGGAGATTGTTGTCTTGTCAGAAATTCCGATCGTGTGTGGGCTCCATCTGACTCCAAAATCCGTTTGCGTAAATTCCGATTGTGTGTGGAAAATTCTGACGCACAAAGTGCCACGCATGCTCAGAATAAATTAAGAGATGAAAGCTATTGGCTACTGCCCCGTTTATAGTCCCGACGTACGTGTTTTACGTCACCGCGTTCAGAATGATCGGATCTTCCGACAACTTTGTGCGACCGTGTGTATGCAAAACATGTTTGAGCCAACATCCGTCGGAAAAAATCCATGGATTTTGTTGTCCGAATGTCCGATCAATGTCCGATCATGTGTACAGGGCATCAGAGGGATGTGACTAGGGATGAGCCAGAACATGCGAACAGACAAAAAAATTTGTGCAAACATGAGAAAAATCTATGGGACACGAACGTGAAAAATCAAAAGTGTTCATTTTAAAGGCTTATGTGCAATTTCTTGCCCTAAAAAGTGTTTGGGGACCCGGGTACTGCCCCAGGGGACATGTATCAATGCAAAAAAAAGTTTTTAAAACGTCCGTTTTTTCATTTTAATAATGCTTAAAGTGAAACAATAAAAAATAAAGTATTCCTTTAAATATTGTGCCGGGGGGGGTCCCCTTAATCTGCCTGTAAAGTAGCACCTCTTTCCCATGTTTATAACAGTACCGCAGCAAAATTACATTTCTAAATGAAAACATTTAATTCAAGATTGCCACAAAGGCTGGTACAATGTACCCCTACCCATTCACATGGGGGGCAAGATCTGGATTCCGATAAGCCCCCCGCCCGCAGACCCCCATAACCAGAACAGAAACAGGTAGGAATCTGCAACAAAATGTGTTATTATCCTTGCAATGAACATCGATCATCCAGAGAAGATTACTTTTCCCTCAGCAAAAGTGGAGTTACTCTTTGAAATCCCACAAAGGCTGAGTTCACATTTATGCAACTTGAAAGCAGATTTTTTTACATCCAAATATATGACGTGACAGAAAACTGTGACTGGCTCTCAATGACGCCGGTTCGCACACCTTCAGGGTGCCCGCGGTCTGCACTGGAAAAGGGTTCTGTGCTTCTCTGGCTCTGTTTCAGGTCCGAATTCATGCATTCTCTCCCCCCTGAAGAGGTAGAGGATGTGCGGTAATAGGGTAATTTTCACTAAATTGACTCTACCTAACCAAGAGAGATTCATTTTGTTCCAATGTGTGAGATCTTCCTCCAATTTACGGTATCTTGGAGAAAGGTTGGCGGCATATAACCGGTCCACTGAGGCTGCCAGATTGATCCCCAAATAGGGAATGACCTATCGCTCCATACGAATTGGATTTTTTCCTTCAGTCGTGTTACTATTAGTTCTGGAAGGTTCATATTTAGTGCCATAGATTTTTCAAAGTTCACTTTGAGGATAGAGATTTTGCCAAAGTCATCTAATAATTTGCAAATGTTTGGAAGCGAGATTAATGGTGAGGTGATAAAGAGCAAAATATTGTCTGCAAAGAGTGCACATTTGTGGGTTTGTGGCCCGCAACTAACCCCATGGATATCTGGATGATCCCTAATGGCAATAGCAAGTGTTTTGATGACAATGGCGAAAATCAGTGGGGATAAAGGACAACCCTGTCTAGTGCCCTTGCAGATCAGAAAGGAGTCTGAGTAACATCCCTGTAATCGAATTTGTGCTTAGAGGGCCCCTTAACACATTTATAAAGGTATGGCCAAAGCCCCATTGGTGTAGAATTGAGACCAGGAGGGACCAGGAGACAGAATCTAATGCCTTCTGTAGGTCCAGAATGAAGCCTGTTTGGGGAGGACTGCCATCCCAACCATACCTCAGAAGAGAAATTATGTCAATTGCTCTCCTGATTTGATCAGGGCCTTGTCTCCCGGGAATAAAGCCGACCTGGTCCTTGTGGACATAGAGGCCAATGAAAGAGGATATACATTCTCCTAGGATTTTGAGATCAATATTTATTAAGGATATGGGGCGGTAGTTGGCAACTGAGCTAGGGTGTTTGCCCTGCTTGGGAATCACTGATATTAAGGCTGAGTTACGGTCTTATCCAGTTGGGATCCTTCACGAAGCTCATTAAAGAAACGGGCCAAGTAGGGGGCTAAGGTGGCGGAGAAATGTTTATAGTATGGGGGCAAAAAGCAATCTGGACCAGGGACGAGTGGTTTTTCAGGTTTTTAATAACCTGTGAGATTTCTTCAACTGATATCGGTGCTTCTAGTCTATCGCTATGGTGTTCCTTAATCTTAGGGTGTTTAAGGAAGGATTCCAGAGGGTAAAAATGGTTTTCTTAAAGCGGAGCTCACCCAAAACAGGAAGCTCCCCATTTCCGGAAGACTTCGCCATGGTGAGGTCCCCCAGAAGTTCACCCCCCCCCTTCTCCTTCCACCACCGCAGGGCCATTCAGAAAGTGCAGCATGCTTTGCGCATTCGCGCAGTAGGTAAATGGCTGTGAAGCTGCAAGGCTTCACTGCCGGTTTCCCTTACAAGGAATGGCGGCGGCGGCACCAGAGAGCCAATTGAAAAATCGGTTGGGGTGCCGACATCGCGGGATACCTGGACAGGTAAGTGCCCTAATATTTAAAGTCAGCAGCTACATCATTTGTAGCTGCTGGCTTTTATTTACAGTACTTTTATGTACAGTACTTTAAATGTTTATTGCTTTTTAAGTTTATTAATAAAATTAGAATTGTTACTGTGACAATGGTTGGCCTCAGTGAGACATAAAATAACTAAGTTTGTGTTATTAGTTAACTCTGAAACATGATAACATCAGGGCCAGTGCAGAAGTTTCTAAGGCCTGAGGCATGACATTGAGATGAAAGAAGCATATTTCATTACTGCTGCAGTACAAAAGTATGAAAGGAAATGGAATTTTTAACTCGTGACCATCCAAAATACCTACTTATTTCTATCTATGAGAATGTCTAATCACCGGCACAAACTTTGCCTGGCTTCCTGGAGTGCACTCACCAATCCATTTTCTGAACATCATCCAGACTGCTGGGAGCATCACAGGAGACCAAAATAAATGATAATGGGAAACTGCACAGCAATATACTGAAAACAAAATTATCCTGCATTTATCAATTACAGAGGCAGTGCTCTGCCCTCAGGATGGTACATATGCCAGAAAATTGTCTGCTAAAGTGCTTTTCCTATTCTGGCTTTCACAAGTGTATCCATTTAAAGGTTCCCATAGACATCAGATGACTCTCCCCAGCTATTTTCATGCAGATCAAATAACAATCTAATGTCCTTGGGGTACCTGCTACCAAGGCAGTGTTAGGTTGAGTTTTCAGGCCTTGTTCTACTATAGTTGTATTCCCTTTGACAAGCCAGTACTGGACATGTAATAGTCTTGTTTAGGGTCACAAGGCTTAAAGCGATATTAACCCTTAAAAAAAAAAAAAAAGTATCGTATTGCAGCTTACCATTCCTTAAAACAGTATTAAGCCCGAAAGTACACATTTATTACATTGCAGCTTAGCAATTCTTAGATGTGATGATTGCATTAGTTTCCTAATTTAGGCGTTTTTTTTCTTCTAGTTTCATCAGGTGATGCTTTTCTCATGCTGAAGCTCTCCAGCAGAATGTATCAGTTTATATGGATGAGACAAACCACTCAAAGGCTCATGCACACTGCAGCTCAAAGAAGCGGCTCCTACAGGCTTTTAAGCTTTTTTGAGCTCCTATTTTTTTCTACTTGGAAAAAATGTTAGCCTCAATGTTAGCCAATGTATTCATGCACACTATGGCTTGACTGCTGAGGCGCAATGGGCTTAGGTCCCACTTAACGTAACACCAAGGGATAAAATCCCCCACCACCCTTGCCCTTCACTCCATTAAATAAGACACTTACAACCATTAGGTTGGAAAGGGCAAGGCCACAGCTTTATTAAATTCCAACACATAACTTGTGAACATATTTAACCAGTACCAGTCACAGTCGTACTGTGAGCACTTAACCAAAAGAGGGAAGTGGTGAACATATTTAACCAGTACCAGTCACAGTCGTACTGTGAGCACTTAACCAAAAGAGGGAAGTGGGGCCTGTCCTTACCATAAGTGCTGGACAGACAGCCTATTTCCAATTTTCCATCCAGGGCATAGCCCATTACAGCAACTTTAACTGCTGGCAAGGTCAAGAAAACTGCCAAACGCCCGTCAGTTAATAACTGACGAGCGCCCCACCGCAGCCAGCACCTGTTCCACACCTCGCTGCAGGCCAAGGTTGAATATATCCAACCCAATGTAATTAAAGTGATCACCATCCGGTCTCAACAGATCATCATTATTACCCTCCAGGTCCTTGTGACTGATGACGAACCCCCCTATTTCCCGAACAAACTTGGCGACCTGAGCGTTCACATTCTGACGGAAGCGTTCTAGCTGGGGGGCCGGGTAATTCCCTTGCCCACAGCAGGCGAGGCACAATTTCTGACCAGATGGGCACCAAATTGGTGTAAGCTGCATAGCCTTGAGCAATGTCCCGCTTGATGGCAGAGATCAAGTCACAGAACGTGTATAACCCACATAATTCCCCCCAGCGTGAAGAATCAAGATGATGGGGCCAGACACATGGGACCGAATGCGTAAACCCTCTGGAAGGACCAGAGGCCAGCGTAAACCGTGAAGCCCAAGCCAGCAGAGTCGGTCGAAATCATAGGTAAAACCCCAATTATTCCCCTAGCTCCGAACCTCTGCCCAACACGCGGCCCAGTAATTGAAGGAGTCTCCCACGATCCAAAAGAGCAGGGTCTCAAATGGGGAAACAAACGGACGGTAACAGGGAAAGGATACCGGAGAGAATAGGGAGGGAAACCGGACGCCAGGAATCAGGGGAATAAGCAGCACACCTCCAACCCCGAAGGACCCGACGGGTTGGAAACGCTTTTGTGATGTCCTCCCACCCAAGGAGCGGAAACCAAAAAAAGGACAAAGAAGGAATGGCCAACTAAACCGTGGCAACCTGAAGAACCTCTTGTAGTAAATAAACAAGGTAAGAAATAAAGCCACGCGTATTACTTTTTTTTTTTTTTTTTTGAAGACGAGATGGAAAAAACTGACCGCCCAATGCCTGGACCCAGTTGTCCCATATGCGGCAGTACAACGCCCACGTCCGAAGGGGAGGCGACACCCAGAGGACTGGCAAACCTCGAAAACGAGGTTCCACAAGTAGGCCGGACAGGGGAGGCCCTCCGGGGCAGCCGACGGGGCGAGGGTGCGGAAATGATGGAGCTGTGAACGAGAGGGAGCATCAGCAATATCATTAGCAGTTCCAGGGACATGCCTAGCTCTAAAGCAAACGTTAAACTGCAGGCACTTTAAAACCAAAAAACGCAGCAACGACATGACCAGAGGGGATCTAGCAGACTGTTGATTGACCACCTGCACCACGCTCATGTTATCGGACCAGAAAAAACCCACCTATCGATTGCGCAATCGTCCCACAGCTCAGTGTCGACAATAATCGGAAAGCACTCCAGCCGTGTGAGGTTGCGCAAAAAATCCATGCGGGCCCATGAGGCCGGCCAACATTCAGCAGACCACTCCCCTTGGAAAAAACACAGAAACCACAGAAGCCAGCCGCATCAGTGTATAGCTCCAGCTGTGAGTTCATTACCTCCTCCAGCAACCAACATGACTGGCCATTGTAGGACTGGAGGAAGGACAAGCCACATCCCCAAGTCATGGGCTTGGTGATACGGATATAATGGTGGGGAGAAGCCACCCCCTTTGTGGCCCATGCCAGATGTCTACAGAAAACCCGTCCCATGCGGGTGAGGCGGCAGGTAAAGACCAATTCACCCGGCAAAGACTGAAGTTGTTTCAACTGCAGAAATTTTTTTTTTTTTTTTTTCTTCCCCTATTGACAAGCGAACCAGGGAGAGTAGCCTGGCCAGCTGAATACCCAATATTACAATACCCAAGAAGGCCAGAACCGTCACAGGGCCCTCGGTCTTGTCGGCTGACAGCGGGATGGCACTCACAGCTGTCAGCTGGGCCCGTGAAGAGGAAGTTATCCAAGTAGAGTAACACGGACTGCAAACCAGCTGCCTGGACAACTACTCAATCAAGAAAACTACCGGAGAGTTCAAAGACATACCAAGAAATGGCACAGCCCAAGGGAAGGCACATGTCAAAAAGTAACTTCCCTTTGCCAGAAAAGCCCGAAGGCCAAGCCAACCTGATCAAGTGGAGCGCCTTGTAAAATGAGGCATAGTGGACCCTGGTCTCTCGTCCTAGACCGAGGAGCCAGAAGGATAGGCCAAGTGGTTTTTTTTTAAATTAGGTGCCATGGTCGGCACACCCGAAGGAGTAAATGTGTGGGGGGGGGGGTCCAAAAACCGCGGTCTAAACCATCCCTCAAGGTCAAGGCCCCTCTATGAAGGGGGGGAGTACCGGTCTAACCAGGGAAGCATCTCTGAGATGATCACTGGGATCTTCCAGTTTAGAAATGTCAAGCTTGGCCCCCGACCGGGAAAGAGCATAAGCAATTGCCACAGGCTACCATCCTGGCAATCCAAGCAGAACTCCTTCCTTGATGCCTCTTTTTGGCGAAACTGCGTGTCATAGTGGAACACTGGTCCCCGTATGCCTTGTAGGCACCCCAAATGTGAGATCAAGATAACAAAAATGATGTACCAACTCTGGAAAACACTCGCAAAGCACTCCGGCGTAAGCACGGAACCCTGGCAGCCAGTTCCTGAATGTCCGAGGAAGCTGCTTCGATTTTTCGCACCGCCACGTCAACCCGACTGGGCTTCCAATCGTTTCACGGTCGGGGAGGGACTGAGGCGAGGAAATCTATAAATTCGCATCACCAGATTTTATCCTTGACGTCTTCCGACAGGTGTGTGCCGCTAGGCTAAACCGCCCACAAAGCGCCACCTGCGAAAGAGGCTGGACTACATGCCGAAACCCGACGCACCCATGCGAGACCGGACCGATATTACAACTGTGACAATGCGTTAATCCGGTGGACCCGATACGGCAGCGTCACCGGACCTACCCCAAATCAAAATCATACTCACTGAGTCACAGGTGTGCAGTCAAAGAAGAAGGGCGACCAACAGCAAGTCCAGGAGAAAAAACCCGGTACAGGATCGTCTGTGAAGGATAGTGGAAGGAGGTGCAGGGGTGGCGGTCTGGCCACCGAACCTGAGGAGCCCGGGGGGTCCGAGGACAGCAACCAAGCAGCATCTGGAGCAACCAGGTGTAGGACTCATGGCAGGTGCAGCCCACATCCCGGGCGTGGCGTGCGCATCTCCCGCCCTGCCGGGCGCAGGGAGATGGTGCCGAGCCGCAGGCAGGGGCAAGGCCACAGCGGCAGGCATCACATGGGCATCTCCCGCCCTGCTGGGCTCAGGGAGATGGTGCAGGGCGGCAAACCAGGGCAAGGCTGTGTCAGCGGACGTCTGGACGGAATCTCCCGCCCAGCCAGGCGCAGGGAGCTGATAGTGGGCAGAGGTCAGTGATGAGGGGAGGGGAGCAGGCGACCGCAGGCCATCCCCCGCCCAGGTGGGCGCAGGGGGATGTAATAAGGCAGGGGGTGAGAGGCCTGAGCAGCGCAGCCATCCCCTGCCCGGCCGGGTGCAGGGGGATGCGGGACGGTAGGGGGCAGCGGCAGAGGGTGAGTGGCATGTGCCACCCCCGCCATCCCCCACCCAGCTGGGTGCAGGGGGATACAGGAAGGCAGGGGTCAGTGGCAGGGGTAGAGCAGCCTGTGCAGCCCTGCCATCCCCCACCCAGCCGGGTGCAGGGGGATGCGGGACGGTAGGGGGTGAGTGGCATGTGCCCGCCCTGCTATCCCCCACCCAGCTGGGTGCAGGGGGATGCGATACGGTAGGGGGCAGTGGCAGGGGGTGAGTGGTATTAGCCGCCCTGCCATCCCCCACCCAGCTGGGTGCAGGGGGATGCGGTAATGCAGGGGTTAATTGCAGGGGATGAGTGATAGGTGCACCATCCTCCCCCACCCAGATGGGTGCAGGGGAATGCGGTAATGCAGGGGTTAATTGCAGGGGATGAGTGATAGGTGCACCATCATCCCCCACCCAGATGGGTGCAGGGGGATGCGGTAATGCAGGGGTTAATTGCAGGGGATGAGTGATAGGTGCACCATCATCCCCCACCCAGCTGGGTGCAGGGGGATGCAGGACGGTAGGGGGTGAGTGGCATGTGCAGCCCTGCCATCCCCCGCCCAGCCAGGCGCAGGGAGCTGATAGTGGGCAGAGGTCAGTGATGAGGGGAGGGGAGCAGGCGACCGCAGGCCATCCCCCGCCCAGGTGGGCGCAGGGGGATGTAATAAGGCAGGGGGTGAGAGGCCTGAGCAGCGCAGCCATCCCCCACCCGGCCGGGTGCAGGGGGATGCGGGACGGTAGGGGGCAGCGGCAGAGGGTGAGTGGCATGTGCCGCCCCCGCCATCCCCCACCCAGCTGGGTGCAGGGGGATACAGGAAGGCAGGGGTCAGTGGCAGGGGTAGAGCAGCCTGTGCAGCCCTGCCATCCCCCACCCAGCCGGGTGCAGGGGGATGCGGGACGGTAGGGGGTGAGCGGCATGTGCCCGCCCTGCTATCCCCCACCCAGCTGGGTGCAGGGGGATGCGATACGGTAGGGGGCAGTGGCAGGGGGTGAGTGGCATTAGCCGCCCTGCCATCCCCCACCCAGCTGGGTGCAGGGGAATGCGGTAATGCAGGGGTTAATTGCAGGGGATGAGTGATAGGTGCACCATCATCCCCCACCCAGATGGGTGCAGGGGGATGCGGTAATGCAGGGGTTAATTGCAGGGGATGAGTGATAGGTGCACCATCATCCACCACCCAGCTGGGTGCAGGATGGTAGGGGGTGAGCGGCATGTGCCGCCCTGCTATCCCCCACCCAGCTGGGTGCAGGGGGATGCGGGATGGTAGGGGGCAGTGGCAGGGGGTGAGTGGCATTAGCCGCCCTGCCATCCTCCACCCAGCTGTGTGCAGGGGGATGCGGTAATGCAGGGGTTAATTGCAGGGGATGAGTGACAGGTGCACCATCATCCCCCACCCAGCTAGGTGCAGGGAGATGTGGATGCACAGCAGCCACGACAGAGGCAGTATGGACTGTGCCGAAATTTGAATCTCCCTCCCCGCTGGGCACAGGGAGAGACGCTGGCTGTGACACGAGCGGGCACCCGCGGGGGGGTAGGCAGCTGGAGATGCCCGTACCGACTGCCGGACTCTGGGGCTCCGAGAGCGGGCCGGGCGAGAGGAGACCCAGCCCGCAGTGTGCACTGATGGCGGGGGACCCGCCGGGGAGGACTCTGGCGTCAGATGGCAGCATGAGGGGACGGAGAGGGGCCGGGACCAGTGGCCTCAGGGGCTCCGGAGGGACGTGGAGGCAGTGTATGAAGGCCTGGAAGGGGGGGTATGTCTCCTGAGCCTGGAGGCAGGGGGGGGGGCCAGGTGACAGCGGAGAAGGGGGGGGACCTTTTAGGGGTGAGGAGGGAGAATACCCAGTCAGTCTATCCCTGGAGAGCCAGCTCGTGGACCCCGGCCAACAGGAGGTCATTGTCCATGATAGAGGGTGCAGAGTCCACAGCAGCTCTTCCAACGACTCCTCCGAAAGACCCAGAATTCCCTTGGGCACACGATTTCCTGAGCTCAGGCCCATCCCATCTCCATGTCCCAACCAATCATTCCCCTTGACACACACCTAGCCATGCCCCCATCAGTCAAGGCTCTCTTTCCCTAGGGGGCTCAAGAGGCCTTCATTTTCAGGTGTTTACAAGCATATGTTCTTACAGGCAGAAAAAAAGCCCCACCAAACTCATGTTTTTGAGAGGAACTTTGGAGCAGAAAAGACGTCTAAGTGCCTGAAAACGCGTGAAAGTGCACGGAAAAGCGTGAAAGAGCATGACAAAGCTCAAAGGAGCTCGAAAACACACAAAAAAAATAGGAAAAATTAGCTGAGGGGAGGTTTTGTGAAAAAAACAAAAAACGCTTATGCTCAAAAAAGTTTAAAGAAGCTTAAAAGAGCTCAATAAAAATGTTCAAAAGAGCCCAAAAAAGTACAAGCTTCTTCAAGCTGAAATAAAAGCTCAAATGTCTGTAAAAGCAGCTTTTTTTTTTTTTTTTTTGAGCTGCAGTGAGCATGAGCCTTAACACTGGCAGGGGTGAATGAAGTGATCAGCTTTTATTTTTTTATACAAAACTTTTATCCCAAAAGGAACTTCTAATAGGAAAAAACAGTTTCCTGTAATTGATTATAAAGTGTGAGCTGGAGACTGGAGTTTGGCTCCAGTTTGTTAGTGCATCCAAATCTGCTAATACATTTAACACTACCCCCCCACACACACACCCAGCCTGGCAAGGCTGCTTTCTGCTTTGCCTCCTGTGCTCATTCCTCTGGCGTTGTGTCTCAATAAAACAGGGTTACTGGCCAGATCACCAGGTGAAATCAGGGGAAAAAAAAAACAAAGAAAAGAAAACTGATGCAGCCATCCCATCCAACGCTTGTAAGCTGCAATATATTACATTTTTGGTTTTGGGTTTAATACCGCTTTAAATGTGGTGGCTGTGTTTCCTATTCATCTGGTGATCCAGCCAGTAACACACATCCTGTTGTAGGGTGTTTCTGCTCTGGATGGAGGAAAATGGAGATAGCTTTGGACAGCGGTATTGTCAGTCTGATGGGAAAGCCCGAGTGCTTTCACACTGGGGCGGTGCGCTTGCAGGATGCTAGAAAAAGTCCTGCAAGCAGCAACTTTGGTGCGGTGGAGGAGCGGTGCTACAGTACAATACTGGATGGTATTAACCCCTTCTTTGACTGCTAGCGGGGGTTAAAAGCGCCCCAATAGTGGCCGAAAGGCTGACACTCTCACCGCCCCAGTGTGAAAGTAGCCTTATGCCGTGTACACACGGGCGGACTTTTCGGCAGCAAAAGTCCAACTGTCTCTCCGCCGGACTTTCGACGGACTTTCTAACGAACGTTAGAAAGTCCGTGCCTACACACGATCACACCAAAGTCCGATGGATTCGTACGTGATGACGTACACCGGACTAAAATAAGGAAGTTCATAGCCAGTAGCCAATAGCTGACCTAGCGTCGGTTTTCGTCCGTTGACTAGCATACAGACGAGCGGATTTTTCGACCAGACTCGAGTCCGTTGGAAAGATTTGAAACATGTTCCAAATCTAAAGTCCGTCAGATTTTCGACAGAAAAAGGCCGCTGAAGGCCCGATGAAGCCCACACACGGTCGGATTGTCCGCCGGATTTGGTCCATCTGACCAGTCCGATAGAAAAGTCCGCTCCTGTGTACGCGGCATTAGAGTGCCCTCACTCTGAATAAAGGGAGCCCATTTGGACAGCTGTGCTGTGCAGGAGGGAAGTGTTTGATGTATTAGTAGATTTAAATACAATAACAAATTGAGTTCAAAATCCAGTTAATGCCTTGTAAGCAGTTACAGCAAACTGTTTGTCCTTTTAGGATAAAGGTTTTCCATAAATGAATGAAAGCTGATCAGTGCACCCCTACAGGTGGTAAATGGTCTCATTTCTGTAACTGGCTATATCTGTAAGAGAACTTGTTCTTTTTTTTTTTTTTTTTTTTGTAAATAATTTTTATTAAATTTGATCAAACTACAATTTTACGAACAAACAATGCATAAATTGTTGAGTTTGATCAGACAAAAGGTTGTACAGGAAATAATTACATGTAGTTTGAACTCGTATTGGTAGTGTGAAACATTATACAAGAGAATGTGTGTATGTATTGGCATTGTAGGAGATCATTGAGTTTAGAAAAAACAGGGGGAGAGGAAAGGGGAGCAACAAGGGTGGAGGAGGAGAGCACAGAAGTGAGGATGACTAGTTAGTCTATTATATAATATAATTCAGAAGTGATATTTGGTAGAATAGATCATCAACTTTCTACCAAATCTCATAACGTGGTAACATATTTAGTGTACCAGTGTTCCCAAGGAACCCAAAGGTTGGCGAGTTTGAAGTGTGAGGAATTCCCACGTGACATCATAGACTCATATGTGTAATGGGTTTGCACTAGGGCTACAACATCAGCAACTGTTGGAATATTACTCGTCTTCCAATTTCTGGCAATAAGTAGTCTGGTTGCTAGGAGCATGTGAGTAATCACTAGCCTTAGCTGTGGTGGAATTACATCAATGGTTATGTTTAGAGTTTCTAATTGTGGAGTTAGTGCGATGTTAAGCTGCGTGAGGTCATTTATCATTTTTGCAATTTCAGACAGTCCATGGAGTGGTCACCCATGGGCATGACCAGAACATGTGCCTGTTTGGCCACAGTCTCTCCAGCAGGTGGATGGTAGTTGTGGGTAGATTGTGGATAGTCTCCGTGGTGTCAAAAACAACATCAAGAATATTTTTGGGGTTGATTCCCATAATGCTGTGCAACTAAAGGCTTTGTAGATTGAGCGTAGAGCTGCTGAGAACTTGTTCTTTTGAAAAAAACAGACTTAATAACTGGATGACCAGGTGAAACTAGTAAATAAATAAAAAGAAAAAAGAAAACTATCGCAGCCGCCTCATCTAAAAATTGGAAAGTTACAATACAATAAATGTTTGCTTTAGAGTTGAATAGTGCTTTAATAAAAAATAATATATATATATCTTTCCCTATTAATCTGCAGCTCTGTAATTTTCTGTACAATTCAATGCAATGTGGCTACCTGGAGGCATTCTGTGCACAGATGGTGTACAGAACACCCCCAGAAATGCAATTTCCAGCTTGTGTGATTGGCTTGCTGATTTTCCCAGAGGTCTGCACTAAGATACAAGTCAGATTTTGAGCATCCCCTGCAACAAAAATTGCGATACTCCCAATGGGAAATTACATCTAAAGGGATGCAGACCCTGCAATTTTGCTCATTACAGCCCTGCAGTTGCAGCAGCAGATTGATAATTATGAAACTGATAAGGCTACCACCTTTTCTGGTAAAAAAAAAATGGGAAATTGTTCCTATTAATAACATTTGCAACGACTGCCAGACTGGTAAAATACTGGCCAAATGGAAATCTCACTACTTGGTGGCCTATTACTGGAATAGTCAAATAAATAAGTGCAGAGCTTGTAAAATAAGTAAACTTATGTACAACCTATACAATATGATATACAATATGATATATACAACTCTAATGCCCCGTACACACGATCGGACATTGATCGGACATTCCGACAACAAAATCCTAGGATTTTTTCCGACGGATGTTGGCTCAAACTTGTCTTGCATACACACGGTCACACAAAGTTGTTGGAAAATCCGATCATTCTGAACGCGGTGACGTAAAACACGTTTGTCGGGACTATAAACGGGGCAGTAGCCAATAGCTTTCATCTCTTTATTTATTCTCAGCATGCGTGGCACTTTGTGTGTCGGATTTGTGTACACACGATCGGAAATTCCGCCAACGTATTTTGTTGTCGGAAAATTTTATAGCCTGCTCTCAAACTTTGTGTGTCGGAAAATCCTATGGAAAAAGTCCGATGGAGCCTACACACGGTCGGAATTTCCGACAACACGCTCCGATCGGACATTTTCCGTCTGAAAATCCGACCGTGTGTACGGGGCATAAGAGTGCATTGGTGTGCTGACCACCCCTTATGCAGCTGAGAACAGAGATCATGTGATCACTTAAAAAAGGGGGGATAATGTATTTACAGTATATTTGTTATATAAATACATAAATGTTTTGCCTTTCATTTCTACTATAAACTGAATGTGTGAGGGTTTACATACACTTTAATCTCCTTAAAAGACTATATGAGAGACTGATTCAGTCACACTACCTCTGCTGCTGCTTCAATTAAACATTAGATCAGCTAGGCAGCAAATGCTAATAGACAATCATGGTCCAGGACAGGTATGGGGACATTAATTAACTCTATATATTGGTAAGTGTAATTAGTTGTTCCTTCCTATGGGGCATTTTGTATTTCATGTTTATTGGTCTATTAAAGCTGTTAACAAGTGTCTACTTAATTCCAAACAGCAATTAACTCGATCTGTATTTTAACTAATGCTCTAAAGCAATTACATTCCAGCAATTACACTACAGTGTAAAGATGCCTCTCCTGCTCCATTATAAATTTTAATTCAGGAATGTAATACAAGCTTTGATTAATTAAAGAGTAACTTTTATCCAATTAAAAGCAGTCCAACTGAGGAGTGGGCAATGGCCACTGATGGATCTAAGACCTGAAGAGAAGAGATGACCAGGACAAGAACACTGAGTTCGCACTAGCAGAATCTGGGAGCCAAGCAACCATCAACAGGAGTAGTAATAAAACTATATGCAAAGGAAAAACAGCAAGGGAAAACAACAAGAATAGTCAACAAAGGGAACACTGGAAGGTTTCCCAGCCTTAAAAAAGTTACATAGCTAGTCTAATTGAAAAAAGACACAGGATCATCCAGTTCAACCAAAAAATGGGGAAAAAAGTGATGTCCATCAGCATCCATATCAAGGGATCTACTCACAGTGGTACGAAGAAAATGCTAATTGCTCTGAGAAACAGGGGTCCTTCCACAATGAATGGAAAGGAACCATTCTATAGACCTTAGGAGATGCAGGGTGCATATAAGATACCATTAAACCTATAGGAGCCACTTGCAAGTCTTGACCCAATCCATACTCCCAAATATCAAATGAGGGACTAGGAAAACCTAGGGTCAACAAGAGAAATAGAGGTGATATAATGAGGACAAACCCCCAAGTGCCCCACTACCCCTAAATGGGGAGGAGGGAGGTACCGCAATGGTTATGAAAGTTTACACTAACCCAGAAGGTGCAGAGTGCTTTGCTTACTTGGTGGTTATCAACATTAGACATCTCTAATGCCGCGTACACACGATCGGACATTCCGACAACGAAATCCTGGGATTTATTTCCGAAGGATGTTGGCTCAAACTTGTCTTCCATACACACGGTCGCACAAATGTTGTTGGAAATTCCAAACGTCAAGTACACGGTGATGTACAACACGTAGGATGAGCCAAGAAAAATGAAGTTCTATAGCCAGTACGGCTCTTCTGCTTGATTCCGAGCATGCGTGGAATTTTGTGCGTTGGAATTGTGTGCACATGATCGGAATTTCCGACAACGGATTTTGTTGTCAGAAAATTTGAGAATCAGCTCTCAAATTTTTGTTGTCGGAAATTCCGACAAAAAATTTCCAATGGAGCCTACAAACGGTCAGAATTTCCGACAACAAGCTTGTGATGAACATTTGTTGTCGGAAATTCCGATCGTGTGTACGTGGCATAAGGCTCCAACCAGTGGAAATTTGCAGGAGTTTGGCCCTTTAAGAGAATTCTTGCTATCAGAGTCCAGAAACAAGGACCCTTTTTAAGGAAGGCCACCTAAAAATCCAACAATGGGTATGCCAAGAAAAAAAAAACTAGGACAGACATAAAGTTCAGTGCTCTTAACAACTACCAATGTCCTGCAAGGACACTGAGGGATCAGAACCCTGCTAGAGGAGGGAGCAGTGAAAACTTATCCTGACAGATTGTAACTCAGAAGGTACCTCTGGAAAGAGGGAATTCTCTTTTTTTTTAATTAATGAATCCCAAGTGCAAGTTCCTACTAAGACAGAATCCCAGCGTGCAAGAAATCTGGGGAGGTCTGGGTAAAGGCACAGCTATGTGTAGTAGCTTAGAAAACATGTTGCAGACAAGCTAAAATAGATGCCATCTCTGTGTAATTAGCCTGTGAGCTAAAGGGAGTATCATAAGCACCCAAAAGTCAAGGAGGCCCAAAAACCAGTGACCTATCTGGTTGTGTAAACATCACCCCACTTGTAGGAGTGGGGGCACACTTTCATTCCAAAGGCTTTCCACAGACATTAGCAGATCATGGCCTACAGTCTGTGTAGGAGTTAAGAGGATCTGCAAGTATACACTGCTAAGGCATAAGAGATAGATTGACAGGGCCCTTCTGACCCTTCTACAGATCTCCTGTGTACTAATGAAGGTGTACTGCACTGGCTGATGTGTTGCTAATGACAGTGTCAGGAGCTAGTCCGAGGAGATAAGATCTGTAAAAGGTGAGAGGATCAGTGTTCTTTGGACATCTCATCAGCGTCCCGCACACATACCGAGAGTGCACTACATATTTGTTTAGACATCAGTTCTATTCGACACACAAGTTCAGAGACTTGTAATAGACTGCTAAACAGCTAAAGCCAAAGTCTTTAGAAATCTGTTACAACTGTTCCATAATACAGGGGCCTACCCCAGCAGCGGAAGGATTATCTGTGAGGACTCGGAGTTGAATCCAATCTAACGTGGCTTTACAGATCAAAGTTACGGCCAACACAGGGCAGAGGATAAAACCAGTTAGCTCTAATGGAGATCCAAGGAGGGAATGTAACTCTTATCAATGCAGTCCCCACAATAAAGTATACCTTTGACCCTTTTAGTGGTTATCTCTTAATGTGGCTCACTGAAGCATCCACATTTGGCACAGATTCCCTATTGGTAAATTCCTTCTCACAGGGGAAATGCTCTAGAACAGTCTCAGGTGGGGCACAAGACTTTTCCGGGTGTTTCCAGGACACATAGAGGAAGTCCTCAAACAGGGGTTTAGCAGCAAGATGTTTGCAGATACAGGAGCTCTAAAAACCCAAGGCCTAACAACAGGCTGATCCTCCAAATGGAGGGTGATACATACTGGGGGAGATTTACTAATGCTGGAGTACTCAGAATATGGTGCAACTGTGCATGCTAGGCAATCAAATTCTAACTTCAGCTTGTTAAATTAAGACTTGACAATAAAACCTGCAAGCTGATTGGTTTTTATGCAGAGTTGCACCAGATTTTGCACTCTCCAGTTTTAGTAAATCTCCCTCACTGGGTCAATTAGGTTTTCAACAAACTCTTGTATATCTAAGTTCACTGAAGGAAACTGTGGTGAACAAAAAACAGCCTGACTGCTGGAATTAGGATTCAGAAATGAAAATAGGAGCTGCAGACTCAACTTGGCTTACAGCCACAAAAGGGTCAGAGAAAGATTCTGCTGGGATTGGCACAAAGAATGCTTAGAATCCCTATGGAAAGTATGACCCACTAGCTGGGAACAAACTGCTAGAATTTTCCTCTGGATTTTGTTTTGGGGTGGTCTCAGTCCCTCATGACAGAGCTGTGTTCCTTTGAATAGCTTTGTACTGTACCTGACTGAGATGTTATGTATAACCACTGTATAATCTGAGATTATTTATTATTTACACAGTGTAAATGAATCAATAGCATCGTGTCTAGCCCTGATGAAGCGAAATTTCTTTTGCGAAACATGTTGGCTCTAGTCACGCACGAATTTTGGATTTCACTACTGGATGGTTACATGTTCATATTTGTATTGCCAATACTATTTTTTATTATATTTCAATAAACATTGTTAAATTTTATCAAATTGGTTTGATTCTCATCTACGCAACTCAGCCCTTTTCCTTTAAAATCCCACTTTCTGAGGAGGGGTATTGCCCAGTCCTTCCCTTTCTTCTTTTCCCCCTCCCCATCCCTATTTCCTCCTTCCCTCCCCCCCCCCCCCCCCCTCTCCTTTTTCATATAAGTTGTACCTGACTGAGAATAATTCACTAAGGAGACTAAGGTGTTCTTTTCAGGCACTAAACTGTTCTTAAGATTTATTGGTCCTTACACTTTGTTATTAGGTATTTTATTTAAAAACATTTTTTGGGGATTTCAGTCAAGGATCCTAAAGACAGTTTTGTCTAAACATGTTGAACACTTCAGCTCATTTTCAAATTGAATTGCAATTAATTTAAACTGGATATTCTGGGCATATAGCTTAGTATATTGTACCAGGATTAGAGGTGTCCACATGCTTGTTTGAAGACTGCTATAAGTTATTAACTTTATGTGATCTTTCACTTAAATCAACACCTCCACTGAAAAACTTTTAATTGATATTGGTCAGAATTAATTAGGTCTACTTATATGAAATGTAAAGTTATCTCTGCCTACAGCGCCCTGTTGTGAAATTCCATTAAATTTATTCTTCAATATTCTCCTTTCTCTGCTACAGTGTTGGGTGAAAATTAACTAAGAAACTCTGCTGGATTTTTACAGCAAACCTAGGATTATAACTGGAACTTCACAACGTCTTAAAGTGTATGTAAACCTTTACATTACACCATTGATAATTAAGTAATGCATTGCTTTTAGACGCCTTTCACACTGAGCCGCCCCGGGCGTCAGCGGTAAAGCGGCACTATTTTTAGCGCTGCTTTACTGTCGTTTTAGCGGCGCTATTCGGCCGCTAGTGGGGCGGTTTTAACCCCTGCTAGCGGCTGAAAAGGGGTTAAATCTGTCAGCAAAACGTCGCTGTAGCGGCTCTTTGCCAGCGGTATAGCAGCGCTGCCCCATTGTTTTCAATGGGGAGGAGCGGTGGAGGAGCGGTGTATTCACCGCTCCTTCACCACTGCAAAGAAGCTGCTGGCAGGACTTTTTGTGACGCCCTGCCAGCGCAGCGCCCCAGTGCTTTCACACTGGGTTTGCAGCTGAGGCTTTTTTCAGGCTCTGTACAGGCGCTATTTTTAGCACTGTAGTGCCTGAAAAATGCCTCAGCGTGAAAGGAGTCTTAATAAAGTTACTGATAAATGGTCCTTCTTAAACCATTCTTATTTTCTAGTAAATACCTGTAGCATTCGGACTCCACAAAGCACAAAAGCATATTTGCTTTGGCCTAGTTTGTGTCCCTTCGGCTTGCTGGTTAGAGCTACAGGATTTTGGATGAAACCCTGTGAGAAGCAACCAGCACTTCCCACACTTCCAAATATGGGATAATACAGAATATTTTAAATAAATGTAGCGCTACTACAAATATCAAAAGTGCATAATAATATATACATAATCTAAATTATCTAAATCTGCAATCCTCTATAAAATTCAATAATCAAAAAAAAAATGTATTAACAATAAAGTGCAATGTGCTCCCAATTCCACTCAGTGTCCTTATAAATTCCAATAGATAGTGCAAAAAAAACAAACAATCCTTTTGTTGATTTGTGATATCACTATACATGGAGATTAAATATTCACATTTATCCACCTCTGTGCATTTACAAATATCCTCGTGTCACCGCCACCAGTTGTGTCCTCACCTTATAGGCTTATTAATAGTGCCTTAGATCTCAATCACTCCTCTGATTGGCCTCCTTAGCTTACAATAGTGCTTTACCATTTTAAAAATAATTTATTTATATAAAGCATAAAATAGGTTTTCAAATAAAAAACCAAGTCTTGGTATATGTATCCACAAGTGCTGGGACAAGGTATCACCTCACATCCAGATCTGCAGCCCCGGTTATCAGTGTTCCCCCGTCTTTTACACTGGCTCTGTTTTCCTTCTGTTACTTCCTGGTTCCTTCCACGTCAGCCTCCCAAGCCCCTCCTACTAGTTTTGTCACTCCTCGTGACTTCCGCGAGGAAGATGGGGAAACGCTGATAACCGGGGCTGCAGATCCGGCTGTGAGGTGATACCTTGTCCCAGCACTTGTGGATACATATACCAAGGCTTGTTTTTTATTTGAAAAATGTGAGTGGAACTTATCTTATGCTTTATATAAATAAATTATTGTTAAAACAGTAAAGCACTATTGTAAGCTTTGTACCTTGCATGTGGGCGATGTGAGTGGAGGCCAATGGTTAACAATAAGGAAGCAGTACACCTTGTGATGTGAGATGCCTAAGTAAAAACGAATGAGCTATATGAAGGAGGATCTAAGGAGGCCAATCAGAGGAGTGGAATATGGAGCACATTGCACTTTATTTTTAAAAATGTATTTTTTTATTATTGAATTTTATAGAGGATTGCACTTTACATTACGTGTATATTTTTATGCACTTTTTGATATTTGTAATAGCGCTGCACTTATTTTAACTATTATAGAGCTACAGGATGCCATGTTTTTGCTGTAGTCCTGTAGTCAGCTTTTTGGTTACGCCCCCCACCCAGCACTGCCATGACTGATTGACAGTGGCAGGCTATAGCAGCATGGAACATGCTCCCGCACTCAGGAAGAGGCTTTGCAGTCAGGTAATTGCCCAATCAAATATTAAAAAGGTACATATATGTGATTTTCCAAAAGGAATTTAAAGTGTCATTAAACACACATCAGTAAAAAATATCAATAAATGATGTATTACATGCTGTTCATACCCACTCAGTCACTATGGGATTTGTTTTCTGTATTCTGCGAAAAAACCTGGTTGATCCTGCTGTTCCCTGTCTCCCCCTTCTGTTCATGTCCTCACTGCAGTTGAGGATTTTGCAGAGCAGTGTTGGCAGCTAGTGCACATGCTCAGTTTTCAGTGTATTTTCTACCCTGAGCATTTCCTTCCTATTACATCTGAGCAGCCTGTGTGACTATAGAGTCACACATGTGGGCGTATACACAGTAGTAAATGACAGCCCACTCCCTCCCTCCTCCTCCATGCCCACTAACCAGCTAAACACAATGGGGGTGTGATAACACATCTTGATTGATGGAGGTTTCACCTCCCTAGATGTGTCCTTGTCCCTGGAGTCCTGGAAGGTGAGTATATCCTGCCAGGATATACATGCCACACCATGTTATAGCCAAAAAAATAATAAAGATTTGATTTCAAATATATATTTGTATGACAATTTAAAAGTTTATTGATATGAATTATTTATTTTTACTCTGTATTCCAAAGGCTGTTTTTTTTTTGCTTGTTTTTTTAACATGTGACCGACAGCAGAGAACTAGAAGCCTGCAGACAGGCTGAGAAGCAGCTGGATCATGTGACCACTGTATATCGCTTAGGAAAGACAATGATTCAATTTCTCTTTTATAAAATAATTGCAGTGCCATCATCCACATACAGAAAAAAGAAGGGATAATGTAAATTAAACAGTGTGTGTTAAGTATCACTTTAATTAGTTCTCAAAAAGTTTATTTTAATAGGATAACATTCTAATTTTAATTAACTTTACACACACTTAAAACATTCTAAAGTGCCAGTACTGAGTGAGGTAAAGAAAACACACAGCAAAACAATTTCAGTTTATTGAATTAGATACAATTTAAAACCCTACTCCAGCTAAATATCTTTTTCAATAGTGGAGAAGACTTAAACTTTCAGATTGACAAAAAGGAAGAGCGGCCAACTCAGCCTCTCAAAACACGGACTTTGTAGGCACAGCATGAGGTGGTAAATATAAAAAAATAACAATGTTATTGGATGGATATACATTAAAAATACAACAATAAAAAAAGGTAGGGGAAGGGATGTTAAAAAAATCACCCTCCATCTACAGGTCAGATTTGTACCTGATCTACCTTCTTGTAATTTTCTCTAGCATCCCGGCCATTGATTACCAAACAAAAAATTAGAGAATGCAGGTGTCACTGGGACAGAAAGCCACAGACTGCAATAAAAACATTATCAAGAGTTGTAACCATTCCTAACACTAATGCCCCGTACACACGGTCGGATTTTCCGATGGAAAATGTGTGATAGGACCTTGTTGTCGGAAATTTCGATCGTGTGTACAAAAATCCGATGCACAAAGTGCCACGCATGCTCAGAATAAATAAAGAGATGAAAGCTATTGGCCACTGCCCCGTTTATAGTCCTGACGTACGTGTTTTACGTCACCGCGTTTAGAACGATCGGATTTTCCGACAACTTTGTGTGACCGTGTGTATGCAAGACAAGTTTGAGCCAACATTCGTAGGAAAAAATCCTAGGATTTTGTTGTCGGAATGTCCAAACAAAGTCCGACCGTGTGTACGGGGCATAACACTAAAGTGCTCGTTTGTGTCCTTATAGGAGAGGTTTACCATAAAATCCTGACCAGACAGAAGGTAAGTAGAAATCTCCCCAATGGGGGAACAGACAGTATCAAAAACTCTATAGAAGTCCTAACCCCAGCCTTATTAAAAATAAAAATAACTTGGTTTAATGGCTAAATATATATTTTTTCTAAACAGTAAAATATTTTATTGTTTTTTTTTTTATTCATTCTCAGGTAAATAATTTTATTTTATAATATTCAGTATGACTTTGGTCATTTGTTCTGTGACAAAATACCTTAATGCAATTTACAATAAGCAAATCTACTACTTCCAATAATGAGGGAATAGTTATACCCATCCATGAAATAGTGCTGGTAATTATTCTGTAATGTTTATATTGTTTATACAACCTTTATTGCAAATGAAAGCAGTATGCACATTTCTAACACATACATTTCAGGCTCATGAGTTGATCGGAGAAATATACTAGGAATTAATGGTACTGACGGTGGAGTTGCTAAGGGACTGTAAGTAATGAAATTCCTGAAACACCATGACATGTTATAAATGAGATTATTAGTTTCAAGGTCTGAGCCACATAATTATACAAAATTGTTTGTTGCCACTATCAAGTGGCATATTTAAAATGGGCAAATTTACTTTCCCAGACTCAACAAATACATCAGAGCGTTCATTTTTTTCTAAGGAATCTTAAAGAGGAATTTCACCATATTTAGCCAAAACTAAATACCCACTCTCTAATAATTGCCCCTGTATACTACACACATTCATGATGCAAAAACCCATGCTTACACAGACATGATAAAGATTTCTGACAAGTATTTGGGATTTGGCAGAGACCTGCAGCATGTCTGTGTGGGTTTGCATTGAGAACATGTGCCCTTCACGGAAATACTACCTTCTGGGATGTGTGACATATACATCCCAGAAGGCAGCAGGACCGATCCATACATCTTCCTCGTCTAGGCCAGGAATCATAAAGGAATTTTAGTAATTTCATACAAATAAAGATATTATTTTTTTACTTTTTATAAAATATAAAGAATTGTGTAAAAGGTGAGGAAGCGATGAGAGGTAGATCATTTAATGGGTGAAGATCTTCTTTAAAGTTTTTTTTATTTGGTTTAATATGTCAATAAATATCCCAAGGCAAATTAAAAAACCAAGCATTCTTGCTTATGCTCAGATGTCTTGCTCACAATGCTGCAGAAGTAACATGTCATTGACCAGGACCACTATGAACCCCAAAGTGGGTGATGAGTAAGGCCATCTTGTAGTGTGTGCCCAAGCATTAATCACAGCTACTTGGTAATAATAATGGACAGGCCCAACACTCAAAATGGTTAAGCAAGACATATAGATTTTACCAAAAGAAATATTGCACCACCACTGTGACCTCTTCAATACCTATTTCCTTCATTAGGCCCCAGACGGACTTGTAATTCTTCATAATTATTGTTAGCCTTATACATCATGAACCTTTAGCAAAAATTCTTCTGTGTTGCCCCAATGCCACCAATAAGTTTCAACAGTTTTTGCAAGTTTTAGGAAAGGCTCTGCTACAAATTAGTGGGAAAATATGCATGCTTGCAAAACTGCAAATACCAATTATTTGCAACAGTTGTAAATATGCTTTGCAGCCCATACAGGAGGACTCCGTAATCTCTTTGACCGCTGGGCTCTTCCTTTGTATGTCAGAGCCTTCTGCCATGTTAAAAAGAGGGAGTGTACATTGCTATGCAGTCTGTTTTTGGCCCTCCCACTCCCTACCTGCAACTGGTGTCTGCGCCTTTAATCACCCCCATGCAGGGCCTCTATGATGTGACAGTGCAAAAAACAAAACAAAAACAAAAACAATAAATGAATTCCTTAAGTACCGACATAATAGTTTTCCAAAAGTTGTAGATAAAGCTGCAAAGGAAGAAGGAGGAATAGTTTGGTTGTAAAATTATGTGGTTGTAGAACCATCGGGTTGTTGGTAAAAAAAAAAATGAAAGCAGTTGCTGCAGATTAATGTTACTATTAGCAAGAGAAAACATAAGGTACTTCCCTCGGCTGTTGCTACCTCCTTCATCAGCCCAGAGCCAAGGGTTTCTGCAAGATGGTGGGTTTTTGATGAAGCCACAGGGCAAAAAAAACTTTTGCAGGTATGCATTACTGCACATTTTTTTCCTATATATTTTACAAGAATTGCATAAACCTTTAGTTTTGCTTTAAGATAAAACCTGATATTTGCTTATTCAAAGCAAATCAATTGTTTACTTTAATTCCCCACCTCCAGCACCATATATATTACATACTACATTACGTCCTTTGCTACCCCACTTCTTTACTCAGGAGAAGAAATTAGCCAGTACTTCTTCTGGCTATGGACTATGTGACTCTCTCCATGTGACAGCACTGGGCCAACTACAGGCATACCCCACTTTTAAGTACACAATAAGGTTTATTTACTAAAGCTGGAAAGTGCAGAATCAGGCTCCCTTCTGTACCCATTGTGTACTTAAAAGTGGGGTATGCCTGTAGTGATGTCAGACAGGGGTCCATAGCCCTGATAGCCCCGTGTAAAGTTTTTTACTCCAGTGACTCATAGGCTACACAGGACTTTTCTTCACTCCTGGCAAATGATTAGAGCAGTAAGGAAGCAAAAGGATGTCTGTACTAAAGTGCACCTCTTGCTTTGCTCCTAATGGGCAAAGCACAGATATAGTTTGATTGGTGGGCTACATGTTATAGAATGGAGATACACTGCCAAAGGCCAGAGCTGAAATATATTGAGAGCGGTTTCTGAACAGAAGCAGTATTAAACCCCAAATTTTCACATATTACACCTTACCACTTACTTTTTAATTTCAGTGGCTATAGTAGTTTAATTTATTTAGGCTTTTTTTCCTTTATTTTCACTTGCTATTTTTTTTTTTTTAAGCTTTAATAGCTCTTTAAGCCAGTGGTGTATCTCCTGACATTTTGGAAACATATCTGTGAAAGGTTTTTGGTAACACAGAAAAGCTCCTTCCTAAAATAAATATTAATAATAGAAGTGAACAATGACATCGTAATTTAATGATTTTTTTTTCTATCTATCTCTAACCTTAAAGGTGAAGAATACTAATTCATTAGGCTGTCTACAAGAGTGCCCAAAGAACCTGTCTAAATATGTTAGCTGAATCACGTATCTTATGCACTGGTGAAATGTATTAAATATAAGTGCTGTTCTTTTGAAAAGGGAAGAGGACAAAAAACAGAGTGCTAAAAGCTTCCATCTGGCATCACCTTTATAACAGGTCTGTATGCTCATTAAAGTGAACCCTCTAAGACTCCAATTTAAACTTTTAAATATAAAAGTCTTGCCAATAAGCAGATACCACAAAATCACTGCTATTACCTTTACCAGCCAACTTTAGCTAGCTTCTTCTGTGCCCCTCTCTGATTTAGCTGAACTGTGTTACGAAAGCCTTTATTTTGTGTTAAAGATCCGCCAATTGCCATCCCCTTGTTTAAAGAGGAGGTCCAACCGCCCCCCTTATGAAAAATGAAAAGTCAGCAGCTACAAATACTGCAGATGCTGACTTTTAATATTAGGACACCTACCTGTCCAGGGAGCCTGCGATGTGTGCACCCCGGCCGCTCTTCGGATCAACTGTCGGGTGCAGCCGCCACCAAATACAGGTACCCGTCCCCCCCTCCCCTCTGAACGGTGCCAAATGTGGCACTGGAGGGGGGAGGAGATGATTAAGCAGAAGTTGCACTTTTGAGTGGAACTCTGCTTTAATGAGAGTGCACTTATTGTTTGATTTACTAAAGGCAAATAGACTGTGTACTTTGGAAAGTGCACTTGCCCTCTGCAAGTGCCGTTGCTACAGAGCTTAGTAAATAAGGTATATCTTTACTTTGAAAAGAATACCCGCCCTAGATTCACCACTGTATACTTTCTAGCACTTAGGTATGATACTATTTACTGAGCCGACTATGACACTTGGACTGACATTTTTGACTTAGATAATCGAATACCATATTTTTTATTATCCCTTTCAGACATCCACTTGGGTCTGTGCCATCCTGACACAGTACCCTCTTGGACGGGCTCCGTGATTCGGTGTCTCTTTTTTTGGGGGTGGATCAGTGTGGGCAGAGTGGGGCCAACCACACACACCCAGGCTCCGGTTATTGGATCCGTGGGTGGTTTTGACATATCCGCCACCGTGATTTGGGCAATGGGTGCTCCAACACTGTCATGTTTGGGTAGGCTGTTTCTCTTGTTTTGGTTTCATAGACTTCATGTTCTCTATGCAATGCTATGACAATATTATGCGATAGAAAATGTTGTATTTATTTATATTTTTTCCAATCTTGTATTTCACCATACAGTAAGAGCTTGTCCCACGAGTCGCCCTTGACGAAGGGACGGTCAGTTTCAGTCCCGAAACGCGTAGGCCTTCGTGGAAGACATTACAAGCATCTTTATCCAATGCACATCAGTACAGCTGTGTTTCAGCTTTTTATTGTGTTCACTGTGTTATGTTTATTAACTATGCTAATGTTTTGTATACATATATAAATTTTTCTATGGAATAAAATTGTTTTTACATTACGCCCTTATTTGGGGGTATTTTTTTCACCTTGAAAAGAATACCCAATCACGTGCAAGGGGAAAAAAAACCTGCATTTTTGCTTGCACATGATTGGATGATGGAAGTCAGCAGAGCTTCTGCTCATTTACTAAGCTCTGGAGCTAAAGGACGAACTAAAATGACATGAACAAATCAGATAAACAAACAGTACACATATAAGGGATGGATGTGTCATTTCCTTCCATGGCTGCTCTGAACGCTGTTCATGAATCAGCACATATATCCTTACCGGCATTGTACTACACTGATTGATCCACTGTTAAACTCAATCACCTAACAACCACAGGGATATACTGCCAATAAACATCAGACACAATGGATTATAAACCTGGTGGGCAATTGATTTATAAGTAATCAATCAAAAGTTCCTCTTTCTTTTTATTAATTAAAAAAGAACTCAGAAAAGCTTTGCATGCCTTTTAATTTTTCAGAACACACAGCAGAGTCTGAAGTAAGCCTCCTGCTCTTTTAAATGTGCTAACTAAACAGATTTCTGCCTGTTTATGTTCTAGAGATGTTTAAGCAGTAGTAAGGTTCCGCTTTGCGATTTTTTACCTACAGGTGAGCCTATAATAAGGCAAGTAAAATTAATATCTTCTAAGCGTGCACCATTTAGCAGATATTCACCCTGGATGCAGACCTCACGGGAACATATGCTCTGAAGGTTTGACATACCATGCCAGACACTCGGAGCTTTGTGCCGGAACTGAGGGAGCGCCGGAGCCCGCAAACCCGGTAGAAAAAACCGGGGGAAAATGTCAGCCCTCTCAGGGGTGACTGCGGAGGGCTTCGTTCTAAGGTAAGTATTTGATAAAGCAATGCATACTAGCACATTATGCCATTGTCTTACAGAGGTTTATTTTTTTAAACTCTGCTGTGGTTTACTACCCTTAAATACATCAGTGAAACTATTAAAAGTTAATAGGTCAGGAGTAGGGGTGGCACTGCAAATAGGGTTATCAGCTAGCAGTTCTTTATACAAGCTGAGATTACTTTACTAGCCTAATTATAGATCCTGAGTCCAGAATAGGTGAGATCAGTATAGGTGAATCCAGTATAGGTGAGATCAGTATAGGTGAGTCCAGTATAGGTGAGTCCAGTATAGGTGAGTCCAGTATAGGTGAGTCCAGTATAGGTGAGATCAGTATAAGTGAGTCCAGTATAGGTGAGTCCAGTATAGATGAGTTCAGTATAGGTGAGTCCAGTATAGGTGAGTCCAGTATAGGTGAGTCCAATATAGGTGAGTTCAGTATAGGTGAGTCCAGTATAGGTGAGCTCAGTAGAGGTGAGGTCAGTATAGGTGAGTCCAGTATAGGTGAGTCCAGTATAGGTGAGTCCAGTATAGGTGAGTTCAGTATAGGTGATGTCAGTATAGGTGAGTCCAGTATAGTGAGATCAGTATAGGTGAGTTCAGTATAGGTGAGTCCAGTATAGGTGAGTCCAGTAAAATTGAGTCCAGTATAGGTGAGTTCAGTATAGGTGAGATCAGTATAGGTGAGTCCAGTATAGGTGAGTTCAGTATAGATGAGTCCAGTATAGGTGAGTTCAGTATAGGTGAGTCCAGTATAGGTGAGATCAGTATAGGTGAGTCCAGTATAGGTGAGTTCAGTATAGGTGAATCCAGTATAGGTGAGATCAGTATAGGTGAGTTCAGTATAGGTGAGTCCATTATAGGTGAGATCAGTATAGGTGAGTCCAATATAGGTGAGTCCATTATAGGTGAGATCAGTATAGGTGAGTCCATTATAGGTGAGATCAGTATAGGTGAGTCCAATATAGGTGAGATCAGTATAGGTGAGTCCAATATAGGTGAGATCAGTATAGGTTAGAGACTTTACATTGCTTTTACCAATAGTTCTATTTAGAATTTGCAATACAATACTTGTTACCTAAAGTGGCTAGGCATGTGTCTGTTTCTTTCTATGATGACACACCTATGAAGTAAAGGTAATGAAAGCAATAAACCAGCTATTAAAGCAGTAGAATAATGGATACCAGGAAGCTCAGAAATGCTTCAACAAATGTGAATAAGTATATTAGGGGCCTCTTTATAGTGAAAAGCAGATCCACACTTTAATGGACATCACAGTGTATACTCCACACTGTGTAACCATTTTACAAGTAATTTATAAAAAGTTTTAAATACAGTGTCCCATGGATAATGCTACTTTAAAGCCCAATGCCAGGAATTAGAAAAATCCCACCCTTGTTGTGACCCCCCCCCCCCCCCTATCCTCCTTAGAATGCAAGGGGTAAATGCTCATTATGTCAAGGGGTGCCAGAATAAGGAGAAATGCTGACCCCATTCCACGCTACAGCAGGGTCCCTCCAGCAGTGATCTGCATCATCCTCTCTAAGGTGCTCACGGCAGCAGTTAAACACTAGACATGTGCAGTTAGTTTCGTGCCGAACTGAAATTCTGACATATTTTCAGTTTTCAGGAAATTCGGATGTATCAGAATTTTCAAATTACAATAGTACCAAATTTAAATGAATCCGAAATAACAAAACAAAATTGTCTGAAATTAGAATCGATTCGAATAGTTTTCGAATCCATTTCAAAACGTTTTCGAATTTGAATAGTTTTCGATTTGTTTTCTAATTTCTAAAGAGAAAATATAAAGGAATAGAAAAGAATAGAACAGAAAACAAAAGAATAGAATATAATAGAGTAAAACAGAACAAAATAGAATAAAATATAAAAGAATAGAAACAAATAGAATAGAAACAAATAGAAAAAAATAATAATAGTATTAAATAGAAAGAATATAACTATCTTCTGAAATTCGAATTTCAAGTAGAAAAAAATTTGAATACATAAGAAAAGAAGAGGATAGAAAAGAATAGAATAGAAAAAGGGATAGATTAGAATAGACTATAATAGAAAAGGAAATAATTTACAAAAATAATATAATAGAAAGAATATAACAATTTCCAAAAATTCAAATAGAATCAATTCGAATTTGCAGCATTGTCAGTGTGAAGGGGATGGGGAGCATTATATGTACTAGTAGATTTAGATACACTAACAAATTGAAGCCAAACTCCAGCTAACACAGTTACACAAACACATGCAACAGCATGTTTTTCTTTTTGGGATCACGATTTCAAATAAATAAAGCTGATCATTGTAAGCACAAATGTCAGTGTTAAATAGGTTGCCTCAACACTCTAGAGCTGGCCATACCTGGATTGAAATTGGGTTGGTTCAGCAGGGACCAGCTGAATTTGATCTATGTATTGGCAGGCTGGTTGTACACAAGTTGATCTATTGATTGACTCGTGTACAACCTTCCTGTTGGGTTTCTCTTGATCAGTGCCTCCGTCTATATCCGGCAACACTGATACTTGTATTTTGACGGCGGGGAGGGCTGCCCACTACCAGAATACAACACCACAGCAGGAGGGATTCCCCTGAGGCATTTTCTTTCATTCAACCCGCTGGTTGAGCAAAAAGAAAGATTAAAAAATAATCATTTCAAAACCAAATTTCTGTCTATCATTGGCTCTGCCCTTCAGAGAGGCCTCATTGATCGAGATTTATACAATTACCTTAATGTACGAAACCCCAGACTGGCCACATTCTATGCCTTACCTAAAATGCATAAACACCCAACTAAACCTCCTAGTAGACCAATAGTATCAGGCATTGGCTCCCTCATGGAAAATGCCAGTCGCTTGGTCGATGCTATACTCATGCCGCATGTATTGGCATTACCTTCTTACACTAGGGACACACTGGACCTTCTCAAACATATCGAAAGCATGGTTGTACCTCCTGATGCCCTGCTTGTGACTCTGGATGTCGAGTATCTGTACTCCAGCATCCCTCACGAGTAGGGCATCAGGACAGTACGTACCTTTTTGCGCAAGCAGAATCATCACCGCTGGGAATACTGCAGATATATCCTGGACCTCTTGCGGTTCATATTAACACACAATTGTTTCATTTTTAAAGAGTCCCACTTCCTCCAGGCACAGGGGGTGGTTATGGGCACTGGCTGTGCACCAGCCTATGCAAACCTGTATCTGGGAGGGTGGGAATGAACTATCTTCTCTGATGACTCTTTATCGGATTATACGAGCCAGGCGTTATGCTGGCTACGTTATATTGATGATATATTCATCATTTGGTCAGACACCACTGCTACACTTAATACCTTTATTGATATCTTGAATCACAAATGTCTATTTAAAATTTACAGTATCTAGTGATGTATCTAAAATTGCCTTCCTTAATCTTACAATCTTTAAGGACAGTAATGGTTGTCTGGCCTCCACACTTTTCAGAGAATAAACAGCAGGCAACACACTTTTACATGCTGATAGTGCCCACCCATACACTCTTATCCATAGTATACCATATGCACAGTATTTGACGCTTCACCAAAACTGTACGCACACTGATGAATTTAAACTACAGGCAAACATATTTCACGATCGTTTGAAGGCAAGGGGCTACAGCAAATCCCTACTACGTAAAGCATATAACAAGGCACTGTGTCAATCACGCAATTCCTTGTTATACAAAACTAAGACTATGAAATCCAACCAAACAGTAAGATATATCACTAGATACTCTGAACATCATGTGGAACTGCGTAACATTTTGACAGCATATTGGTCCTTGCTTCGGGATGATCCTGTTCTTGCTAAATATGTTAGTCCTACTCCTGATATTACCTTTCGTAGGTCTAGGTGATAAACTTACCTCCAGCCATTATTCTAATAACCGATTATCCCAATATCAATACTAGATGTGGTAAATGCACCTTCTGTCCCTGGATTCATACAGGTACTCGCTTCATACTCCCTAATGGCGAAGTTTTTACCCCCACCTTTCATGCCGATTGTGAGACTCAAGGAGTTGTTTACTTAATGACCTGTAAATGCAAAGCTTTTTATGTGGGTAAAACCACTAGACAATTTCGAACCCATATTAAAGATCATGTCTATTAATCTGTGGGTGGCAAGATGGTCACCTCAGTGAGTAGGCATCTCGATTTATACCATAAATTCGACACCTCGGTGGTTTCCTTTATCGCTCTTGCAGTTATCTCAAAGGACCCATGAGGTGGTGATTGGGATAAACAGATTCTTAGGAAGGAAACTTTGTGGATAGAGTGCCTGGATGCCATCCATGCGCCTGGCATTAATGAGGCTCAGTGCTATAAACCATTTCTGTAACCCATTTGATTTTTACTCTCACCTGTCAGAGATATCTTGCTAATTCACACATAGACAGGTCTAATGTTTAAACAATCATTGTCCTATCATGGCCGTATGTCTCCAGTCACATACTGTGACCTATTCTCTAGTCCACTACAAAGTTGATCTAGATCGCATTATTAATGCTTTACATCATTGCTAGGTCAGTCTGTGGTCCCCTTTTTTGGGCACCAATCACTGTTACTGCCATCTGTAATTTTTGCCAATTTTGTCTCTCTGTACATTTATAATTTTGGTTATCATAGTATTGTTCTGTTGTACCTATTTGGCTATTACTGTCCAGCAGTTTGTCCCCTGTGTTTTCCTGGCTCACTCAGTGCAGATGGATGGTATCAGGGTTACACTTCAGTCACTACGCGGCCACCCAGCATCACACCATTTATACTGCTGTTAGGGTGGCGCATGCTTTGGCCAGCGGGGGGGAGCTCTTTGCTCTCCACTTCCACTGACCATTGGCAGTCACTCCTAATGCTTCCCCTTCCCTGATGCGGCGTCATCACGTCCAGATGGCGCGATCACTGATTGGGCGCATGCGCAGTGACGATTGGGCCGGTCTGGGTGACGTCACATTGGCTTAGCCGATTTGCTGATGACGGGTGGGACGTACATACAAATAGGACAGGGTTGAGGCACTTTTCAATAGCTGACACTACTGACGGTTGCTGGATTATTCCAGCTCGCTGGTCCTGGTGGGTCCGTGTTATTAAGGTATTCTCTGTTCATTTACCTCTCTAACCTTATGGGCTGTTTGTACTCATTCCAGAGTCCTACCCTGTATACTATTCTTACCTGGTCATGCTGTTTACATTATAGGTTTTCCTCTTTATATCTCCCTTGTTCTATTTTGCTCTATATTATACAATAGACTCCGCGTATTTAATTTGACACTGTGCGGGTCCCCCGGCGTCACTTTCCCCCTGTATTTACAACATTTCTCTCTGGGTTTATCTCCCAATTGGTGAGTTTGTTGCAATTTACCTATTCTATTAAGTATTTTGACAATTGTCATTCTTTATTATTATCAAATGTTCTATGTTCCTTTATAGTCATTAATGAAACTAGGACCTCGTTGTATATACTTTCCCCATCACCGAGCGCCTCCGTTACCATCTTGTAGGTATCTCTGCTCTCATTTTTGGTTTTAAATTCTCCACTCTAATATACTATATATAGTAAGTACTACATTTTTTCCTATTAAACTGTAACTCTGGGTTATAATTACCAACCAATTATTTTGGATATAGATAAAAATATTGTTACCACTATTGAGTATGGTATTTCTGACCATTCTTTACTATGGTATTTTTGACCATTCTTTAAAATTTCTCTGTAATTGCCCTATTAATTAGTCCCCTACCTCTACATTCTGTTACAATGTTATATACGCCCCCGTGGTGATCATATGTGTTCCCTTCTACCTATCTTGCACTGCCTGAGTTTGGTACCACAAGATTATTCGACTGTGACGTTTTATGACATTTATCTTTGCTGTTAGATTACTCTATATTAATTGTATGTTTTTCTATTCCTGTTAGCCACAATTATTCTATGCTCCTGAAGAAGCGTGAATGCACGCGCAACATGTTGAGCACACTTCTATGTTGAAATATCATTACCATCTGTCTGCTGTTCAGCCATACTCTTGGATCTTCGCTTACTATGGAATGATGCCCTTATTTCCGAGTATTTTCATAGATGTATGGTCTCGCACAGCAGTAATTACATAGAGTACATATGTATCCAGATTTTTTTGTGGTGTTTTATGCAAATGTATATTTTTATGCTTTTTCAATAAATATTTTTTATTTATTTTTTTTATTTATAAGTCCCTCCCCGCACCCTCTTACTTTATGTGTATCCACAGTATCACTCTGTGCTATGATACTATCTAATTGTTTATAGTGTAGGGGCTGCCTAACTGATACATTTGCAGGGGAGCTTGTTCTGTTAAAAAACATCAGACTTACTGGCTGGATCACCAGAAGAAAATAAAAGAAAGAAAGGCTAAAGAAAAATAATGCAGTCATCGCATCTAAAAATTGAAAAGCTGCAATTTAATAAAATGTTTGCTTTTTGTTTTAATACAGCTTTAAACATTTTTAAAGCAGCCTTTGGAGATTTATTATAAAGCACAATATCGCCTTTATGTCTGACATATTTACTATTTTATGACAGCCATTGCCACTGTTCCTCTACCAGATCTATCATTGTTATTTTGATGTGTTTATGTAGCTAATATTCTATTGACATCCTAATCCATGAACTCATCTGGCCAGTGTAGTATTTATCTTCTGTTTTATGTCAGTATATTTGATATGTCTGGAACAATATTCTTTTTTTACAGTCATTGCACAACACAATATTATATATTGTAGCTCTGGCCTTATTTATCACTGATTATGGAAAGAACTGCCTTAGACAGTCTGTGTTGCTCTACCATAATCGGATTTAAACCTGTACAGAAAAATAATAGAAGGGTGACCATGATTGGTTGCCAGAGACATTTTGATAAATACATTTAAAAAAGAATACTATTACTATGAAGCATGGTTCTTGTAGTGTAGTATGATGTATGAATATGCAATGCTGTCTAAAATAATTTGTGTTTCTCATTCTATATGAAAATGTTAAAGCTGAACTCAAGGCAGATAACTACAGCCATGGCCAAAAGTTTTGAGAATGACACAAATATTATTTTCACAAAGTCTGCTGCCTCAGTTTTTATAATGGCAATTTGCATATACACCAGAATGTTATGAAGAGTGTTCAGATGAATCACAATTAATTGCAAAGTCCCTCTTTGCCATGAAAATGAACTTAATCCCATAAAAAACATTTCTACTGCATTTGTGAAGAAGGCTTCAGGGCATCCAAGGGAGTCCAGCAAGCTCCAGGACCGTCTCAGACAGTTGATTCAGCTGCGGGATTGGAGCACCACCAGTGCAGAACCCGCTCAGAAATGGCAGCAGGCAGGGTTGAGTACATCTTCATGCACATTGAGGAGAAGACTTTTGTAGGATGGCCTGGTGTCAAGAAGGGCAGCAAAGAGGCCACTTCTCTCCAGGAAAAACATCAGTGACACATCCAGAAAAAAACCTTGTCTGGAGACGGAACGGTGAGCAATACCATTAGACCTGTGTCATGCCAACAGTAAAACATCCTGGAGCATTCATGTGTGGGTTACTTCTCAGCCAAGTTAGTGGGCTCACTCACAATTTTGCCTAAGAACACAGCCATAAATAAAGAATGGTACAAAAACATCCCCCGAGAGCAACTTCTTCCAAACATCCAAGAACAGTTTGGTGGTGAACAATGCCTTTTCCAGCATGATGGAGCACCTTGCCACAAGGCAAAAGTGATAACTAAGTGGCTTGAGGAACAAAACATCAAAATTTTGGGTCTATTGCCAGGGTACCTCCCGGACCTTAATTCCATTGAGAACTTGTGGTCAATCCTCAAGAGGTGGGGGAAATAAAAAAAAAAAAAAAAAAAAAAAAAACACAAATTCTGACAAACTCCAAGCATTGATTATGCAAAAATAGGATGCCATCAGTCAGGGTGTGGCCCAGAAGTTGATTGACAGCGTGCAGGGGTCTTAACCACTTGCTTACCGGGCACTTAAACCCCCCTCCTATCCAGACCAATTTTCAGCTTTCAGCGCTGACGCACTTTGAATGACAATTGCGCGGTCATGCAACACTGTACCCAAATGAAATTTTTATCATTTTTTTCCTACAAATAGAGCTTTCTTTTGGTGGCATTTGATCACCTCTGCGGTTTTTATTTTTTGTTAAATTATTTTTTTTTATATTTTGTTATAAAATTTTTTAAAATGGTAATTTTTCTCCTTCATTGATGTACGCTGATGAGGCGGCACCAATGGGCACTGATAGGTGGCAGTGATGGGCACTGATGGGTGGCAGTGATGGGCACTGATTGGTGGCAATAATGGGCACTGATCTTGTACACTGCTAGGTGGCACTGATTGGCACCACTGGTGGGCATTATTAGGTGGCAATGGTGGGCATTGATAGGTGGCACTTGTAGGCATTGATAGGTGGCACTTATGGGCATTGATACGTGGCACTGGTGGGCACTGTGGGCACTGTGATGTGGCAATGTCAGGTTGCACTGTCAGTGGGTACTGTTGGCACAATTGTGGCACAATTGAGGCATTATTGCCTCCTCCTCTTCGGGACCGATGTCCCTTGCTGCTGAGCCGGTGATCGGCTTTTTTTTCTCCTCGCACTGTCAGCGCGAAGAGAAAAAAAAAACGATCACAGAGCTTTTGTTTTGATCATGTGATCAGCTGTCATTGGCTGACAGCTGATCACATGGTAAGGGGCCGGGACCGGCCCCTTACACAGATCGGTGATCACCCGAGTCTCAGTGACTCGGTGATCACAGCGCGCTCCACGCGCGCCCTGTAGGGCGCGCGCAGGGCACGTGCACAGGGGAGGCTGTCATATGACGGCCTCCCGGGAATTCAGGTCCGCGCTGTAGCCGTCATTCAGCTATAGCGCGGATGCCAAGCGGTTAAAAAAGAAGGGTATATACAGCAAATATTGACTCTTTGCATAAAATTATGTCATTGTCAATAAAAGCCTTTGACACTTATGAAATGCTTGTAATTATACTTCAGTATACCATAATAACATCTGATAAAAAGATCTAAAAACACTGAAGCAGCAGACTTTGTGAAAATTAATATTGGTGTCATTCTCCAAACTTTTGGCCATGGCTGTACACAGATGAACTATATATATGGGAGTTGTTTTACCTACCAAAGGATTTCTGTCCAGCCACTTCTGAGAAATACAAAACTCTGACACGCACCACAGCCTTGTATGGCAGGGCAGCAGACCTGTTTTTTCTTTTTCAACTGCAGTTCATTTACACTGACAAGCCTTGTACCTCCCCCCCAGCTTGTGACTGAACAGCAAAAGGAGAAGCAGCAGACTGATGAGCTCATCTGTCTTCTGCTCCATCTGCACGTTCCTTGTTAAGTAATGGGCACCTGACTCAGCTTCTTGTGCCGCTTCTCCCTCTCCTAGTCCAAGCTCTGCTGCATGGGGGATTGTAAGCACCTGATACTAAGTTCTGTACTGTACTGTGTCTGTGTGTAGGTGGGCATCTTGGTAGAGTCAAAGTTTTGTTTCCTTATTGTCAGAGCCTCTAGCAAGGAGAAGAGTGAGCAGCATAGCAGTGTCCTCACCAAATCTCACTCCAAATCTGGTGAAACTAACGGACAGAAGCAGCAGTGCTTAGATCTTGTGCTGCAGATGAACAGCTATGAGGCTGAAGGGGCAGAAGTGTTTTGAAATACCCACATACTAGGGAATGCACTGTTAGTTCTCCAAACAAAGGTAGATTTCTCAGGGCACTGCTTAGTGTTCCCTATAACATAGCAAATCTTCACTTTTTGAGTTCAGATCCTCTTTAAATCTTACCAATCTCTTAAAAGTGAAATTCCGACCGTGTGTACGCGGCATATCCCTCCGTGCAAAAAATTCAAATGTGTGCATAGGTCCCGTGCATGTAGGTAAATAATGATTGTGCCACATATGTGAAGTTTCGCCGCAAACATCAGAATGAGAGCAATAATTCTAGGGCCAAAATTCATGATTAACTCTAAATTGATTTTAAACTCTTGCCTATGACAAATTTTAGGTACAGTATTTTTTTGTCATTTTACAGACTTGTGCAATTTTGAGTCTAAAGCCTCGTACAAACGATCGGGTTTTCCGCAGACAAAACCTCAGACCGAAGGGCGTTGGCCAGGAACTTGTCTTGCATACAAACTGCAAGGAATTGTCAGCCAACAAACACGAACGTAGTAATGTACTACGTGGTTTTTCAGCTCTTTAGCCCCTTTGGGCTCCTTCTGCTAATTTCGTGTTAGTAGAAGTTTGGTGAGTGTTGATTCGCGCTTTTCATTTTGCGCTTTTCATTTCACGCTTTTCAGTTAGTTTCTGAATGGCCGTTTGTCAACCAGATATGCTGCGGAATTGGAGGAGATAACATGTTATTTATTTTTGGCCATGGAGTTATTGCTTTGACCCAAGTCCAGTCCAGAAAAAGGAGGAGGAGGATTTCTTGGACCAAAAATTGGTTGCTTTATTAATCGTGACCAATTATGTCATATGCCTTTGCTGCAGGAGCTCCAGGAGAATAATCTGGATGATTTTCTGAATTATCTCCGGATGACAGACCCCTGCTTTCACCAACTCTTGGCATTGTTGACCCCCTATATTAAGAAGCAGGACACATGCATGAGGCTTTTATTTTATTTTTTGGTTGAATAATGATTTGATTTGGTATATTTTCTATATTTTTGGATGCATAGAATGCAATTTTTGGTTAAGTTCTATTGGCAGATAGCATGTCTAATTTTATTTGTTTTCTTTTTTTAATGCACAATAAAAAAATTATGGAGAATAATACTTGGCTATGCGTTATACTTCAAATGACTGTTTGGGAGTAGGCAGTTACATTTTAAAAAACACAATGTAAAATTAACAAGGAACACCAACATAATTGTATCTTTGATCTTAAAAACTATGGGATAATGGTGTTGTGGTAACTTGCACCAAAAAAAAATAACAAGCATAATAATATTATTCTTGCTATCACTAGAAAAAAAAGCCTTGGAAAATTTGTTTGCAATAACTCCATCAGTATCACCAGCAAAGCAGCTTCATTATTATCCCATTAAAGAAGAAGAGAAATGTGCGCTGCATTTCGAGATTTCATAATTTGTCATGTCACGAATGTTAATTCTCCATTACGAACGCTAGTTACAAGACCGACCGCTTCTGGCTCGTCCTTGCTTCCGAGCATGCGTGTTTGTACTTTGGACTTTTGTCCGACGGACTTGTGTACACACGATTGAAAAATCTAACAACAGACCGTTGTCCGCGGAATTGTTTCCCATAAGTTTAAATGCATATACTATATATTGCCCTGTCAAGAGAATTATGTATTGTATGTGGCAAAAGATACTCTAGACATCTATGTGTATATATTGTATGGGGAAAATGTTACAGTTTGATGTCCCTTTTTCATTTTTAAGTCATGATGCCTACATAATGTTGATCTTTTAACACATTATGTGATAAAAATTCTTTTGTATGATTTTTTTAAAACTTTTTATTTATTTATTTATTCATTTATTTTCCACTTTGAAGCAATTGCAAGTTTTCTTAACAGGTTATATACGGTATTTTCTTGGTGATTTTTTAACTTTGTCTGCATGGTAAAGTCTTTTTGGAGGTACGGAGAACATCCCTTTTTCTTCGCACACCATATTTACGTTTCCTTGACTGACAAGCTCTTCATTGATATCACCCTCCTGCAGGACCTCTGGTGACTTTGTACCTCTCTCTGTACCTATTTACTATTTCAGAACATCAGAGTACAAAAAATAGACAGGATTCGGTTTCCCTATAGTACAGATACAACTTGCAGCACTTGTTCTGCTACTGTACACAGGGAAGTCAGTCATTATTTGCATTCCTTATTTCCGGCGCTTCAGTTTTCACAGGATCCGTGTACCAGACAACTTGTTATATTTTGTTCACAATAAAACAATTATCTTCATAACTTTTTTGTGAAGGTTTCTTTTTGATATATTTTCTTGCATTTCAATTTCTTTAGCTTGACTCTCAATACTTCCTACATAAATGTATTGCCAAGCTTATCAAACTATAAAACTCAATTTAAGTTGAAATCTGGCATATGCACTAATTGTCTACGTGCCAGAGGTATATGTATTCTTGCTTTATTCTAATGCCCCGTACACACGATCGGACATTGATCGGACATTCCGACAACAAAATCCATGCATTTTTTCCGACGGATGTTGGCTTAAACTTGCCTTGCATACACACAAAGTTGGTCAGAAATTGCGAACGTCAAGAACGCGGTGACGTAAAACACTTACGACGAGCCGAGAAAAATGAAGTTCAAAAGCTTGTACGGCTCTTCTACTTGATTCCGAGCATGCGTGGAACTTTGTGTGTCGGAATTGTGTACACACGATCGGAATTTATGTGAACGGATTTTGTTGTGCGAAAATTTGAGATCCAGATCTCAAATTTTGTGCGACGGAAATTCCGATGGAAAATGTCCGATGGAGCCTACACACGGTCGCAATTTCCGACAAAAGGCTCCCATCGAACATTTTCCGTCAGTAAATCCGACTGTGTGTATGAGGCATTAGTGTGCTTTGTGTATTTCTTTCAGATCGGTGCAGTATTCCAGCATTAAACTTCTATTCTGTACAGAAGCTTACTGTATGTAAAACCAGTCACTGCTAACCTCTCTCCTCATGTAGGGTGTCTGGCCTTGTATCCGCCCCCTTGTCATTTTCTTTAGGCATCCTGTAGTGGGTGGATCTAATGGGTCCCTCCCACAGCTCAGGTCTCTGCACAAGTTATGTACAACATAGTGAGTAAGTCACTGAGTTTGCAAAGGCATCAGGTGCACACTATGTGGGTTTAAATCCTTAAGTCCCATATATGCGATGCGAGAACCAGCGTGATTCCAGTGCAGGTTCCCGCATCGCATGTCACCTGCCGGCAGTTCACACTGACATCTGCAAACCGCTGTGGGTGTCAATGCAAAGTTAATGACACCCCCAGATTAGTTCGCAGTGAGAACTGCCAAAGGCTGCAGGAATTGATTCGCATGGGTGTGAGCACCCATGCAATCTGATTCCAGTGTGGACCAAAAAAAGGGTCCGCCACCATTTTGGTACAAATGTGATGCAAATTCAGCCATACAATTTGTATGGCTGAATTTGAATCAGACAGACATCACATGTGATCTGCACAGCAGTGTGGTGCGAATTACATGCAATGTCTAACATTGCACCAGTGTGAACCCAGCCTTATGGCTTTATAGAAACATATTTAAAAAAAAAAAAAGTTTTCATGCCTGGAGTTCACCCTTAAATGTCACATATAATAATTTGTTTACTTTTCATGTAATAGTGTGCCTTTGTTTGTAATCCAGGTGCATAATAAAAGCCTGAGATGCAAATAAGTGCAGATCGTTATCTAATTGTGTCAATAAAACATTTTAAGAACGACTTAATGTGATTCGGTTGCCTTGTGTAAAAACAGAGTGTTACAGAGAAGATGGAAACTCTGTTAAATTGTTAAAGCAGCCTTTCATCTATAAAAGGATTTTTCTCTCCTCCCCCGCCTCTTACAGAGTTGGGTAATTTCCCCCGACTATTTAGAAAGGTTTGTTGCGTTCTTTGTGCTTCACCACAGCATTTCCTCCTTCCTCATCTAGGCAAGAATGATATTGGGCCTCCACTTCCTCCTGGGATTTACATCACACATTCCAGGACACATCCCTTTGCTGAGCAGCATTTGCATGCCGCAAGATTCTTTGCTTGTATGCACATGTCATGCATCTTCGGGGCCTGTGGCACATTTGTACACACACATTTTAGTCCTGCACATGTATATACAAGCCACAGGTTTGTACAAAGTCCTATACCAAAAACCAGAAGCATATGTGCACCTGTGCAGGAGTACCCCCACGCATGTGCACATGGTCCTGGCCAGGTCCCAAAGACCTGATAGATACCTGCGAAACATCTGCGCACATGAGATCCAAAGATGGCGGCGCGGAAAAATTGGGGTGGGGTTGCCAATAGTTCCTTTCTAAATTTTATGCAGTTTTGCTTGTTTTTTAACTAGTTAAGGACCGGAAGGATTTGCCCCCTTAATGACCAGGCCATTTTTTACGATACGGCACTGCGTCGCTTTAAAGTGGTTGTAAACCCTGTTACACTACTTTTACATACAGGTAAGCCTATAACAAGGCTTACCTGTAGGTACTTTGAATATCTCCTAAACTAGTACAGTATATGCGCTGCTGCCGACGTCATCGGCGCATGCACACTGAAGAAACGGGCCGCAGTGCCATTTCTTCAGGAGTTGTGCCGTGACCGGTGGCTCCTGCGCACGTGTGGGAGGAACGTCATTGCGGCTCAGGCCGATCACAATGCCAGAGCCACGAACCCGGAAGTAACTCCTGTGGAAGATGTCCGCGCTGTACTCGGAGGGCCGACGCCGATCCGCGCTGTACTTGGAGGGCCGACGCCGATCCAGGGCATCATTCTAAGGTAAGTATTTCATAATGAGCTAGTATGCAATGCATACTAGCTCTTTATGCCTTTGTCTTGCAGGGTTTGTTTTTTGGGGGGTTTTTTTACAAGGTTTACAATCTCTTTAACTGACAATTGCGCGCTCATGCGACGCTATACCCAAACAAATTTTATGTCCTTTTTTCCCCACAAATAGAGCTTTCTTTTAGTGGTATTTGATCACCTGTGCGTTTTTTTTTTTTTTTTTTTTTGTGCTATAAACAGGACTGTCTTTAATATTGATTGGACCCTGGGCAAACATTTTCTTGGGCCCTCCCGAATCCACTTATCAACTATTTGGGGGTAGTGGGGGCCCAAGGAGCAGCTTCTTGGGCCCCACAACAAACACTGTAGTGGCTCATGGTGCAGGACGTATGCTACAATTTATTTTTATTTTTTTAGGTATTTAGGACAAATAGGTATGTTTTTCAAGGTAGTGCTCAGGAATATTTAACAATTATAGATACTTGCTATAAGGGCAGGCTCACATTATAGCAGAGAGATGCGTTGTTCTGTAGAAGAAAATCTTTGGTTTTCTGTGTACCCTGCTCACGCTTTTACACTGCGGGGCATAGCGATGCGGGAAAATACAGACGTATTGTATTTTTCCACACCGTTCCGCAGCTGCCTGCGTGTTTCTGCATTTCTATGCATGGCAGATGGGCTGACCCACAAAGAAATTAATGGAATGTCACTTTGGGGTTTATTTACTAAAGCTGGAGAGTGCAAAATCAGGCTCACTTCTGCATAGAAACCAATCAGTTTCTAACCTCAGCTTGTTCAATTAGTCTTTGGCAATAAAACCTGGAAGCTGACTGGTTTCTATGCAGAAGTGAGCCTGATTTTGCACTCTCCAGTTTTAGTAAATAAACCCCAAAGTGACATTTTATTAACCACTTCAGCCCTGGAAGATTTTACCCCCTTCCTGACCAGAGCACTTTTTGTGATTTGGCACTGCGTCGCTTTAACTGACGGTCGTGCAACGTTGCACCCAAACAAAATTGACGTCCTTTTTTTCCCACAAATAGAGCTTTCTTTTGGTGGTATTTGATCACCCCTGCGTTTTTTATTTTTTGTCCTATAAGCCAAAAAAGAGCGACAGTTTTGAAATAAAAGCAATATTTTTTACTTTTTCCTATAATAAATATCCCCCCAAAAATATATAAAAAACTATTTTTTTTCTCAGTTTAGGCCGATATGTATTCTTCTACATATTTTTGGTAAAAAAAAATCACAATAAGCGTATATTGATTGGTTTGCGCAAAATTTATAGCGTCTACAAAATAGGGGATAGTTTTATGGCAATTTAATTATTATTTTTTTTTATTAGTAATGGCGGTGATGTGCGATTTTTATGGTGACTGAGACATTATGGCGGACACATCAGACACTTTTGACACTATTTTGGGACCATTGTCATTTATACAGCGATCAGCGTTATAAAAATGCACTGATTACTGTGTAAATGACACTGGCAGTAATGGGGTTAACCACTGCAGGGTGATCAAGGGGTTAAGTGTGTCCTAGTGATTCTAACTGTGGGGGGGATGGGCTTTAACACACATGACAGAGATCACTGCTCCCGATGACAGGGAGCAGTGATCTCTGTCATGTCACAAGGGAGAACGGGGAAATGCCTTGTCTACCTCTCCGTGACACGATCGCAGGCAACCGGCGGACATTGAGTCAATGGGACCCGCGGTCATGGTCACGGAGAATGCGGCACCCGCAGCAACGCTTCTTAAAGAGGATGTACCTGTACGCCCTTTTGCCCACCCGTGCCATTCCGCTGACAAATATCATCGTGCAGAGGTCGGGAAGTGGTTAAACAGGCTATTTTTTTCAGCAAAGCAGTTAAATGTAAAATAATTCAACATGTTGGCTGGAATTATATATTCATATACAATTTGTCATTTTGTCTAAATTAAAAAAAAAACAAAAAATAGGCTTTGAGGGGAAGTAGAAAAAAAACACTCCAGAATTTGAATCCAGCATTTTAAACATTGCCTTGCAAGTCTCCAAAATGAACTAAGCGATCAGTACAAAATCCGAAGGGGCCTCAAGCTCTTGACCTACTCAAGCAATATGCCCAATTATATAATCGCCTGCCAGTGTCAGGGTGCTACGCAAACTTCCTCGCGTTTTACTGGAAAATCTCCACAATTGAGAAAGGATCATTCGCTTTTCATCACAAAATGGCAAAAGATCCTTCTGCTGTGCGCCAGAGCTTACCTTAGTCACATTAAATGTTTTTGTGGTTTCTACTGAGTGGTGATAACAGAAAAAGATGGGATATTTCTTTTCTGCCACTATTCTGCCTGTCTGTGGGAAGCATAACATATTTTAACCCTCTAGAAATGGCAGAATGTGAATTTGGCTGTCACTATAAAGACAGGGGTATGTTCTAAATTTGTCAAGAGAGATAAATGCCTAATGTGTAATGGTTGCCCTGACTGACAGCTTTGACTATAATGTAAATCTGGTTGTGTTTCAATATGTAATTATTGGTGTGAAGGGAGGAATCTGGTAGCAATTTGTCATTCAAATCACAGTATAGAAACACAAAACAGAGAAAAGAAGTGGAAGGGGCCGCTGCCTCTAATAGCCAATTAGTCAGAGCAAGAAGATCGATTAGCAGGCACGCTGTGTCATTAGCACAACTTGGCCAGCGCATTTATTGATCTGTCATGCATTGATCTGCCACACCGTCTATCACAAGATATTAGCTATTTCTAGCACTGCTTATTTCACTGAAACCCTGGAGGCTTTTCAGATGTTATGTAGATGGGAAACATCGTGAATAAAGTCGGTGCTTAGCACATGTAATGGAAGTAAAGAATGACAACAGTCTGTAGTGTACTGGCTTCAACATGACTTTGTGTTTTCAGCAGTTTGGAGAAAAAAGAGCATTCACATTATCAAGCTTACAGGCAGAACCTGACAGCAAGTTACTTGTGACCTGTAATATTGCTTTTGGTGCTGCTCAAAGTAGAGGTGAAAGTATACTGTATCCCTGTGTCCCAGAGCATGGGGTGCAGGCTTGTCCTGATACCAGTCCAGAGGGCTAGTAAATGTAAAGAGGAAAGGATCGCTGTTACTGCCTGGAAGAACATTTTGCAACTAATTAGGTTAATTGGCAACAGGTCAGTAGCATAATTGGGTATAAAAAAGAGCATCTTAGAGAGTCAGAGGGGTTGATTTACTAAAGGCAAATAGACTGTGCACTTTGCATAGTTGCCAACATTGTAAAAAAAAAATGTGGGACACTTTTGTGGCTGTAGGCGGAGCCATAGAATAATTAGGAGGTGGGGCATTCGTTTGTAGGCGTGGCTTAGGGAAAATATACAAGTGTGGCGCGCGAAGCGCGCCGCGGTGAAAAATGGGCGTGGTTTATGCGACATAACGGGCATGGCTTAAATGGGCGTGGCTCAAGAGGGTGTGGTTAGAGTCTGAGATGAATGAGGGATGGAGAGGGAGAGAGGGGGAGAGGGATTAGAGGGAGAGAGGGATTAGAGGGGGAGAGGGATTAGAGGGGGAGAGGGAAATGACGGGACAGCAGCCCCAGATCCTACACAACAATAGAAATATGTGTATTCTAGAAAGTTTAACAATCAGCAGATAAAGATACTCCAAACACCTGGTGTTAGCACTTCAATCATCCCGGCACCATGGTTGTTATGGTGTCAGGATGATTGAAGCGCATTATTTCTATTATTACATTGTAATATAAAATGAAATCATTCAACTCACCATAATGCAGAATCAGTGGGATCCCTGAGTGTGTCACTAGCCGTCCATCCTTGCGTCAGATGACCCAGCAGAGTCCGTCCTTGCATCAGATGTCCCAGCAGAGTCCGACCTTTTATCAGGTGCCCTCAGCGGAGCCCCCCTTACATCAGATGTCCCCAGCGGAGCCCCCCTCACATCAGAAGTCCCCGGCGGAGCCCCCCCTCACATCAGTAGTCCCTGGTGGAGCCCCCCTCACATCAGGTGTCCCCGGCAAAGCTCCCCCTCACATCAGGTGTCCCCGGCGGAGCTCCCCCTCACATCAGGTGTCCCCGGCGGAGCTCCCCCTCACATCAGGTGTCCCCAGTGGAGCCTCACATCAGGTGTCCCCGGCGGAGCCCCCCTTCACATCAGGTGTCCCCGACGGAGCTCCCCCTCACATCAGGTGTCCCCAGCAGAGCTCCCCCTCACATCAGATGTCCCCAGCAGAGCTCTCCCTCACATCAGGTGTCCCCGGCGGAGCTCCCCCTCACATCAGGTGTCCCCGGCGGAGCCCCCCTCACATCAGGTGTCCCCAGCGGAGCTCCCCCTCACATCAGGTGTCCCCAGCGGAGCTCCCCCTCACATCAGGTGTCCCCAGCGGAGCTCCCCCTCACATCAGGTGTCCCCAGTGGACCCCCCTCACATCAGGTGTCCCCAGTGGACCCCCTCTCACATCAGGTGTCCCCAGTGGACCCCCCCTTCACATCAGGTGTCCCCAGTGGAGCCCCCCTTGCATCAGGTATCCCCAGTGGAGCCCCCCTTGCATCAGGTGTGTGTCCCCAAAGGAGCCCCCCCTCACATCAGGAGTCCCACAGCGGTGTGCCCCCCCCACCTCAGAGGTGTCCTAGTAGTAGCATGGCTAGAACCCCGCCCCTTTCCTTATCAGACAGGAAGACGGCTGGGGGGGCTAGACGGAGCTCCTGCGTCGCCGCCCACCCTCTGCCCCGCTCTGCCTCGCCCCGCCTGCCCCCCCGCCCCGCTGCCAGTCTGATATGGAAAGGGGCGGGGGGTAGGCGGGCCGAGGTGGGGTGAGGCGCAGCGGGGAGGAGGGTGGGCGGCGACGCAGGAGCTCCGTCTAGCCCTCCCCAGCCGTCTTCCTGAACTTCATCAAAATGGCGGCCGGCGGAGACATTGTCTCCGCCGGCCGCGGACCTCTAGCGGCGGCGGTGGCGAATCGTGAACAACCGGATTTCTCGGGACATTTTCCAGGACACCAGAAATTCGCTAATGGCGTCCAAGTCCCGGGAATGTCCCGGGAAATCCGGGACAGTTGGCAAGTATGACTTTGCAGAGTGCAGTTGCCCTCTGCAAGTGCAATTGCTCCAGAGCTTAGTAAATGAGGTAAGGCTTGACTTTGCAAAGAATACCCAATCCTGTGCAAGGAAAATAAAAAAAACAGCATTTTTTCTTACACATGATTGGATGATGGAAGTCAGCAGAGCTTCTGCTCATTTACTAAGCTCTGGAGCAACTGCTCCTGCAGAGGGCAACTGCACTTTGTAAAGTGCACAGTCTTTTTTCCTTTAGTAAATCAACCCCAGAGTGTCTCAGAAGTAATGGGTAGAAGTTGACCAATCTGTGAAAAGCTGCATCTAAAAATTGTTGAACAATTTAAGAATAATGTTCTTCAAGGTAAAATTGCAAAGACTTTAAATATATCATAATGTACAGTACATAATATCATTAAAAGATTTTGAGAATCTAGAGAAATCTCTATGTGCAAAGGACAAGGCCAAAATGCAATATTGGATGCCTGTGATCTTCTAGCCCTCAGATGGTACTGCATTAAAAACAGGCATGATTCTGTGATAGACATCACTGCATGGGTTCATTAATAATTCCAAAAATCATTATCTGTGAACACAGTTTACAGTGACATCTAAAAATGCAAGTTAAAGTGATTGTAAAGTCTAATTTTTCAATTAAAATAATAAACATGTTATATACTTCCCTGCTCTGTTGCAGTGGATTTGCACAGAGCAGCCCAGATCCTCCTCTTCTCTCATCCTTCATCTGTGCTCCTTGCCCCTTCCTCCTTTTGCTGTGGGTGCACCCAAACTGAGCTGCAGCTCCCTGTGTCCCCCTTTCCCCCCCTCCTGATTGGCTAACCTACTTTGATTGACAGCAGTGGTAGCCAATGGTGCCGCTGCCTTGTCTCGGCCAATCAGAAGGTAGAGTCCCAGACACCCGACACACTCGTGGAGATTGCTGGACAGAGATGGGGCTCAGGTAAGTATTAGGGGGGCCGAGGAGGGCTGCTGCACACATAAGGCTTTTTCTCTTAATGCATAGAATGCATTAAGATAAAAAAAAACCTTCTGACTTTACAACCTACTTAAAGCTCTATCTATCATGTAAAGAAGAAGCCATATCTGAACAAGATCCATGGTCCATGGAAATGGTCTGCTGCAAAGTGGAAAAGTGTTCTGTGGTCAGACAAATCAAAATATGACATTTCTTTGGCAACTATGGCCACTGTGTCCTCCGGACTAAAGAGGAGAGGGACCTTCCAACTTGTTATCAGCACTCAGTTAAAAAACCTGCATCTCTGATAGTATGGGGGTGTGTTAGTGTGTATTGAATAGGCAGCATGCACATCTGGAAAGCCACCATCATTGCTGAAAGATATATTCAGGTTTTAGAGCAACATATGCTCCCATCCAGGCACCATCTTTTTCAGGGAAGGCCCTGCATATTTAAGCAAGACAATGCTAAACTGCATACTGCATCCATGACAACAGTATGGCTTCATAGTAGAAGAGTCCAGGTGCTTAACTAGCTTGCCTACAGTCCAGACCACTCACTAATTGAAAATATTCAGTACATCTTGAAACAAAACGTATGACAAAGAAGACACAGGACTGTTGGGAAGTTAGAATCCTATATCAGGCAAGAATGGGATAACATTCCTCTCCCAAAACTCCAGCAACTGGTCTCCTCAGTTCTCAAATGTTTACAAAGTGTTGCTAAAAGAGGAGGGGATGGTCCATCATGGTAAACATGGACCTGCCCCAACTTTTTTGAGACATGTTGCTGCCATCAATTTCAAAAATACCTTATTTTTTCCTAAAATTGTACATTTTCTCAGTTTAAACATTTGATACGTTTTCTATTTTCTTTTGTTAATAAAATATGGATTTAGGAAATTTGCAAATCATTGCATTCTGTTTTACACAGGGTACCAACTTTTTTGTACTTACAAGTTACACACTAATTGTTCATTATAGTTGTATTCCTGTCCTGCGGTCCATCTGCACTTTCATTAAAGCTGCTCTCCATGCATGCAGCTAACAAGTTGAAGTAATTTTTTTGGAGCAAAAGTTATATTGGTGCAAGTGTCCATATAGAGTGCCACATCCAAATTAACTAGACAAAAGAAAGTTCTCCTAAGTGGAATTTTTTTTAGGATCACATACAGCTATTATAATCATTCCAATTTATCATGTTTTTATTGTGTTTATTATGTTTAATAAAATACATGTTTTTTTTTACAAATCATGTCAGTGCCTTAAAAGTCCACTTAAGGGAACTTTCTTTTGTCAATTTTTTTTTTTTTTTGGAAGAACATGTGCATGCAGCAGAGCCTGATTGGCTTCTACTAGTATAGACCACCTTCTTCTAGTCGAAGTTCTACTGTATGCAAGATTATAGGATGCTCAAATCAAGAAGATTTAATGATTTTAACTAGACTGGTTTGTGACATCACATCAGCTGAGTCAGCTCTGTACTTATGATATAATTTAGATCTGTGGCTTTGTATCTGCGCCTGCAGGTCTGATGAGTGTCAACTGTATCCCATACTTTGCTTAATAATCCAACATAAGGAGTGAAAGTACAACAGTGTATTTCTTTAAAAAGGACCTAGCAATACATTGTAAGATCTGCATATAAAATAGTTATAACAGTTAAAGAATGTACTTGTAAAGAAAAAAGCTAGATATTATACTGACCTTAACTCAATGTTCCCCATCACTAGGCGAGGCATCACCATCCTTCTGGGAAGATTCCTGGGGAATGCAGAGCAGACTAAATCTCATGAGAAGACACTCTGGTTCACTGCAAGTGTCTTCTCTCTAACTTTTGGCTGCTCTGTATTCTCTGAAATCTCGCTGTAAGGAAAGGCTTGCCAATAGAGGAGCGCAGGCTAAAACATGTTTCCGTTCATGCTCGCAAGAATTAGACACTGGTTAATGCATATGTGCATACACGTGCCGTCGAGCATTGGCGTGCACCTGTGACAGATGTTGGTGCCAAACGAGCTATTCAGACTCAGCCAGTGCTCAGGATCAGTGCTGCTTTGTCTTCAGCCTCCTGTGTATTCTGTGTTCCTGTGATTCTGTATCCTGGCCCTGTTATTGACCCGGCTTGTCTTGACCACTCTCTGAACTTCGCGTGCACTGGCCTCGGCTTGTCCCCTGACCTCCACTTTGGTCTGCTCCATTGGCTCCTGCTTCTCTGATCGGTTCCAGACCCAGCTTATTTCCTTACCATGCTTCTGCCTGTGCCCTGTACACGATCCATCCTGCCTGACCCTGCTGAGCCACGGCCCTCCTGACTCTGCTACTCTGCCTGATGCCATTGGTACCTGCCTAACACCCTGCTGTTTTGGCTGACCTACTATCTGCAACCAGCAATCGTCTCTGCTGCCTGCTGTTACCCGTGCCAGCCTGACTCAGTCTGCTGCCTACCAGCTTGCTTGCTTACTGGAGCCATTTGACTACTTCAGCTGCCCACACACCTGCTCTGCTACTAGCAAGACTTACAGGCACCTGCTCTGCTCTCCTGCGCCTCCTGCCTACACTATCAGAGGCCTCGTGTCAGAGGTGTAAGAGAGGCCTTCCTCATCATTTCAGGCTCTGCTACCAGGTAGGTGATACTTGCCAGAAGGAATATGATGTCATCCTTGCCTAGGCACAAGGGCAGAAAACAGGGTTAGGGGAAGTTTAAATGTCATTTTTTCTTTACAGGTACTGTACATTTTGGAACTACTAACATTAGGTGATTTTTAATGGGAGGAACCCTGACAGTATTAGCAGACTTTACTTTTTATTGAATTGAATTGCATCATTGTAACCTACAGTTGTGTGATAAAGTATTTGCCCCCTTTCTGATTTTTTTGTTCACATTTCACAGGAATTGAGTTTCCTTCCTCAGGAGTGAGAGGTCCAAAATTGACCTATAATATTTAACAAGAGTCAATACATACAGTTGTGTGAAAAAGTATTTGCCCCCTTCCTGATTTTTAATTTTTTTTTGCATATTTGTCACACCTAAATGACTCATATCATCAAACAAATTTTATTATTACACAAAGATAACCCGAGTAAATACAAAATGCAGTTTTTTCAAATGATGGTTTCATTTATTAAAGCGGAGTTCCAATAAAAAAAAAAAAGTCAGCAGCTACAAATACTGCAATGTAGCCAATCATTGGAATTTGGTACACCAGAAAAACACTTCGAGTTTAGTGATCCAGGTTGTTGAGAAGATATCTTTGCCAGACAGAGGAGGGGACAAATTTAGAATATTAGGTAAAAGAGAGGTATACTGGATCTTCTTTTTTAACACCAGAAAACCGGGGGGAATGAATCATGAATGGGATATTTCCCAGCAATGTGGCATGTCAGGGGGTCACCTTCCCTTAAAGTGGAAGTTAAATTTTTGGGTAGAACTCTGCTTTAAGTCTTTCACATTGCTGTGGAGCAATTTTGGCCCTCTCTTCTTTGCAGAATTGTTTTAATTCAGCCACATTGGAGAGTTTTCCAGCATGAATGGCCTGTGTAAGGTCATGATACATCATCGCAACTAGATTTAGCATTGACTAGGCCACTCCAAAACCTACATTTTGCTTTGTTTGAACCATTTGGAGGTGGACTTGCTGTTGTGTTTCGGATCATTGTGCCGCTGCATAACCTTGCACTTGAGCTTGAGGTCACGAACTGATGGTCGGACATTCTCCTTTAGGATTTTCTGGTGGAGCTCAGAATTCATGGTTCCATCAATTATGGTAAGTCGTCCAGGTCCTAAAGCTGCAAAGCAGCCCCAGACCAGCACGCTACCACCACCATGTCTGACAGTTGGTATGATGTTCTTGTTATGAAATGCTGTATTCGTTTTATGCCAGATGTAACGAGACGCACTGCTTCCAAAAAGTTAAATTTTTGTCTCATCAGTCCACAGAATATTTGACTTAAGGTCTTGGGCATAATCAAGATGTTTTTTGGTAAAAGCAGCAGTGGCTTTGACCTTGGAACTCTCCCATGGATGTCATTTTTGCCCAGTCTCTTTCTGTTGAATCATTAACATTGATTTTACATGAGGCAAGTAAGGCCTTGCAGTTCTTTAGATGTTGTTCTGGGTTGACCTCCTGGATGAGTCGTCGTTGTGCTCTTGGAGTAATTTTGGTAGGCCACTCATGAAGGAAGGTTCACCACTGTTCCAAGTTATCTCCATTTGTGGATAATGCCTCTCCCCCTTGTTCCCTGGAGTTTCAAAGCCTTAGAAATGGCTTTGAAACCGTTCATAGACTGATATATGTTTGTTTCTAATCTGTTCTTGAATTTTTTTCGATTGTGGCATGATGTGTGGCTTTTTGTGATCTGTTAGCGTGCTTCACTTTGTCAGACAGCAGTAATCAGGCCTGGGTGTGGCAAGTGAAATTTAACTCAGCTTTCCAAAAAATTGTGGTTAATCACAGTTCATTCATAATTCAGCATGGGGGGGGGGGGCGCAATTACTTTTTCACATAGGGCCAGGCAGGTTCGAACAGCTTTTTTCCCTTAATAAATTAAATAATAATTTAAAAACTGCATCTTAGATTTACTCGGGTTATCTTTGTGTAATATAAAAATTTGTTTGATTATCTGAATCACTTAAGTGTGAGAAATATGCAAAAAAAATTAAAAATCAGGAAGGGGGCAAATACTTTTTCACACAACTGTATGTATTGACTCTTGTTCAATATTATATGTCGATTTTGGACCTCTCACTCCTGAGGAAGGAAACTCAATTCCTGTGAAATGTGAACATTCTAAACAAACTATACAAACTCAAGCAACTAATGTCTAGCATAAATTGATATTAAGTAAGATTTTCATAGAGGTCTGTTATATACTATATAAAAAGTGTGCTTTTTACAAATTTGTATTCGGTTTTGTACATTAAATTTTACATGCAATTATAAGTAATAATAAAATCTAAGTTTTACATTATTATTGATTATAAAAGTCCAAATTTGGGTTATGGGTTTTTGATAATGGGGATGTAAGTACCTGAGATTACAAACTACCTTCATATTTCAAGCAAAGTAAACCTCTACAGGCAGGAGTAAACAAACTGATGGCAATGTGAATAAAGTTCTTTGGTCTGAAAAATATTTAGTAAACTACACACTATGCCCAACTGTTAACCATGAAAAACTGCTATAATTACACCCTTTTGGAAATGCATATTTAAATTGGATTTGGAATTATGCATTTAAGCAATGGCATTGCTCTAATTACATCAATGCAGAGGAGTCTAAATGTGGTTTATGTACTGCAATTTAAATCAGAACAACAATATAAAGAAATCACATTATACAAAATCCAAACAAAATTAGTTTAATTAATGCAAGAGCAGATGAAAATTATTTACTGGCGCCATCCTGTTATAATAATGAAAAAAAATGAACTCTGTGTAACACTAGAATGTAAAAATGGGTGATCAATGATTGAGAATCGGCAGCACTCAGCAAGAGATCTGTGTGAGTGTGACTGCTTGTAGTGTGCTGTATGTAAAAAAATAAAGTTCTAGTAAAAATAAAATATTCAAAAATAATTATTCAATGTTTATAACTGCCTTTTGTCTACTGATGTATGATATGAAAAATATTGTTCCACGAAGTTTAGTGTCTGGAACAATTCTATTTAAGACAAGCTATTGCTTTTCTAGGTTGTTGTGGACACATCCTAGCCGTTTCACACAATGCTACTTAATCAAACATATGCATCAAAATGCAGTATATTAAGGGTAAATCCCCAGAGAATCCAGTGGTTTAAAGATGAGTATTTTATTCCCAGTTGGACATGTGTCATCACTTATTAAACTATACTTATAAAAAGAGAAGAAATATTGAAAAAATAGCGAACATTATACCACAAAAAATCCTTTTTATATCATCTGCACATACAAATGTTTTATTACAATACTTTGTAAGAAATCTCTTTTCAGAAAATAATACTGCACACCTTTGCACCTACCCAATTAAGACTGACAACGTTGTCAATATGCCTGTGAGCATTATGACCGCCTCCCTATTGTATTCAAGCTATGCAGGCATTAGCAGTTGTACTATCTGTCCAAGATGACAACAATACATATCCAAATAGGAAATCCATATGCACAGAATCAAAGTCGCTTAATTGCAAAGGCCAATGTATAAAGTTTAAGGGTAGAAAATTTGTGGTGTCACAAATTGGATGAAATATAGATTTTCATTTCAGTAGTTCCAACACAGGGTCAAAGGATGATCCATGGACAATTGGTAATAAGCTTCAATATCCCTTTTTCTTGGAGTACAATGCTGACTGGATAGTTGTTAGAATGTTATGTTTGTGACATGGGTCTCCGATATGCAAAAGAATGACCCGGGTTTACTCCATCTTCCCCTTTGGATTTGTGATGTCTATGGTGTCTCTGTTGCATTGTTCCCTGAGCAAGGAAAGTATATTGTGCAAATGTGTACAAAGAAAGGAGAAAAACACTTTGGTCAATTGCAGAGAACCATAACCATATACATTAATTGCATACCTGGACTTTTCCTGCTGGCAACCCAATTTTTACTCTTAATATAGGAAGTAATGCAGCAATTTTTTTTTAACAAAGTACACCTAACCTAATAGCATATCATTGAAATTTTTCTGATTGGAGTTCTCTTGTAAAAATAATGCAGTCATACAGATCATTATATGCATGTGTTTTAAATTCAATAAGTATTTGCCTGAGTTTATCTTTAAATCAGCTCCCTCTAATTTCCTGCACAGAAGGGGTGGGAAGCCAATTCTGCTAAAATGTACTGTCAACCTAATATAGGGAGCATGCTGACCAATTGAAGTAGCACAATTATGACACATACTGTAAGTGTGCTACTGCTCGTTTATTGGCTTATCAGTAGGGTGCCGTGTAATCTGTACCATGGTGGAGGTCCAGGACCTGGCAATGCTAGGAGTGTCTGCATTACAAGATGGGCTAAACAAATCATTTGACAGAGAATATTTATCATATTTGACAGATCATATTTATATATCTATGTATTTGTGTAAATGTGTATTTAGCTTCTTGCCTTGAGTTCAGCTTAATGACTTGTCCACACTAGGATGAGTTGCAGTATCACTTGCCCTGCAACATGCATTTTTATGTCTTGCATGCACTGTGTTACCCCTAACTAACTTAAAATGCCCTTGCACTTTTTTTCTAGATTGGGTTTCATGCACTGTAACACATATGAGTACCATGAATGAGTTGGGATGTCATTGGGATTACATTGCTGGTTTATTGTCCAGCAGAAGGCATGGGAAACAGTGAGCTGTAGAGCAGCACCAGGATGTAGAGGCGACACCCACCTGGATATAAACTGTATATAAAATACAAGACAGGCTGAAAAGAACTAAACATGCTTTGACAATTCAGTTATATGTAGTTCAACTGTTTATTTGGCCTAAAGTGGTTATAAAGTCAAAATGTTTTCTAACTTAATGCATTCTCATCATTAAGGTAAAAAAAATGCTCCATTAACTGTTCTACCTACCCCCTCCCTCCCTAAACAGTTACCTGAAACGTATCACCAAAGCAGCACTGTCCCGGCTGCAGCATCGCTCTTCTCACAGGTGGCACTGAGAGCAGCAAGACCCATAGTCAGTCAATCTCCTGTAAGAATGGAGTGGGGCATGGCTTACTGGTGTGTGTGTGTGTGTGGATGGTGCAGTCCGGCTTGGAAGCACAAGTGCACAGGTGCCCCCTTAGCATCCGGCTTGCCAAGGGAGCACCCAGAGAAAGAAGGAACAGACAGTGCCAGTTGGGGACTGCCAAAGAGGAGGTAAGGAACTGCTCTGTGCATTATCGCTGCACAGAACCGGCAAGTATAACATCTTTTTTTATTTTAAAGAAAATAATGCAAAAACCTTTGGTATCACTTTAAAGTTGACTGCATACTATAGAACCAATCATATGCCATAGTGAACATAAATGTGTTGCCATAGGTAGCTAACACAGATGTCTACTTTGTCAAAATAGGACTTGATTCATTTAGTGAGCTTTTCGATAAACAAAAGCTTTTAAGTGAAATTAGAATGTTCTTTGTTAACTTTTACTAATTTACCTGTGGACTCTTTCTACACTACTAGATTGTCCTTGCTTTATCACAAGCAAATGGCACGTTTCTCTTTATAGCCCACACTAGAAAGGTTAAAACCATTATTTACATTTTCAAAAATGTGCATTAATTCCACTCACAAGTTTTCATAGCCATGTGTTAATATATAACTACAAGGTCAGCAATCTCATTTGTCTGGTGAGCTGACAGAAGATTACAGATCTTGATGGTTTCAATTGACTCTCCCACATCCATCCCACACGTCATCAGAGAAACTCAGCCCCAACTAGATCTGTACACACAATACAGAGAGCTAAGCATGTTAACCTAGGATTGAATGTTTCAAGAAATATCAATCCATTCATGAAGTCATTAACACTCACTGATTTATCAATGGACCATACAGAGGAAATGGTTAGGAGAACATATTGAGTTAATCGATATCTGTCAAGATAATAAAACATTTGCATGTTTATCTGTCAGATAAAAACTACTCTAGGGTCACTGTCAATTTTATTGATGGATTCACTTTAGATTTGTTAGTAAGGTTGACTCAAAGGAAATGCATAGCGGTTTTGTATATATATTTTATATCTGTTCTTTATTTATTGGGTGCAGTACCAAAATATAATTGTTTACATGTATTTTCTTTAGTTTAGTCAGCTCACAGGTTTACCTGACTATTATTAGCCGCTTTGCTGGAAACAATGTTATTTATGGAGCTCTATAGCTCAAATTTCAACTTACCTACACGAATGAATAAAACAGAGCAGCGACCCTCCCAATTTTCAAGTAGGAAATTTCAGCCAGTGCTAGAAAACCCAAAATGATCTGTGACGCCGGCCCTTTTTCCCTAAATCAAGAGGCAACAGCACCTCAGAACAATCCTTCATGCTCGACATAAGAATAAGGTAAATAAGCATTATTCTTCCAGCCAAAGTAAAACACAGGTAAGTGCTGAATAAATCAGTCTCACTAATTATCAATGTTAAGGGGACCTGCATCAGGGTAATAAGTTATCAATGACCATTTAAAGGGGACTTTATGAAGGAAAGGAACATATGACAAGGTGAAAGAGGCTTTTATTAGGGGCACTATAATGAAGGGTAAAAAACACCAATGCAAAGTTCCAGGTGCCCTAGACAAACTCCTCTATTGGACCCTGAGAGTGTCATGTATACCCTTGCTATCATCCAATTCATTATTTATGCTTTAAAGTTAGTTGACAGTGGTTTAAAATGTTGAAATAGTAGTGCCATGTGTATGGCCATCAACATTAGATTTGATTTTATGGTGTTTTGAAAACTAACTTACCCCAGGACACGAAGTAAAAGTAATAATAACACAATCCTGCATTACCAAGCATTAAAGCAGGCAACACATGTTGCTTGCTATAATTTAATGTCCATAAGTTTTTGCTTATATATTTAATAGTATATTCAATCTTTGGTTTACAGGTAAACATTTAAAGCACGCCAAATGATTACCAGAGCACTATGTCAGTATGGAGACAGCACAGCAGTAGCAGCTTGCCTTGAGGGAATTCCAAACTTTGGACCAAGCCATCCAACGAGGGTGTTGTCACTAGGGAGAATCACTGCTGTAAATCATACATATACATATACACATATACTGTATTACCAAAAGTATTTGGACGCCTGCCTTTACACACAGATTAACTTTAATGGCATCCCAGTCTTATTATGAAGGGTTGAATATTGAGTTGGCCCACACTTTGCAGCTATAACAGCTTCAACTCTTCTGGGAAGGCTGTCCACAAGGTTTAGGAGTGCCTATGGGAATGTTTGACCATCCAGAAGCACATTTGTGAGGTTAGGCACTGATATGATGGAGAAGACCTGGCTCGCAGTCTCCGCTCTAATTCATCCCAAAGGTGATCTATCAGGTTGAGGTCAGGACTGCGTGCAGGCCAGTCAAGTTCCTCCACCCAAACTCGCTCATTCATGTCTTTATGGACCTTGCTTTGTGCACTGGTGCGCAGTCATGTTGGAACAGGAAGGGGCCATCCCCAAACTGTTCCCACCAAGTGTCTTGGTATGCTGATGCCTTCACTGGAACTAAGGGGCCAAGCCCAACCCCTGAAAAACAACCCCACACCATAATCCCCCCTCCACCAAATGATTTGGACCCGTGCACAAAGCAAGCTCATGGGTGAGCGAGTTTGGGGTGGAGGAACTTGACCAGCTACAGAGTCTTGACCTCAACCCGATAGAACACCTTTGGGATGAATTAGAGTGGAGACTGTGAGCCAGGCCTTCCTGTCCAACATCAGTGCCTGACTTTGCAAATGCACTTTTGGAAGAATGGTCAAACACTCCCATAGACACACTCCTAAACCTTGTGGACAGCATTCCCAGAAGCTGTTATAGTTGCAAAGGGTGGGACAACTCAATATTGAACCCTACGAACTAAGACTGGGATGCCACTAAAGTTCAGTGGAAGAGGTATGAAAACAAAAAAAAATGAATAAAGTGTAAAGTGTGCCGTATATATAGCAAAAACTGTTTTTATATTATATTATATTATATATTATATAATTATATATATTATATATAATTATTATATTATATTATATTATTATATTCGATTATATATTATATTCTCTACTCTGAAGATATTATATTATATTATATTATATTATATTATATTATATTATATTATATTATATTCAGAGTAGAGAAGCCTCTATCAGACTATTTTTGGTATCTGTGATATTTCACATCCTTCCTGTCCTGGAGATACAACAGGAAACAATAAGAAATCTCCCCAAAGTGAGGGGAATTCCTACAGAAATATTTCACATCACCTTACTCTGATGAAAAACATTAATATTTTGGATTTCTGTCCTCAGAAAAAAAGTGCCCTCAATAGTGTCCTGGGAAGAGTGCCTCAGTACCTATCATTTCTTTCTCTTGAGATGACTCAGTGATGGGAAATCAAATTTTGTATTATGCATTACTTGTCTGTGTCTGAGCAGCAATAGTCACAAGGACAAACAGAAGGTTTAATATTTCCAGCCGGGACACAGATGGCAATAAAAACCTGACAGATATGCCTTTATATGCACTTTAAATGAAGTAAACCATATTGGATGAATGGATATATTTTAAAAAAATCTGCTCTTCTCTACAGACAAGTAATACATAACCCCCATCACTTAATACAAAGATAGAGACATTTAAAAAAGGACTTCCCAACAGTCTTTCAATTCACTAGGAATCTATAGAAAATTAAAAAGAGCCTACATTTTAATAAGCATATTTTATCATAACTTTATTTTCCTATCATTTTCAATTCCTCCAACTGTTTTATTTCAAGGAAGTGTAATAGAACAGAATTAATTCATGTCAGTACTGCATAGCCCTTTGTTGCGGATACCTGAGCCATTGTAATCTTGGTGCACAATATCGCCTAGTTTAAAGGGAATCTGATTTGCACAGTGAGGACTATTGATGTGCACACAAGACAACCTTGAAACAAAAGTATGCAAATGTGTTCGCACTGTGGAGCACTCATGCCGAGGAAGAACTGAAGTTTTTGTTTGAAGAAAAACTTACAGGGTCATAAGAAGTGAGTGAGATTTTTGCTCATGGCAACCTATATATTATGCAGTAACACTGACTTCAAAGTGCTCTATATCAGTACGTAAAACACAGATAAATACTTTACAAGCAAAATACCATCAATCTGCCCACACCTACAGTGCTTGATGCGCCTTTCCAGACAAAGTCCCCAATGCAGATTATATGGAAGGTTTTTATACATTATTACCATCATAAAGCCTTGTTATGCTATTATTTTGTGTGAAGCTGAAGAACACTACAATACAGAATTGACAGCATTGACAAATAAAATAATAAACAAAGCTATATAACATAAAAAGGTTTTTTTTTTTAAAAAAAAGGCTGTTCAATGCAAAATGTAATTCTTTGGTCTGTCAGCCACTTATGGAACTATTTACATTAGTGGTGGATGGAGACACCAAAAGAGCCCTTGACCCCCCCCCCATTCATCTACTTGCCAAGTAAAAACAATTATTCACTGTGTATCATTTGACAGCTAGGCATAATTGAGCCATTTCCAGTTCCATGTGATGGGAGGACTCCTATAGTGTAAGTCACAAAGAAAAATGAAGCATTGTTAATCTTACCTAACCTATCTTTTTCAGAACAATTATCCTAAAATATTACCAGGTGTACTTAGCCTTGGTGGGGGTGGTATAATCCATAGTGGGGCTCCTACAGCCTATGGCCTTTAGTGGACATGGCAGTACTTCTACCACTGAATGAAAACATCTAGGCACCTACGCAATATGTTGTCTTGCAGTTGTAGATGACTGCGTTCTCAGCATGCACCGCCTGTCCCAGATTGGGTGTCTGGGTTGCTTGTTGTGACAATTATATAAAAAAAGAGACATTTCATTCTTCAGTACTCTAGGAGGCTGTGTCTGTCTTTTGTTTAAAAGCCTTCTACACAAAACAAAAGAAAGCAATTAATGATCCAACAAAACAACCCCCATTATAAAAGAGCTTATGTCGTGTGCGACAGCTATGGTACATCAATAACAAAAGGACAGCTGCCCTTCCCCTACCCTTACCCAGAACATTATGCCCTATGGAGCAGTAACACAGAAAGCCCTGTAAAGAATTCAATTTGCAAAGGCTGCTGTGTTTGCAGATGTGACGCTGGCACTGAACAATTAACCTGTTGTCATCTGAAACCTCTGTGAGGTTACACCTGAATGAGTGCATCAAACGAGGGACAATGACAGCCTGCTGCGAATGGTAAAGTGAAGCACAGACAGAAAAGAACAAATAGACAGAAAAAAATACATCCAATAAAAAAATGTTCTAAAAATAACCGCAGTAAACTTTTTTTTGTCCAATCTTTGCACCCTAGAGAAACCCTTATAATAATTTTGAAATCTTAGGGAACCCCTTCTAAAAAAAATGGGGGAGATTTACTAAAGCTGGTGCACACAGAATCTGTGTAAATCTCTCCCTATAGCTACAGGTCACGGTACATATTTCGTAAGGTTGAATAAAGACACCAGTCCATCCAGAGTGAGTGTGGGTGTGTGTCAATTTACACAGCACTCCACACATACATCACACACTCACATAGGTCCCTACCCTCAAGGAGCCCACAATCCAAGGTCCCCAACTCACATTCATATACTTGGACCAATTTTGGACAGAAGCCAATTAACCTACCAGCATGTCTTTGGAGTGTGGGAGGAAACCAGAGTACCCGGAGGAAACCCACGCAGACACAGGGAGAACATGCAAACTCCAGGCAGGTGGTGTCATGGTTGGGATTCGAACTAGCAACCCTTTTTACTGCACGGTGAGAGTGCTACCCACTACACCACTGTGCTGCCCATTTGGTACAGTGGTACAGTATGATCAGTAAGTTGTAGAAGAATAAAGCAAATGGCATAACAAGAGTATTTGATATCCAAAGCAGATTATTTTACAACACTCCCCTGCTCCATGCAGCAATAATAATGAAATTAAAAAATAATAATGGACACAAAAAACATAAACTGTGAAAATCACAGTGCCCCATCACACTAGTCATCAGTGGAAGCATTCTGTAACATCGGTGGCAATGTAAATATGCCCCCTCACATTGGTGGTCAGTGAAGAGAAGCCCCTTTACATTGGTGGTCATTGTAGGTAGAACATAAATCTGCCACTGCTCAAGGAACCCCTAGCAACCTCTAGAGAAATTCCAGTGCTCCATGGAATCCTGGTTGGGAAAATCTCAGTTTATGGCTTATAATGAAAAAAACACCAGCAAGAAAATGATATGAACAGTATACCAAAGAAATCTTTTGTTACTGTAAATAATGCAGGGATCTGCTGCCCTCTATGGTCTGAATTTGTGAATGCCTGTAAATATATTATGTATGCACTTTCTGCCCCTGTTTTGTTGACTTTGAAACCCTAGGAGTGAGGAAATGGAAAAAAAAGAGAAAGACCATCGGCCACGAGCATCGGTACCCCCCGCAGTGCAGCGGGCGCGTGCGCGTGCCAGCTTTCCCACTTAAAGGAGCCGACATATAGCTACGATGACTCAAGGAAACGTGCCGACCTGCTGCAGTATAATGATGGTGGCTGGTCGGCAAGCGGTTAAGGTAGACAATTATGTATTCATCAAATTAAGTGATGCTGCTAAATTTGGTCTGGGCATCTAGGTTGAAAAGACATCTGCTAACAAAAGGGTTTAAGGACAACTGTACTTTCAGATAAAATACAAGTTTCCTTTCTGCATGATCCCCCATGACCTAAAGTAACCAGCCCAGATGTATACTTACCCAAATCAGAGAGCCGTGGCCTGCAGTTGTCTTCTAATCCTCAGATGAAATCTTCTTTCTATTGGACACACCTGCATACCTGGTCTTCATAGATTTTTAAGGGTCCTTCTTCTGTTAAAGCCCTACAGAAGTCTCTGGGGAGGAAATGAGCAGAAGCCACTAGAGAAAATAAATATTTTGGCCAGAGGATCTGAATATTGCTGCAGACCACAACCATCCTATTCAATGTATCTAGCGCAGAGTAGGTGGTTACCAGAATAGCCAGATTTAAGCACCTTCCACAAGGGGGGGGGGGGGCTTCATTGGAGTCTGCCTGCTCAACGGAGAATCTGTCCACTGATCCCTGCTGGGCAGCGCACAGACACAGCCTGCTCTCTTCTACGGTCGGATGTAAAGGGAACGCTTTACACCCCACTGCCATCCGATCCAATTGGCGGATGGGGGGAATGGCCCCCATCCGTCTGTTTTTAGTGGATAGGATCATATCAGATGTTGGCGGCTCTGTTGACACCCACCGTTCCATAGAGGAGACTGGAGGGTCCGATTGGGTCCGCCTGAAAAACTGACAGGTGGATCCATTCGGTCCTCTGGTTTGAAAGGGGCCTTAGACAAGAAGCACTAGTAGATATGTGAAGGACTAAGAAAAAAGTGTAATAATAATTTTCACTATCTTTCTTGAAGTAGCTTTTTTTCAGGTTTTCTTTTTTTTTTTTTAAACAATGCTGTTATAAACCTGTATATTCTAGTACATACATTTAGACAGAGATGAGGATATATGTCACAAATACAGGGCCTCAGTTCTGCTTCCAGACATCTTTCTTGTCTGCGTCACCTTTCTGGACATCTTCTTGCATCCTTATTGCTAGAATTTTGTCAGAATGACATTTATTGTGAAATGTTGTGTGAGCATGACAGGAAGAAATACGGCAAGGGTTCCCAAACTCATTTCCCAGATTCTGGATGACAACAGTTAAGTCATATACTAGCAATGTCTGGGGGATGCTGACTGCTGGGTGACTTCCAGTGCCTCAGGTATTATCAGATACATAGCAAGCCATGGTGAATAAGTCATTGTCTGATTTGGCTTTGTATAGTGCTCTTCAGAGCATGAGTAATAAATCACTATTCATCCTGGCAAAGACTATTTATTAAGTAAAGAATGTATAACAGGCCCTAGGAACCTGGCCAGCTATTGTGGATCTACAGGTTTCCAGGGCACATGAGTGGCACAGGAAAAAAGGTATAAAGGTGGAACAGAATCCAGGATGTACTTTTAAATGTTCATATTATGATGTCATTACAATTTGAAAGAACGCAAAAATGCTAGTAGCCCAGAACTTGCAAAATTTGCATTTATTTTCTTGTATAGTGGTTGGTATTTGCAAAAGCTTTAGGATCTAGTAAGGGAGGTATCACATTCATTACTATACATTGTGGTTACTTTGTGCAGTGCAATACTGGCACATCGTTTAATTACCAATACAAGTGATTACAACCCCTGGCAAAAATTATGGAATCACCAGTCCCTGAGGATGTTCCTTCAGTTGTTTATTGTTGTAGAAAAAAAGCAGATCACAGACATGGCCAAAAACTAAAGGCATTTCAAATGGCAACTTTCTGGCTTTAAGAAACACTAAAAGAAATCAAGAAAAAGAATTGTGGTGGCCAGTAACAGTTAGATTTATAGAACAAGCACAGGGAATAAATTATGGAATCACTCAATTCTGAGGAAAAAATTATGGAATCATGAAAAACAAACAAACAAAATAACACTCCAACACATCACTAGTACTTTGTTGCACCACCTCTGGCTTTTATAACTGCTTGCAGTCTCCGAGGCATTGACTTAATGAGTGATAAACAGTACTCTTCATCAATCTGGCTCCAGCCTTCTCTGATTGCTGTTGCCAAATCATCTTTGCAGGTTGGAGCCTTGTCATGGACCATTTTCTTTAACTTCCACCACAGCTTTTCAATTGGATTGAGATCCGGACTGTTTGCAGGCCATGACATTGACCTTATGTGTCTTTCTTCAAGGAATTTTTTCACAGTTTTTGCTCTATGGCAAGATGCATTATCATCTTGATAAATGATTTCATCATCCCCAAACATTCTTTCAATAGATGGGATAAGAAAAGTGTCCAAAATGTCAATGTAAACCTGTGCATTTATTGAAGATTTAATGACAGCCATCTCCCCAGTGCCTTTACCTGACATGCAGCCCCATATCATAATTGGCTGTGGAAATTTGCATGTTTTCTTCAGACAGTCGTCTGCATTAATCTCATTGGAACGGCAAACAAAAGTTCCAGCATCATCACCTTGCCCAATGCAGATTCGAGATTCATCACTGAATATGACTTTCATCCAATCATCCACAGTCCTCGATTGCCTTTCCTTAGCCCATTGTAATCTTGTTTTTTTGTGTTTAGGTGTTAGAGATGGCTTTCTTTTAGCTTTTCTGTATGTAAATCCCATTTCTTTTAGGCGGTTTCTTACAGTTTAGTCACAGATGTTGACTCCAGTTTCCTCCCATTTGTTCCTCATTTGTTTTGTTGTACATTTTCTGTTTTCAAGGCATATTGCTTTAAGTTTTCTGTCTTGACGCTTTGATGTCTTCCTTGGTCTACCAGTATGCTTGCCTTTAACCACCTTTCCATGTTGTTTGTATTTGGTCCATGTTTTAGACACAGCCGACTGTAAACAACCAACATCTTGTGCAACACTGCGTGATGATTTACCCTCTTTACCTACATATTAACAAGCAGATTTAATCTGATGCAGGTGTTAGTGTTTGTAATGAAAATTTACAGGGCGATTCCATAATTTTTTCCTCAGAATTGAGTGATTCCATAATTTATTCCCTGTGCTTGTTCTATAAATCTAACTGTTACTGGCCACCACAATTCTTTTTCTTGATTTCTTTTAGTGTTTCTTAAAGCCAGAAAGTTGTGATTTGAAATGACTTTAGTTTTTGGCCATGTCTGTGATCTGCTTTTTTTCTACAACAATAAACAACTGAAGGAACATCCTCAGGGACTGGTGATTCCATAATTTTTGCCAGGGGTTGTAGTTAATACTTAGGCTGGCCATACTTGGTCGAATTTCAAAAGATTTTTCTTTTGAAAATCAGAAAATTTGTGTGTTTTGTGATCCGATGGTGCCACCATTGATTTCGAAATTCAGCCAACCAAGCCTTCAATTACACCTCATGTTGCTACAGAAATTAATTTTCGTGGCTGGAAAACTTCTTTTCTTTCCTGGAATTTTCTCTTCTTGCACATGCGCATTTCTTTTTCGATGATATTTCTCGCACGATTCTCCCATCATTGATTAGAAAATCGTTAGTTTTTTCAAAAAATTTCCAACATGTTCGATTACTCAAATTTGATTGCCGCATGAAAATCGGCTGTTGCTGCAATCCACTAATGGTGTGAAATACGAATGAAAATTCTTAGATAAGATTTTCAAAAGAAAATTCTTTTGAAATTCGACCTATGTATGGCCTGCCTTAGTATGCCCCCCATGGAACGTCATCTTAATAGTAAAGGTCAAGAGAAGGTAGAGCATTCCATAAGGTATGGCTAATGATGGATCTTGGGGCCAGCGGTGGCACAAGGCTAATTTGGTCTCTGTATGATTAAAATATGAAATCACTTTAAAGGTTTCTTTTTTCTATGTGCTCCCCCCCACACACACCTGAATTGTGTGTTTTATACAACTTATGCAACTGTGCTCATGAAATTGTTAATCCTATTTTTTTTTTTTTTTTTTTTTTATGTGTACAGCTGGGTAGGTTTATTAAATGGTATTATTTGTACATTGCAGTGCAGATATGGATCTCCACAAGAGACCCATCTAGAACTTGAAAATGTATATGATTATTATTTGTAGGAATACTATTTTTTCTTAGCAAATATTTGTACATATTTTATAAAATTAAAGTGAGTCTCTAGCCATAACAAAGGATTAATGTTGCAGTGTAATCTAATTCACTCTGGGTGCTGCCATTTTAAATAATTATCTTAAGTATTCCGACACAAAGCAGTGCTGGGAAGTTATGACTCCATGCAGTTTCTGCCAGATTCAAAGACTTAAAAAATAAATGGTGTTCAAATGGTTGATTTTTTTTCATTGCTATTATCCAGCATCAGCATTGACAACATAATACAAATTCCAAAGCCCTTTCTGAATTTTTTACAGTCTCATGGACCTGTAATGTTGCTTTACTTTAAAGCATAGGTGTGGTCACACACGGATGTGCCTGGGCACACCCTAATCACCCCGTGCGGCGCAGATTTCCCTGTTGCTCGGCCCCCGCCTCAATAGCCAAGTTTCCTACTCTCCTCTTTGCCAGCTTCTGCGGGGATTATTTCAGGATGGAGAGCGGAGGAAGGAGCTGGTAAATATGTAATTTAAAGAGCGTTCCATTTCTGAATGAACACAGTGAATGATCTGTACTGCTCAGCACAGAGCACTTCTCATGCATTCACTGTCCAGTGCAGCTAAGGCTGCAGAGAAAGGGACTGGGGAATCAGTCCTCAATCCCTTTTTCTGTCTAACAAAGTGAGACATCAGGGGTTTAGACACCTGATATTTTACCTAAGCCCCCCCAATAGGGCTCCTAAAAAATTGTAAAAAGTAATAAAAATTAAAAACTGACACCAAACTCTGCCCTTCTGACACCGCCTGACACTGTCCTGTGCCCTACTTACTGACACCATCTACTGTCCCACTGAAACGTACATTTTTACAGTTAAAAAAAAAAAAAATATATATATATATATATATATATATATATATATATATATATATATATATATATATATATATATTGTAACCTGGGGGACAGGTGTAGGTGGTACAAAATTCCCTGGGATAAGCAGTCTTTCAGGCACAGATACCAAATCCAGTAGTGAGGTAGTGACAAACAGTGCAGTGTTTATTGGTGATATATATAAGTCTATATACAGGTGCTGTACAGTGTTTCAAAAAACTAACTAACTAGCCATGTCTCGGCACTAACTACACAATATACACAGGTGCTAACTACCAGGCTGAGCAAGCCTACCGCTTGACAGCTTCCACAGATACAGCTTAACAGCTTTTTAACAACCTTTTGCTCTCATAGACCAGTGTTGTCTGTGTTTCCCAGGCAGAGAGCGAAGGCTGTCCGTCACAGGTGAGATTAAATTGGCCTGGGGAAGAGGACCAAGATCCGAACTGGATCGTGGGTCAGAGATCCCTGAACGTGTATGAGAGGAGCCTGGGAGACGTATAAACCCCGAACAGGACTTTTCCTGGCTCTCTCTGGGACACTCTGCTACAATATATAATATATATTTTATATATATATATATATATATATATATATATATATATATATATATATATATATATATATATATATTACAGTATCTCACAAAAGTGAGTACACCCCTCACATTTTTGTACATATTTTATTATATCTTTTCATGTAACAACACTGAAGAAATGACACTTTGCTACAATGTAAAGTAGTGAGTGTACAGCTTGTATAACAGTGTAAATTTGTTGCCCCCCTCAAAACAACTCAACATACAGCCATTAATGTCTAAACCGCTGGCAACAAAAGTGAGTACACCCCTAAGTGAAAATGTCCACATTGGGTCCAAAGTGTCAATATTTTGTGTGGCCGCCATTATTTTCCAGCACTGCCTTAACCCTCTTGGGCATGGAGTTCTCACCAGAGCTTCACAGGTTGCCACTGGAGTCCTCTTCCACTCCACCATGATGACATCACGGAGCTGGTGGATGTTAGAGACCTTGCGCTCCTCCACCTTCCATTTGAGGATCCACAGATGCTCAATAGGGTTTAGGTCTGGAGACATGCTTGGCCAGTCCATCACCTTTACCCTCAGCTTCTTTAGCAAGGCAGTAGTTGTCTTATGCCCTGTACACGCGATCAGACATTGATCGGACATTCCGACAACAAAATCCATGGATTTTTTCCGACGGATGTTGGCTCAAACTTGTCTTGCATACACACGGTCACACAAAGTTGACGGAAAATCCGATCGTTCTGAACGCGGTGACGTAAAACACGTACGTTGGGACTATAAACGGGCAGTAGCCAATAACTTTCGTCTCTTAATTTAGTCTGAGCATGCGTGGCACTTTGTGCGTCGGATTTGTATACACACAATCGGAATTTCCGACAATGGATTTTGTTGTCGGAAAATTTTATAGCAAGCTTTGTGTGTCGGAAATTCCGATGGAAAATGTGTGATGGAGCCTACACACGGTCGTAATTTCCGACAACAAGGTCCTATCACACATTTTCCGTCGGAAAATCCGACTGTGTGTACAGGGCATTAGAGCTGTGTTTTGGGTCTTTATCATGTTGGAATACTGCCCAACATCACACAATTCCCGTCGGAAAATCCAATCGTGTTTATCAGGCTTAAGGATCAAAAGCAAAACTATTCTCCAGTCACCGTGTTCATCACTGCCATTCCTGTCATTCAGTTATCCGATGGCTTCAGTAATATCCTCCACCACAGCACATGTGGTCTAATTATTAGGTACATTAGGTATTAAATAAGTCTCATCATCATAACTGGGGTGGGTCTGAACTACTTTAGCTTAGAAATAAATGTAATGATATAAAGTAACAAGGGTAATTCCGGCACATCCATAAAATGAACTTCAGTAGGTTACACTTCAAATAAGTGTAACCTAAGTGTAACCTACTGTGATTATTGTGATCAAGCCTGGAATTGCAATCCCGCAATCTAAAAATGTCTGAAAGCATTTCTGCACCTGTGCTCACCTTTTGTAGGTCTGAAGGCTTGTTTTAACCCCTCTGTGTCTGTAATCTGTGGATTATTGTTAGTCATAGTTCAGTTAACTTAAGCATACCGGTACTGCTACATTTGATCTGGATATCTACACATCAATAAACACTGATCCCAAAAGGGTTAGGCCAGATCTTGCCTTGAAATATATGCTGCCTAATGGCAAATTGATGTATAAAGAAAAATATTCATATTCTAAAACGTCAGACAAATAAACTGAAAGTGGCTTCAAAGAACTAAGTTTACTTCCATTGAAGTCAACAAGAGGATAATTGAACAGAGATTGATATTGATGGACCTGCACTAGTACTCTCTCTTGCTAACAATGTTCCTATGCTTGGAAGTCAGCTCTGTATCCATTATGGCAAGTTAAGTGTAATGTGTATTAAAGGTGTGTTCTTTGTCTGCAATGACTTAGGCAAATAAGTCTGAAGCCAAAAAATGCTTTCATGGGGGAGTAGTCCCAAAATACAGCAAACCACAGATACATTCTGACCTATACAGTGTGGGTGTAGCATGGTACACACATGTGTAGTGTCTACTCTACTCTAGTGTCTGAATAACATCACGTGGAGATAACGTGTTCTTTTCTTACACTGCTGCACTACCTCAACTCATCATTAGAAGATAGGATATGTTACACAATATGTGCTAGTTTACTGTTTTAAAGGTTATGTCAATCCATTAACACATTTCAGTAAGCCCCCCCCCCCCCCCCCCCCACAATAAAGATCCTTTATAGATGTAATTAAAGTGTATTTCCAGTTTTGCAGCCAAATTGGGATAACATCTGCTTAATATTTGATATATGCCCCCATTCACATAGCATATCTTAAATAAAATATAAAAAAACTGCTTTTTACCTTTTTTACATGCTCTATCCTGGGCCCTGGGTCCTAGGTAATTTTCCCTGTTTATGATCGGGCTGGGTAGCTGTATTTGCCATTTTAAACCCTGTCTGTACTGTGCAGGCAAATTTTCATTATGAATTGTAATTCGATTTGAACACTGTCTGTCCTAACAAAGGGTTAAAAGTTGGGAGGCTGAGCTTCTTTTATTGTATGTTAATGAAGACAGACTTGGGACAGACTCACTACGCACAATTATTTTAATCAGGAAAATGAGAATCTAATATATAGAAAAAAAATGCTACATATTACAGCAGGCATGTCCAAAGGCCGGCCCATGGGCCAACTGTGACCCACGTTCTGGTCATTTGGATATATATATCTTTTGTGGCCCCCAGGGAGGGGACAGGGAGGGGGCGGGATGAGAGCCGTCAGATTACATACAGGAGAATCTCCTGTTTACTCGGCAGCGTTTGTAATAGGAAGTCTAGTTTCCTGGGTTGGAATTGGACGTTCTGTGTATCACAGGAGGCGGGACTTTGTATTAAAGAGGCCTCCGTGTAAACAGGAGATTCTCCTGTATGTAATCTGTTGGCGCATGTCTCGTCCCCCCTCCCTGTCTCCTCTGAGGCTGCAGATGGGCATCAATCAGGCTGCACTGATGGCAATGGTAAGGCTGCATTCAGAGGCTGCATTCATGGCAATGGTAAGGCTGCATTCATGGCATATGTGAGGCTGCATTCAGAGGCTGCAATCATGGCAATGGTAAGGCTGCATTGCTTGCAATAGTAAGACTGCATTCATGGCAATGGTGAGGCTGCATTCATGGCAATGGTGAGGCTGCATTCATGGCAATGGTGAAGCTGCATTCATGGCAATGGTAAGGATGCAATCATGACAATGGTAGGACTGCATTCATGGCAATGGTAAGGCTGCATTCATGGCAATGGTGAGGTTGCATTCATGACAATGGTAAGGCTGCATTCATGGCAATGGTAAGGCTGCATTCATGGCAATGGTAGAACTGCATTCATAGCAATGGTGAGGTTGCATTCATGGCAATGGTGAGGCTGCATTCATTGCAATGGTGAAGCTGCATTCATGGCAATGGTAAGGCTGCATTCATGGCAATAGTAAGGCTGCATTCACAGCAATCGTAAGGCTGCATTGATTGCAATGGTAAGGCTGCATTCATGGCAATGGTAAGGCTGCATTCATGGCAAAGGTGAGGCTGCATTCATGGCAAAGGTGGGGCTGCATTCATGGCAATGGTAAGGCTGCATTCATTGCAATGGTAAGGCTGCATTCATGGCAATGGAAAGGCTTCATTGATTGCAAGGGTAAGACTGCATTCATGGCAATTGTAAGGTTGCATTCATGGTAATGGTCAGGCTTCGTTAATGGCAATGGTGAGGCTGCATTCCTGGCAATGGTGAGGCTGCATTCATGGCAATGGTAAGGTTGCATTCATGGCAATGGTAAAGCTGCATTGATTTCAATGGTAAGACTGCATTGATGGCAATGGTGAGGCTGCATTCATGGCAAAGGTGAGGCTGCATTCATGGCAATGGTAAGGCTGCATTCATGGCAATGGTAAGGCTGCATTCATGGTAATGGAAAGGCTTCATTGATTGCAAGGGTAAGACTGCATTCATGGCAATTGTAAGGTTGCATTCATGGTAATGGTCAGGCTTCATTAATGGCAATGGTGAGGCTGCATTCCTGGCAATGGTGAGGCTGCATTCATGGCAATGGTAAGGTTCCATTCATGGCAATGGTAAAGCTGCATTGATTTCAATGGTAAGACTGCATACATGGTAATGGTGAGGCTGCATTCATTGCAATGGTAAGGCTGTATTCATGGCAATGGTGAGGTTGCATTCATAGCAATGGTGAGGCTACATTCATGGCAATGGTAAGGCTGCATTCATGGCAATGGTAAGGCTGCATTCATGGCAATGTTAAGGCTGCATTCATGGCAATGTTAAGGCTGTATTCATGGCAATGGTGAGGCTGCATTCATGGCAATGGGGAGGTTGCATTCATGGAAATGGAGAGGCTGCATTAATGGCAATGGTAAGGCTGCATTCATGGCAATGGTGATGCTGCAGATGGGCACTGATTAGGCTGCATTAATGGGCACTGACCCTTATTTTGCTTCACAATTCTTTATTTAAAATATTTTTTCCTGAAACATCCCTCTTAAAGTGAAGGTGCGTGTTATACACCGATAAATACGGTATATTCAAATAACACGCCCAAACTCATCCTTAGTCCTGAGCGTCACTCGGGGATTCGTTGGGGCCCAAAAAGATATATATATTCAAATAACATGCCAGGCTCATCTCTTCGCCACACACAGCCACAATGGCAAGAGAATTCTTGTTGGGCAGTGTATTAGTGCTCGGATGAACACACTTAGACCTTAATGTAATGGTTCAAAGAATGTCAGGCAAAATGGTCAGCCCTCACGCATGTTCACTTCATCAAATCTGGTCCTCTTTGAAAAAAGTTTGGACGCCCCTGTATTACAGGAAATGAAGTGTGAAAACTACATAGCCAACATGTGGGGGTGCAACATGTGAGTGCAGCATAATTATGGTGAATGATGTGCCTGTGTAGTTTTCACACTTCTTCATGTACTCTAATGTTCATATGTACCGTGTTTATTTCTATATCATCATGAAACGTGTTGAAGAAATTACTGACTAACTACCTTGAACGATATATCTATGAACACATTTCAATCATTTAATAAGTGATGTATTTGCATAGCAACCATACAAATAACTTTTCTAATGTGCGTTGATGATGACGACTACCATGTACAGTATCTTACAGTGATATATTTTAATGAACAGTATATGTTAGAATACAGTAATTTTTAAGCAATGTTTGAATGTTTGTATTCATACTGTTGGCATCTTAAAAAGTTCCACATATGACATATGTTCCTCAATGCTTGTGTGAATGGGAACACATAACAAACATATAGTGGCGTTTTCCCAAATTTGATTGCAAAAGTGGAAGTATGATTTGAAGCACTTCTGTCACCTGGTCATTGAAAGCAAGCCAGATCCCCCGATCTGCTCACATAGCAGAACCCAAAGCCAACTGAACAAATAACTATAAGATAAATTCAATAAAATGCATGAGTACACTATATTTCTTATTTTATTTTTTGAACAGAAGGAATGTTTATTGAAAAAAAACATCCATTTACATGTGAATAGCAGTAGATATTACAAGAGAACGATGTACTGCATCTAACATAGATTGGCCTAAGTATCTCAAGGACATTAGACAGAGATTCAACTAGTAAGAAACATAGGATATAAGAGTTTCTAACCCTTCTGGCAAGTATAAGGACCAGCATCAGCACAGCAAATATTATAATCGTGGGAGGAGAAATTCCAAGGGAGATGGGGGGGGGGGGAGAGGGGGGAACACGAGGAAGGGGCCGCAACACAAAACTACACCGTAAGGTATCTGGCCTCCACCCATGCCAACCATATTTAGTGTTCCTTATTTTACTTGTGGATCATTTTCTCATAAAAGCTTTTAAATCACAAACATAATCTATAGGTGATTAATTACTCTTTTTTCCATTCACCGGATACTTGAACTGTATCTAAAGTCAAAACTATGTATTTTTTAGCTTTAGTTAGTGTGGTGAGAGTTTAGAGCCCCTGTCTGGTTTTAATTGTTGACTCTGCCCCATCTGGCTTTCATATAGGGGAGTCCAATCAGGCCCAACTGTCAGCATTTTGGAGGGCTACATGTTTTTCTATGGGCGAGTAGATGTAAACGGACTTGAATCCATTTACATTCAATAACCTACAAATTCATCCAGGTCCGAAAAATGGAAAAGGTCTGCATCCTTTTCTGCTTTTTTGGACCTAAATCTGACAGATCTGAGATAGTCTGATGTAAACAGACGCAAGTCTATTCACATCCAGATGCCCATACATCTAATACAAGTCCAGAAAGCTCCTGTTTTTATATACAGCAAAAAATAAAAAATAAAAGAACAAAAACATGTGTCACAAAACTAATATCTTTTCTGCACCAATTCAGCAGGTGCTCTGTTAACAGATCCCCTGCTGACTGGACCAGACATGATCTGTATTTAAGGGGCTTTAGGTTGATTTACTCCTGTTATTTGACCTGGTGACCATTGTCACTGGGACTAAAAATCCAAAGTTGACTTTTCCCCAAAAACAGAAATAGAGGAAAATCTTCTAATGGGGACACATGTTTCAGTGATTTGCTTTTTTTTCTATAGTGCCCACTGAACTGGAACTGAAGGAAAATCTCCCCAATTGCAAAAAAGCAAAAAAAAAAAAAACTAAAACGGATGGGTTTTGACCATTTACTGCTGTAGGCAAAACTATAAAAAAATTACTTTAAATATACTTTAAGTACTAAAAGCCTCCATTTCTCATTATCAATATGGATCTCATGAATTAGTATTAAAGCTCACGTTTAAAGGCTTTTTTTTTGTATTCCTCAATAGACACTTCCTAAAATCTCACAATTGTTGCCATGCAGACGCTAGTGGTATTTTAAGGAGTGACTTTTCCAGAAGTGTGTAAACATCACACAATAGTAAGATACTACAAGAAATAGCCTATGAAGCATATGCATTGATAACATGAAGTAATTGCTTTTGTGAGTCAGCTAAGGCCATATTTCCACACAGATGAGGCACACAGAATAAAACTAAGAAAAAAAAAGTAAAGCTCTCTCACATGGTATAGCTCTGTGAAGTTATCATGTTTTAACACATTCTAGAATACGCACTTACCTTCATGGTTGGTGGTGCTGTGGCTGGTGGTGACACTGGACGATCCGGCACTGTGACTTCTGAAGAGTTTGATAGCTCTTGTTTTCTGCTGATGTAAAGGAGACACATATTAACAAAGTGATATAATACATTTGAATATCATATATCTGTATGTATTTTGAACAGTTTCATATTCACATTCTCCCCATACTATCTCTACTTTACAGTAAGCCATACAGTATATACAATTATAGCCACTATTAACTGTTCAAACTAAAGACCTGCTTGAATAAACACTTGAACACAGTCAAGGAGCACTATGAAAATTATGCTAACCCATTACAAATCAATCAGAATCTATATTTCACTGCCATCACTACAGTATACTGAATTCTGATTGGTTGCTATTGTATAATGTATTTTTCATATGTTTACTATTCTGTGCATCACCTAACTGAATGATCCTAATTGATTAAATGCAAAACACGACATCTTACCCCAATTCCATTGTGACTTCGGAAAGTGTGTGTCCTATAGCCCAGGTGATGAAGGTAAAACTAATTTCAGGTGCCTTACACCCAGGAACTCACAGATAGATTTGCGTTGTCATGACAACCTCATTACGCCAAATTTCCCTTGCACCTCCCTCCTCTATTCTCCCATCTGGCAATAGCCTCTTATAAAGCATATTCTATTTGTCTCTGGCTTTCCTCTTTGTAGAATGAATGATTACACAAAGTGCATTTGAAGGGATAGAAGCAGAAGACAGACTATATATAATGAATATAGAACCGGATGCACTGTTGTATTATTGTGCAAGCAAAATCAGTACAGGAAAAAAACACAAGGCCATATTAAATAATAGATAGAAAAATGCTTGTAAAGTGAAATACAAGGAAACAAGGTCACTTTCTTGGCATATCAAGTCAAAGGTTAGTCAAATAGGAGTTTGTAATAAACAGGTTTTCCTTTACACCATGCACACAGTAGGCTAACATGTGCCTGAAAAGTACAAAGATGATGCACAAAACACATTCATCTAATCTATAGAAACTAGATATCATCAATAGAACTGCCAGAGCAATCAAATTCTAATGGGGAAACATTTCTATGGGTTATTCTATTTCTGGCAAACTATACATGCACCAAATAAATCTAGAAGTTGTTCTTGCTGGGCACTTTCGGAAAAGGCTAGTTGCAATGCTCTCGGAGACAGTGACATGGTTAAGAAGTATGCCAATCAAAAAGTCAGAGTAAAAGATCTCCTGATTTACATATTTGTTCTTGTGGTTCACTACCACGGGAAGCACTAAATTCATTGGATTAGCTTGATTGCTAGGAATTATCCCTAGGAGAGGTCAGCAATGGCTGAGAGAATAACAGGGGGTCTAATAGTTTGTCACTTTCAACTGATCCTGTTCTGTAATGCTGAAGACATTTTGTAGCTTACCAAGCCACTTCTTACTTTACTAGAGGGTCAGAAATATACCCCAGCATATCTATTCTCACCTTGGGACATCCTAATCAAATCAGCATGGAATGTGTAAATGTTGATAATCCAAGTGCAGTTTGGCTGAAATTTGTAGTGCCATCCTATCCCTAGTTTTACATAACAGTGATGTCAACACTTATGTGGGAACCCAACAGCTGTTACAGGAAAAAAGGTAATAAACTGTTTCAACAGTTAGAAAAAAGTAAATACAGTTGTTTGTAACAGCTCCTAAAAGCACTCCATCAGACCTTGTACCACTGTCTCTATCCAGGGAAAGCTACACCATGTCTGTATGGAGGTGCCCCTCTAAGACCGATTGTCATCAGCATTAACTTTGTCATGTATAAATAACATTGCTAGGTATCATCTAAGTCAGGCATGTCCAAAGTCCGGCCCGCCAGCCTATCACGGCCCACGTTCCGGTTTAATACGCCCCCCCTGGTGATTTGGATATATATGGGGGCCACAAAAGATATATATCGTATTTATCAGCGCTGCCTCGGAGGGGGCAGGATGAGCTCCGTCAGATTACATAAAGGAGAATCTCCTGTTTACTCGGCGGCATCTGTAATAGGAAGTCCCAGGACTTTGTATTAAAGGCTGGATTGACATAGGAGTATTGGAGCTGCAGCTCCAGGTCTCAAACTTGTCTTGCATACACACGGTGACACAAATCTTGACGGAAATTCCAAACGTCAAAGAATGCGGTGACGTACAACACGTACGACGAGCCGAGAAAAATGAAGTTCAATAGCCAGTGCGGCTTTTCTGCTTGATTCCGAGCATGCATGAACTTTGTGCGTCGGAATTGTGTACACATGATCGGAATTTACGACAATGGATTTTGTTGTCGGAAAGTTTGAGATCCAGATCTCAAATTTTGTTTGTCGGAAAATTCCAACGGAAAATATCCGATGGACATGGCCTACACATGGTCATAATTTCCGACAACAAGCTCCCATCGAACATTTCCCGTTGGAAAATCAAACAGTGTGTACGCTGCATTACAGTCTGCAAGCAAGAGATGTGCTGGAGGAGACCGGAGTAGCCAAGTGTGTATAGTTCTACCCTGTGATTTGACAGCAAATTGAAAACTAACACCTATGCAGGCTTCCTGACACCAACAATGGTGTTATGTAACAAGGCCAAGATGGCACCACATCTTTCACAACTCCCATCCTGCTCTTGGACAATCAATATTTATACATTCCATAGTGACTGGATTAAGTTGTCCTTAAGTAGTAATACAAATTCTGGGGTATCTTCCTGACACCAACAATGGGGTTATGTTACTAGGCCAAGATGGCATCACAACTTTCACAACTCCCATCCTGCTCTTGAACAATCAACATTTATATATTTCTTAGTGACTGGGTTATCCTGAAGTGGAAATACATATGCTGGGGTATCTTCCTGACACTCTAGGAACTGAAGAAGTGTTTTGGTAACCTACAAAATGTAATTACAGAACAAGTATAGCTGAATGTAACTAACTACTACTAGATATACCATGACTTGGATGAATGAGAACCTTCAGAGACATTACGAGGAAGGATTATAGGGAGGTCTAGTGTGTGGATTACAGGAAGAGTTAAAAGAGAAGTATGTTTTTTGTTTCTTTGTTTTTTTAAAAAAAATAATCATACTTACCTAGGTGCATGCAGCATTGGTCCCCCCCCCCCCCCGCTGGCTCTAACACTGAGAACCGAGCAATCAAACACCACTGATCGCTCGGTCCTCAAGGTTCCCTGAGCAGAGAGCTGGTGATTGTCAGTCATCGCTGTCTGCTCTGCCCGCCCCCCCCCTACCCCATGCTCACTGAAGAGGTGGGCTGTGGAGGGAGCGGCTGGCTCAGTCTCTCAGTGGCTCACTGAGAGGCTAAACCAGGTGCCAGTCCAGGCATGCGGGCGGTTCCCGGCTTCATTGTCGCGATCTTGGCCAAGCCTGGACTGGCTCTGTTACGTCAGCAGACAACTGACTGTCTGCTGCAAATAGGTCACAGGAGTGCAGAATGAACTGTGGATTACAGGAGTGCAGAATGAACTGCACTCCTGTAATCAGGAGAAGTACAGCCAAACGAGCTTTGGCTGTACTTCTCATTTAACACACGATCAGAAAATCACACAAAAAATACCGATTTCGAAGCAATTGTATGATAATCTGATCGTTAGTACACAGCTTTCATCCGAAAATATCTAGAGGGACATTCACATCAGTCCCTACCCTTAAGAAGCTTTGAATCTAAGGTCCCTAACTCTCATACGTATGCTGGGGGCCAATTTGGTCAGGATCTAATTAATCTATCAGCATGTCTGTGGAGTGTGGACACACACAAGCAGAGGGAGAACCTACAGGCAGGTAGTGTCATGGTTGGAATTTGAACCGGCAACCCTAGTACTGCTAGGCAGAAGGGCTAACCACTTAGCCACTGTGCTACCATGGGAGCATTATGGAAGGATAAGTGTTAGATAAGTATGAGTCTTGGGGTTACTGAGAATGTTAGGAGGTCACACTTTGTATTCATTGATAGAGGAGTACCAGAAATATTTTCCACTTCCCTGGGAATCCTCTGGTCCAAGCAGGCATAGTAATAGCTCAATAGAATATGTCTTTGTTACACGAATGTAATGATTAATGCTATAAGATAGCAACAGCAATATCCCCAAGACATCAGTATGATTTCATATGGTTTTGATAGGTCACCATAAATGTTTTTCAATTAACTATGATAAACTAATTAAATATATACTCATAACTATATATTTATAATCTGACTGCTAGAATATGATTATAAGATTAAGTCAATACAATGAAAGATTTATAAGCCCAGCGTCTGTCACAGATCATGACTGTAGCCAATTTCTCAGGAGAAAATGTGTTAACGCTAAGAAAAAAATACATGTTTTGTATAATTAGATTGCTGCAAACCATAATAATGACAAGGTCTTGTAAAAAAAAAAAAAAAAAAAAAGCCATTTCAATTTTTATTATTATATTTGCCAAGTTCAGTAACAGCTGGGCTTAAATGCACAGCTCTATACAACTCTTATCACACTGCAAACAAGGCAGGTTGCTATGGCAACCGGCCACATGGTTCCTTAGCACCACTGAGTACCGTTGACCAATGTACCCAGGAGGATGTCAGTAAATAAAGACCAAAGGAAAAAAGGCACAGTGATTCACACAAGTCATCATCCTAGAAAACTATTCCAGCAACACAGATCTTAAACACATTGGTAAAATGTTCTCAAATAGAAAATTGATGCATCGACCTATCGTTATTCTCTTAAGAAAGCACTTTGCTACAGAAGAGGAACACTAAACAACATAGCACTTTCTACAAAATGCTGGTTGCCTGGCTGTCAGGGTGATCCAGTGACTTCAGTACATTGTGGCTCACTGACCGGAATACACGTATACACATTAAGTGCTAGTTCACACCAGATGCAGTTCTGTGTGCTTTTTTTCTGCACTAAAAATGCATGCAGTGTTTTCCATGTATTCCAATGGCTCTAGTTCACACCAGTGCAGTCAGTTCCAGTCAGTGTCCGGTGCAGGAAAAAAGTAGAGCGTGCTTTTTTTTTTTGCACAGAACTGTTCCGGAACCCAGCAAATTGTATCAAAAACGCATTGGAACTGTGTGTGGTGTGAACTGTAAGCAAAAACTGATCCGTAACGTATCCAGAGTGCATTTTTATGGTGTGAACTGGACCTAAAAATGCATGCACAGTGTTTTCCATATATTCCAATGGCTCTAGTTCACACCAGTGCAGTCAGTTCAGGTGCAGAAACTGACCGGAAACTGACTGGAACTGACTGCATTGGTGTGAACTAGAGCCATTGGAATACATGGAAAACACTGTGCATGCATTTTTAGTGCAGAAAAAACATGCACAGAACTGCGTCTGGTGTGAACTGGCCCTGAGTGTTCCAAACTTCCTATGACTTCAATAGCTGCGGGCTTGTTCTGATAATCTGCCAAGCTAAGCTTTAGCCCAGGTTCACACTGCTACAACATGAAAGTTGTGCAACTTCCAATCCAACTTTGCCCTGCAACTTCAGTCCAACTTGGATCCGACTTAATGTGACTTTTTACACTCTATGACATTGAAGTCGTATCAAAGTCAGACCAAAGTAGTGCAGGAACCTTTTCTAAGACCCGGTTCACACTGGTGCATCATGACAGTTGTACGACTGTCGATCCGACTTTGCCCTGCGACTTCAGTCCAACAACGATCTGACTTTAATGATTGGGATACCGATTTTAATTCGACTTTGAGATAGTCTGACTTGTCCTTTGACCACTCCAAACAATCCCGGTGTGACATAAATAGTTTTTCCTGCTGTTGTAATCCTTGTCAGATGTTGCAAGTCGGATAGTTAAGATGGTGATCCGACTTGGATACGACTTTAATGATATTCAATGGGCTCAAATCGGACCAAAGTCAGATCAAAGTAGTGCAGGAACCTTTTCCAAAGTCGGACTGACACAAGTCGGACCAGTTAACCACTTAAGGACCAAGCCTCTTTTTGAGATTTGTTGTTTACAAGTTAAAAACAGTTTTTTTTTTTTGCTAGAAAATTACTTAAAACCCCCAAACATTATACATTTTTTTCTAACACCCTAGAGAATAAAATGGTGGTTGTTGCAATACTTTCTGTCACCCTGTATTTGCACAGCGGTCTTACAAGCGCACTTTTTTTGGAAAAAATACACTTTTTTTTAATTAAAAAATAAGACAACAGTAAAGTTAGCCCAATTTTTTTTTATATTGTGAAAGATAATGTTACGCCAAGTATATTGATACCCAACATGTCACGCTTCAAAATTGCGACCGCTCATGGAATGGCGACAAACTTTTACCTCTAAAAATCTCCATAGGCAAGGTTTTAAAAATTCTACAGGTTCCATGTTTTAAGTTACAGAGGAGGTTTGGGCTAGAATTATTGCTCTCGCTCTACCGATCGCGTCAATACCTCACATGTGTGGTTTGAACACCGTTTTCACATGCGGGCGCTACTCACGTGTGTGTTCGCTTCTGCACGCGAGCTTGGAGGGACGGGGCACGTTTAAATAATTTTTTTTTCTTATTTATTTTAACTTTTATTTTTTATTTTTACACTTTAAAAAAAAAAAAAATGAAACATCCCTTGTAATAGAAAAAAAGCATGACAGGACCTCTTACATATGAGATCTGGGGTCAAAAAGTACCTATAGTACCAGCAATATGCAGCATTCATAAGACTCCTGAGGAAGCCTATATGGTGAAACATGTAGAGCAGAAGCTGCTGCACTGCTGTTTGAAACTGTATAATATTTTGTAGTGGTTTTTATACTTTCAATGACATTTTAACTTTTGTATATGTAATAAAATTACATTGTATTAACTCTATATAATGTGAAGTAGTCGTTTCTGGAACCTTTAAAGTCCTTTTGTGCTTGAATTTTTGATAATATTTTGGAGATGTGGGGCCTCTTAGCCCTCCATTGCCTGACATACTGATTTGAAAACTGGATTATCCTTTATTGTTTGTTTTTTTGCCTACCTCTAGATCAGATGTGTGCAGCTGAGGAGGTAAAAAAGCCTAAAAAGAAAACTAATGCAGCCACTACATCTAATGTTTGGTGAGCTGCAATCTACAGTATTACATTTTTGATTTTGGGTGTATTACTGCTTTAAAGAGAAATAGTCCAATGATTACACTAGTTCCTGTGAGAACTGTCTAAGAGATTTCCCTTACTTTGATGAGTTTTGAAGTTTTCACGTTAGATATACTTTAATGAATTCTAATTAATATACCGCAATTGGCTAACAAAAGTAAAAATGAAAAATAGCATACAAAAAGTGTACATAAATATAACACAATGATGAATAAATACAACACAATGATAATTTTTTTCAGCATTAAAATAACACAATGATGAGTGATAAAGACACAACCCTGCTGTGTATGCTGACACTCAAAGGAGTCAAACCAAGTAGACATGTCTAACCATCCATACCCAATAAAAGAGATATGTCTCGCCACTGTCATACACATTACATGATTCATCCTTTCATTTTTTAGACAACTTATGCATGCAAAGTTAGAAACACCCCCAGACCAATATGAAAATGTATTTCCCAACTAAGCTAAAATGTACTGTACATGTGACTTAAAGTGTCACTAAACCCACAACAGTAAAATCAGCCTGTATATGCAGTAAAGCATGCTTGATATAGTCACCGTGGATCCTAAGGGGTTTATCCTCTGCACTGTGTAAAAAGGCTGTTTGATCCTGTCTTCTCTGATCCTCCCCTTCCTCCACTGTCCCTAATCCACCTCCTGATAAGACCGAGCATTTGAGGTGCTCTGCACATGCTCAGTTTGGTGTGCTAGAGATTTTTTTTTTAATTTCCTTGGGCGTGTGCATGTGATCAGCCCACATTCCCGCTGTGCAGTGTGAATGGTCCTGCAGGCTTCTGGGACCTGTGATGTGTGAAGCTGCAGGCAAAGAGAGGGGGACCAAAAGTGGCAGCGAGTACTAGTATTAAAGTAGGTACCCACTTCTCTAAAGATGTTTTATTGTGCCAAATGTGGTACGGGGGGAGGAGTATATAAAGGGGAACTTCTCCTTTATGTTTTGCTTTAATCAGAACAATGGCCAAAAATAAGAAAATAAGATAAAAATGAATAGTCCATTGAACAATAAAATAACAAAGCCAACTTTTTCTGCAATAGTCCCCTTGAAACCAGAGATTTACCCCACTGTACTTTTTCTCTACAGCTGGATGTGTTCAGTCTGAAGGCCAGCATCACTGAACTAACTTGCTCTGAACTCATCCCAGCCTGTGACTGGACAGTGAAATGAGAAGCAGTACAGTGATGAGCTCATCTCTCTGTAACACTGTTTTTTTCTCCTATCGGCTTGCTTCTTATCATGTACTGATTGGCTTATTGTACTGCTTCTTTCCCTCATGCTCCAGCCCTACTGTACAGACTGGATGAGGCTAATCCCAGATCAAATTCAGGTACTTACATTGCTTGCATTTTTAAATACATGTATTGATATATTAACGGTGACAAAGCTATTTTATTATTGAAGTTCTGCTTTACAAGAACATAACTTTAGAACCATACTTTTACTTTGCTAGAGCTTGAACCGTACAGCATATCTTCTCAAACCAAATCCTAAAAGTCTATGCATATAAAATATTAGTAGTTAAGTGTATCTTCAGTAATATTTTATAGAGATCCAATAGCTTGATATGTGAAATGTCTGATTCTGTTAATTAATAAATAATATGGTTTCAACTAGATTACCATCCAACCAGTGACTACATTCCTTATCATAAAAGTGTATCTTTCATAGACTGTTATTTTGCATTAGGCCAACCTCTGTAAGTACTTTGTAATAAATATTTATGACACTTTTTTACCTTTCTATTCACATAAAATTCATAGAAAACGAGTCAGGCTCAGATACCTGATCATGCCAGCAGTATATTCTCCTCCATTTTTTCAGCACTGTAATGCCGCGTACACGAGTGGAATGTCCAACAAAAAAAGTCAGACAGAAGCTTTTCATTGTATATTCCGAACGTGTGTATGCCTCATCGGACTTTTTTTTTAGAAAATTCTGGCGGACCTAGAAATAGAACATGTTCTAAATATTTCCGACTGAACCAATTCCTATCGGGAAAACCGCTCGTCTGTATGCTCTGAAGCAAGTACGAGATGGAAGCTATTGGCTACTGGCTATTGAACTTCCTTTTTCTAGTCCGGTCGTACGTGTTGTATGTCACCGCGTTCTTGACGATCAGACTTTGGTTTGACCATGTGTAGGCAAAACCACTTGAATGGAATTCCGTCGGAGTTCCGTCTGAGAAACCTTTGGAGTTTATTCCGACGGCAAAACCGGTCATGTGTACAGGGCATTAGGCATACCTCCCAACTTTTTGAGATGGAAACGAGGGACACCTATTATCAAAAGTATGCAGGCATAGGACACACCTGCCACATCCCCTTAAAGGAGAATTGTACAAAAAAATGATTGGTTAAACCCAAAAGTGCTTTTTTATCAGTACTATTCCTTTATATTAGCTTTTGGAATTTGCGGATGCAGCAATTTAGATATTGGATGAAAGGTTTAGCACTGGGAAATACTTTTTGATAGATAAAAAGTGCATTTTATATACGATTATATAGATCAGACCAAAATGAGGGACAAATAAGGAGGAAAGAGGAACAGAGAGACTTTGTTCCAAATCAGGGACAGTCCCTCAAAATCAGGGACAGTTGGGAGCTATGCTGTTATGCTGTGTACACATGACCGGACTTTCGACGGACTGAATCACGTCTGACTTTTCGACGGACTTTCGACTGACTTTTCGACGGACTTGTCTACACACAATCACACCAAAGTCCGAAGGATTCGACCATGATGACGTATGACCAGACTAGAATAAGGAAGTTCATAGCCAATAGCCAATAGCTGCCCTAGTGTCGGTTTTCGTCCATCGGACTAACATACAGACGAACTGATTTTTCGACCGGACTCAAGTCCGTCGGAAAGATTTGAAACATGTTCTAAATCTAAAGTCCGTCACATTTTTGACAGTAAAGGTCCGCTGCAGGTCCGATGAAGCCCACACATGGTCAAATTGTCCAACGGATTTGTTCCGTCGGACAAGTTTGTTCAAAAAGTCCGGCCATGTGTACACTGCATTAGGCAGTATAGGTAAGAAGCCTGTCTGAAATCTGTACACACACTGCCAACTGAATGTTGTAAGAAAATCTGTACTTTCCTATAGTCTCTAACAGCACAGAAAAATGAATGGACGCAGGGTATTTAAAAATTCTGCAGGGTAAAATTGTTTATTATTTAGCCTTTTTTATAAAGGGAGCATTTCAACCTTAGCACAATTCTATACAGCTAAAATGCATACAAGTGAACTGTCTTGTTTGCCAAAGTTTTTTTTTATAAATCTTCTAAGCTAATCTTGAGATATAAGCATATGTGCTAACCCATCTAGAACTCATCTTAGCCCATGATAAGACAATGAAAGAAAAGCAGCACACTCATGATGTCACACTTCTGCTCTTTGCTCCTTTGAGAATGTTCACAAAGCACATTGATATCACTGTTTAATGCAGGGGTCTCCTATCTTTCTAAACCATGGGTCAATTTACTGTCCCTCAGACTTTAGGAGGGCCGGACTGTGGCCAGTGGGAGAAGAGAATGCTTGGTGTTAGTGGAAGTAATCAATGTTCCATCATTGGTATTAGTGGGAGGAATAGCGCCCCTTTGTTGATGTTAGTCGGGAGAATTGATGTCAGTGGGAGGAAGAGTGCCTTGTATCAGTGGGAGAAGTAGTGCCCCAAGGGCCAGATTGAGGCAGGCAAAGGGCCACATCCGGCCCTCAGGCCACAGTTTGAAGTCCATGGGTTTAAAGCAATAGGTCCTCTACCTTTACTGCAGCAGAAACAGCAAAGCTCTGAAAAGAATATGCTCTTAACCTGCTAACTGAACAATAAAGGACCAGCAGCACACTGAAGAGGTCATCAATTTGCTCGCTCTAGTCTCTCTTCCTAACAGCTTGTGCCCAGTCAGCACATGCGGCAAAACCTTATTGGCTCATGGTGCTGTGTGCCCCAGTCTAACTTTTGCTGTGCAAGGAATAAGGAGGCGGATATCAAGACAGATTTTGATACTTTTGCTGATTGCAAGAAAAAGACACTTTTTAATAAACATGTAACTGCATTAACTGATGTCTGTGGTTCAGTTTTGTATAAGCCTATAATATAAAAAGCATAATTACTACAAACAGAATCATGTAATTATCTCAAAATTGTTTTCATACAAAATAAACTATGCAACTGGCTTGTTTACTTCTGCAAATATTAGGAAAAACAACTCATTAAACTCTTACTTTAAGCCCCGGTTCCAATTGATGATACTTTGAAATCGCACTACTTGACTTGAAGTAGCGCGATTTCAAAGTAGCTAGGTCAGCGTGATTTCAGGTGCTACTTGATAGACATCTGTGTGGCTTTATGCACAGATGTCTATTAAAGTCGCACCTGAAATCGGCAAAAGTAGTACAGAAACTACTTTTGCAAATCGGTGCGGCACCGCAAAATCAGTGTCGTGCTAATTAGAACAGTTCCATTGCCTCCAATAGGCTGCGACTCTCAAATCGCATGAAAAATCGATCCAATGTGAACCTAGGCTAAATCAAAATTTAGCAAGAAGTAAAATTGTTAAGTAGATTTCTAATTACTATCAAGAAAACTCTGTTACATTTTTAAATCAGAAAGCCCACTAAATTCACCCTACACTGACCCAAACAAAGCACTCACATGGTCATTTGAAAATTAATTTTTCACATTCTTCTATGCTTGAGGAAGAAGGGAAGTTACAAAGCTCTAATGACTCTCGAGAGGCTGCAGTCCTGCCCAGAGGAACACTTCGCCTTTTACTCAGTCTAGCTGGAATGGATAAAGGAAAAACTAGAATTGTGAAATCGATTATTGGATAAGTGTGCTAACAGACATTTGGACATGCAGGCCCAATCCTACCTCTCCTAGGCCTGAAGAGTGCCTAATAAGCATGTATGATGTTTCATTTCTGGCACATGCTGGAAATATAACACTCCCATTGGTTGTGCTCTCAACCAAACTGTCAAAACCATCCAATGTTGGTGTCATAACTGTACAGTATCATGGCAGTTGTAGATTAAACAGAGGCAAAATGGCAGCTTCCTTGGCTGAAAACGATAGGGGGGGGGTTACTTACACTTTAAGTGCACACATAAATTTAATTGGAGAGGAAGGTGCCAAAGAAAGGAAAAGCAACCTGGTGCTTGGAGGGCTGCTTATCTCAGGGTAAACAACTACTAATGCCTAGATCAGAAAATCTGATGGAAATCTGATGGAAAATGCTGTGTTCAAAGTGATCGTACGATAATCTGAATGTAATGCCCAGTGTACATGATCAGAAAAGCATCCTGGTGCATGGAGAGCTGCTTATCTTGCGATAAACAACCACTAATGCCAGTACACACGATCAGAAAATCTAATTAAAAATACAGTGTTCAAAGTCAATATACGATAATCTGAACGTAATGCCTATCAGAAAATCGGACGAAAAATAGTGCTATCAAAGCGATTGTACAATAATCTGATCATTAGTGCACAGCGTTCAAGAGCTGATCAAGAAAGTTCATGCAAATTTATCCGAAGGGAAAAAAATTCTCCTACAATACCAGAATGACTTTCGTTTAATCAGTACAGTATTCATCTGAAAAAAATCAGAAGACCAAGACCACTCATGCTTGGAAACTAAAGAATACATTACATTACAATAGAACACATTACATCGCTTCCGAACTTGTATTCTGTCCTACGAGAATTTTCGTAACTCTAGTAACCTCTTTATTTTCGATATGAGACTAGTATGCAAAAAAAACTGATTATTATTCATCTGATATTCTCATCATGTATACGTACTAGCCTACCACATTGATCATTCCCTGTCCATTAGCAGGTGTCTGTTACAGACATGAGATTGAGAAAAAAGTGCCCATAGATTGCTTGAATTTAAGCCGATTCCTCCAAGCAATACCTGGCTTGACAAAAGTTGATTTAAAAATCGAGTCAGGTGTATGGCTAGCATAAACAACTTTAATGTCATATCTATGCATAGCTCCCGTTCTCCCCTATTTGGGGACATTGTTTCTCTTTTGCAACCAAATTTCCCAGCCCCTTTTCTTCTCCTCAGTTATAACTCTTTTTGGGCTGATGTGTAGACCTCTCTAAAAATGTACAATTTAAATACTAAAAGGGCACTAAACCTTTCATCTATCCTCCTAAATAGGAGGCAGCCTAAGGAAAGTGTGTCAGGCCAGGCATGTAACACCATTTTCAATGGCAAGCAGAAGATCCACATCTACCATGACAGCAGGTTAAGATCAGCCCACCTAGCTCCATCACATTTTAGAAAGGCCTGCCTGACATCACTGCAGTTTAGCTGCTGGCCCTACTCCTATTAGCTGCATAGGCCTGCTTGAAGCTGCAGATGTTGCATGAGGAAGACCACCTGCCTACTCCGCTAGCTGCAGATTAGGCATGAATGGATGTAAAACCCCTGCATTTCTGATGGTGCAGAAATTAGGACTAATCTGAGGTGTAAAGGTGCAGGAATTGGGGCTGATCTGAGGTCTGAAGGTGCAGGAACTGGGCCTGATGTGAGGTCTGAAGGTGCAGTAATTGGAGCTGATCTGAGATCTGAAGGTGCAGCGGCCTGATTTGAAGTCTGAAGATACAATATCTGGGTCTGATCTGAGGTCTGAAGGTGCAGAAATTAAAGCTGATCTGTGGTCTCAAGCAGCAGTAATTGGATCTGATTTGACGCCTGAAGTGCAAGAATTAGAGCTGATCTGAGGCCTGAACGTGCAGAAATTGGGTCTGCTTTGAGCTCTGAAGGTACAGGAATTAGGATTGATCTGAGGCCTGAAGGGGCAGGAACTGGGCCTGGTTCGAGGTGTGAAGGTGCAGGAATGGAATTGATCTGAGGTCCTAAGATGCAGGAATTTGAGGCTGATCTAAGGTCTGAAAGTACAGGAACTGGCCATCTGAGCTCTGTAAGTACAGGAATTAATCTAAGGTCTATGACATAATACTATTCACTAGCACAACAGTTGTCCAACACTTGTAAATTGACACTTAATGTGGAAAAGGTTGTTGACCCCCAGCTCTAACTTATCACATTTACTATTTTGAAAAACTAGTGTAAAAAAAGTAGTAGTGAAAAAAAAGACTTAAGAGGTTAACCAATCATTTGACGGGGGGTGCCTCCTTTAACTACATGCTTTGTGGTTGATTTACTAAAACTGTAGCGTGCAAAATCTGGTGCAGCTCTGCATTGAAAACAAATCAGCTTCCAGGTTTTATTGTCAAAGCTTAATTAGACAAGCTGAAGTTGGAAGACGATTGGCTACCATGCACAGCTGCACCAGATTTTGCACTCTCCAGGTTTAGTAAATCAACACCTTTGTGTTATAACATCGATCTTTCTCATCACAGAGCATTTAGGGCCATATCTATAGCCACATCAACATTAGCAGTTCACCTAAATGGAAATAGCATGCCCCACAGGATATCCTACAATTTATATAGGTTTATAAAGCAGTATGTAACCATCAAACTACATTTACGCCCCTTCTAAGAGATTATAGATCAGTGGCAATGTTTAAAGTTAAGAGCCAGCTGAAGCTTTTTTTCTGAAGCTATGACATAGCATTCTGAGAATCTGTCTGCCTAATGACTCATCTGGGCCAAGCCTAGGTTATTGTCACACTTCAGCAAAGCTACAGCTTAATGTGAATATATTCTCACTGCACCCCCTACAAACACACATCCCTTCTGTCTAACAAAACCATATCTTTGGTCATTATGTACTCTAATCATTTTTTTCTCTATCTCAATAGTAGTCACTGAAAACAAATGTATTAAAATGTGAGATAAGTCTTTTCCAGACTAAATTTAACTACCGTATGTAGCTAAACATTCATTTTCTAGTAAATGACAAAGAACAAACTGCAGCATGAGCAGCCATCCAACAACCGTCTATACAGCAAGGTTAGGTCCACTTTAACTAAGGAGATATACAGTAAAGTAGATGTAAATCCTAATTTAATTAGTTTGCTGAAGTACTGTGCATTATACATATTTTTTTTCTATTGAGAAAATATGTTTTTTACCTATTTCCATGTTTCATCCGGGTGCTGCTGATTAGGGATGAGCTGCTGGTTCAGTTCTAACCTAGGTTAGTACCAACATTTTTTTATTCAGAGGTTTGTTAACCTCCCTGGCGGTATGATTATTTCAGATTTTAGGTGCTGAAAGCGGTACAATTATTTTGCACAGAAATTTGGCGTTTTTTATTCTAGGCCTGTAATTCTTAGGAATAACTCACTTAAATCTGTCCAAACAAGAGTCTAGTAGACATCCCGGGTATGATAAAGTTTGAAAAATGAAATAAAAAATTATAATATAATAAATAACTATAAATAATTAACCTCCCTGGCGGTATGATTATTTCGGATTTTAGGTGCTGAAAGCGGTACCATTATTTTGCATGGAAATTTGGCGTTTTATATTGTAGGTCTGTAAATCTTAACAATAACACACTTAAATCTGTCCAAACCAGAGTCTAGTAGATATCCCGGGTATGATAAAGTTTGAAACACAAAAACATAAATTATAATATAATAAATAAAAATAAATAATTAAAAAAAATTTAAAAAAATAGTAATAAAATAAATTTCCCCACAATTCACTATCGCTCAATTCTGCAAGTGTTCTAATTTATTATCGCTGTTTTCTAGCTGGTCTAAAGCCACTTTTGACGTAAAGGGACACTTTGTGGTTGCTATGGACAATCTCCAGTTTCCAGGCAGAAAGAACAGTGTATATCATGTAAAACTACATGCAGGGCATGGGCCAGAGCACTGGGGACAAAAGGGATGTGAAATCATTTCATACAGTACTGTAATCTGTAAGATTACAGTACTGTATGTGTTATGATTTTGACAGTTTTTTGAATTTGCCGCCAGGCTCCGCCCCGTGCGTCGCGCCGCTCGCAGGGAACGGAGCCTGGCACGGAGAGGCTTCGGAGGAGGACGGAGCCCTCGGACACTGCGGGGGACATCGCAGGATCCCGGGGACAAGGTAAGTAACGCCGCCCCAGGATCCTGCAATGCGATCCCGAGTGTGGCTCGGGGTTACCGCTAATGGTACTGAATTTTAACCCCGAGCCACACTCGGGAAAACCGCCAGGGAGGTTAAACCAAATAATAATATAATAATAATAACAATTATTCAATAATGTAATCAAATCAAAAACACTGAAATTTGCTCAGTTGCAGAATTGTCGCTTTCGTTACTTTTAGTGTTTGGTGACGGATTTCCCCACAAATCACTATCACTCAATTCTGCAAGTGATTCTAATTTATTATCGCTGTTTTCTAGCTGGTCTAAAACCACTTTTGATGTAAAGGGACAGTTTTGGTTGCTATGGACAATCTCCAGTTTCCAGGCAGAAAAAACAGTATTTAGAATATAAAACTGCATGCAGGACACTGGGCAGACCACTAGGGACAAAGGGGATGTGTAATTATTTGATACAGTACTGTAATCTGTAAGATTACAGTATACTGTATCTGTACTGTCACTTTTTGAATTTGCCACTGAACTCCGTCCCCGTGCATCACAACGCTCGCAGGGAACAGAGCTTGGCACTGTGAATCGAGCGAAACACGGCGGCTCGTAGATCACAACGGGGAGACATCGCAGAATCCAGGGGACAAGGTAAGTAAACTCTACATCGATCCTGCGATGCGATCCCGAGTCTGGGTCGGGGATACCGCTTTTGGTATTGAAAATCCACCCCGAGCCAGACTTGGGAATACCGCCAGGGGGGTTAAATGGCCAGTTGGGCTGTGTCAAAGCTCAGTAGCAGTGGGAAACATTTAGCAGTGGTACTACTATTCTTAAAGTGGGCTCCCAATTTCTGATAAACTGCCCACCTTCAGAGCCCCGCAACCACTGAGCCAAAGTTGTGGGCAAGAGGCTCTTGTTCTCATCAACATGGGGACAAGATGCTTTGCTAGGGGTATCCCCTCTGACAAAGTAACCCTCTCATATTGAGGGTGTGTGGCTTAGTATGATATGGGGTGGGCACAGGCTCGTCCCTCCCCTATGATCAGATACGGGTCTGGTATGGTACATTTTGAGTTTTCTTGCATGGGGTCCCTCTTGTCATCCATACCAGAGTCTCACTAAAAATAAAGCCTAGTACACACGGGCCTAAAGTCAAGCGAAATCAGCCAATTCAATAAAAATCAGCTGACATTCGGCCCGTGTGTATGGCGGCCAGCTTCTGTTGACCGTGCATGCTGGAAAACCAGGGGCCGACTATCTCCCGGTCAGCGCTCTCAGCCACTGGCTTAGAGAGCTGACTGGAGTTTTTGCACAGAATAAGGGATAGATAAAGGGAAACCCCAGCCGCTTTACTTCTGGTTGTAAACAAAGCGCCTGGAGACTCCCTTCATTAACCACTTAAAGTGGTTCAAGGTAGAAGGTTTTTGTATCCTAATGCATTCTATGCATTAACCTCCCTGGCGGTATGATTGTTTCAGATTTTTGATGCTCAAAGCGGTACAATTGTTTTGCATAGAAATTTGGCATTTTATATTGTAGGCCTGTAATTCTTAGGAATAACTCACTTAAATCTGTCCAAACAAAAGTCTAGTAGACATCCCAGGTATGATAGTTTGAAACACAAAATCATAAATTATAATATAATAAATAACTATAATTAATTATAACAAATAATAATATAATAATAATAAAAATGATTCAATAATGTAATCAAATCAAAAACACAGAAATTTGCTCAGTTGCAGAATTGTCGCTGTCATTACTTTCAGTGTTTGACGACGAATTTCCCCACGGATCACTATCGCTCAATTCTGGAAGTGATTCTAATTTATTATCGCTGTTTTCTAGCTAAAACTGCTTTTGAAGTAAAGGGACACTTTTTAGTTGCTTTGGACAATCTCCAGTTTTCAGGCAGAAAGAACAGTATTTATAATATAAAACTGCATGCAGGGCACTGGACAAACCACTAGGGACAAAAGGGAAGTGAAATAATTTCATACAGTAATGTAATCTGTAAGATTACAGTGTACAGTATGTGTATTGTGTTTTTAACTTTTTGAATTTGGCGTCGTGCTTCGCCCCCGCGTGTTGCAACGCTCGCAGGGAACAGAGCTCGGCACTGTGATAGATCCGGCGGAGGACGGCTCGCACACAGAGCGGGGAAACATTGCAGGATCCTGGGGACAAGGTAAGTAATTTTGCCAGGATCCTGCGATGAGATCCCCAGTGTGGCTCGGGGTTACCGCTTTTGGTACTGAAAATCCACCCTGAGCCACACTTGTGATTGCCGCTAAGGAGGTTAAGATAAAAACCTTCAGTGTGCAGCACAAGAGATTTGCCTGCTCAAGTCTTTCCCTCCTGATTGGCTGAGACACTGTCAATCAAAGTCAGTAAGCCAATGAGGAGAGAGAAGGGCAGGGCCAGGCCGCAGCTCCATGTCTGAATGGATACACAGAGCAGTGGCATGGCTTGGGTGCCCCCCATAGCAAGCTGCTTGCTGTGGGAGCACTGAACAGGAGTGAGGGGCCGGGAGCGCCGGCGAGGGACCCGCAAAGTGGAGGATCTGGGCTGCTCTGTGCAAAACCACTGCACAGAGCAGGTAACTATGACATGCTTGCTATTTTTAAACAAAAAAAAAAAAAAAAAAAACAAGACTTTAGTATCACTTTAAGGTCTGGAAGATTTTACACCAGGCCATTTTTTGCTTTTCTGCACTGCACTACTTTAACTGGTAATTGCTTGGCCATGCAATGAAATAGCCAAATAAAATGTATATAATTTTTATTTCACACAAATAGAGCTTTCTTTTGGTGGTATTTCATCACCACTGGGTTTTTTTTTTTTTGCGCTATAAATGAAAAAAGACAGAACATTTTGAAAAAAAAAAACAATATTTTTAACTCTCTGCTATAAAACATATCCAATAAAAATAGTGAATAAATATATAATCAGCGCAAATACCGGTATGTCTAAAATAAGGTGAACATGTCCACCAGTGACTCTATAAAATACAAATAGATAACACAATATAAGTACAGCAAAACCATAAAATAATCGTTATAAATTCAAAATATTTATGATGATAATTCAAAACATAAGTCCATGTTCATCTGTGTCATAGAAAATCCTCACAGCAAATTTCTATTCCTCCAATGTAGTAACTCCACGTGATAGTTCAAATTGATCCAGTGCATTCCGTGACCACCACCAATAGACAAAATGCCTGCTCACCTCCCAGCAATGACCCTATTACAGAGTCAAATTCACCTGATAAAATGTCTTTTGGGATGATTTTGGGATTCTCCTGCAGAGAACACCTAAGAACCACGTAATTCCACTTCCACACACTCATCCGTGTAGCAACATAAAAACAAAATGTAAAACCATGCTCTCTGCTACAAATCATTTATTAAAAGCGAATATTGGGATTAAAAATACTCCCTGAAAAATGCCTGAAAACTGCCTCTGTGTAAAAGGAGTCTAATGTGCCCCCTCTAAATGAAACATTTAAACTTTTTTTCCTTTGATGTCCCCCAGAGCAGTGTCTAGTCCTCCATGCCATTTGTTTGACAAATCCATTGCTTATTAGCCTAGAAAATGTACTATTACTATTTTTAACATTTGGCTCCAATTGTTTTCAGTGGGTTTTAGATTTGGCACCTGAACCCAGGCCTACTGCTGATAGCCTGCAGTATTTGTGCAGTCACTTCCTGTTTACATGCACTTGCTGCAGCAGCAAATATATGCCATTGCTCTGAATTGGCTTTGTAATGGTGACAGCTGTCATGGCCACCTATGGCCTTCACTAGGGATGAGCCGAACACACTCGGTCCGGTTCACACCAGAAAAAAATTTGTGCAAACACGCGAACACCATTAAAGTCTATGGGACATGAACATGAAAAATCAAAAGAGCTAATTTTAAAGGCTTATATGCAAGTTATTGCCATAAAAATTGTTTGGGGACCCTGTCCCAGGGGACATGTATCAATGCAAAAGAAAGTTTTTGAAATGGCCGTTTTTTCAGGAGCAGTGATTTTAAGAATGCTTAAAGTGAAACAATAAGAATTAAATATTCCTTTAAATATCGTGCCTGGGGGTCCCCTTAGTCTGCCTGTAGAGTAGCGCATTTTCCCCATGTTTAGAAAAGTCCTGCAGCAAAATGACATCTCTATGTCATTAAAAATTGCTCACGGCTGTAACGTATTGCCAGATCCCGCCAATATGCATAAAAAATCATTTAAAAAAACAGCGTGGGTTTCCCTCCCCCAGTCCATACCAGGCCCTTCGGGGGGAACGGTCCCCGCTGTTAAATATTATTTAAAAAATTGTAATTACATGCCCCTGTTAAACAGGGGCAGAAACATTGGGCCTTAGTTGTTGGTGGTGCCAGAACACTGTAACCCCTCACAGTTATTCTTGTTGGGTGCAGGAATGACTATATATATATCTCAAATACTCTGCCTGTACTGACGGAATATAGAGTTTACACTGTATATATAGGCTACACTGAATGCAGAGTAGATAGATAGATAGATAGATAGATAGATAGATAGATAGATAGATAGATAGATAGATAGATAGATATCAAATACACTGCCACTAACTAACTAACCTGCCTGCCTAATCTAGCTCAATCTCTCTATCTCCGTCCACTATAACACACCATATGGGCGCTGTGTAAGCAACGTTATATAGTGTGGGGCGTGGACTTAGTCCCCCTGAGCCATGATTGGCCAAAGGCACCCTGCCTTTGGCCAATTATGGCTCTCACTGAGGAGCGTGCTGTGATTGGCCAAAGCATGCAGTTCAGGTGCATGCTTTCACCAATCATCATACAGCAACGCACTACGGTCTTGCAGTGCATTATGAGGTGCTCGAATTTGCTGTGAACGCCCCTTTAAATCCACTGTTCGGCGAACGGACGAACACCCGATGTTCGAGTCGAACTTACCTTCGACTCAACCTCAAAGCTCATCCCTAGCCTTCATATTAAATATACTGTAAAAGCATAGGCGTGCGCAGGGGGTGTGCCGGGTGTGCCTGGGCACACCCTAATCACCCTGTGCAGCGCAGATTCCCCCTGCTGATATTTCACCAAAGCTTCTAAAAAATTGTAAAAAACATAAATAAAATTGTAAAAAATAATACAAAAATAAAATAATAAAAATAAAAAAAAACTACTGACACCAACCTCTGCCCTACTGACACCATCCATTACCCTACTACATTTTAAAATGTTTACATATATTTAGAGTGTGTGTGTGTGTGTGTGTGTCTGTCTGTCTGTCTGTCTGTCTGTCTGTCTGTGTATATATAATATATATATATATATATATACACACGTGTGTTTGCGTTTTGGGGTGCACACCCTAATGCAATAGGCTGCGCACACCTATGTGTAAAAGGCAGTCTTGGGGAGTAAAAGGCAAGAAAACTTGCACTATTAGTGAAAAAACAAGTCCCCGGCACACAGGGCACTACTGCATCTTTAGATCACACAACCCAAGGTGGCTTCAGGAGTAAAATGTACTATTTGAAGTGGTTGTAAATCCTTACATACTGTATAGCCAGACTATTTCCAGGTAATACACAAGAGATGAAACAAATCCTCCTATATAAATTGTACCTGTCTATCTACAGTCTTTTTGTCTGTACATCTCTACATGCTGAACGTATAAGCTTGTCTGAGAGTTCAGGAAAAAATGGGATGGATAACTGAAATAACACTCTGCAGAGCTCAGTGTGGAGAGCTCTGAGAGCTGATTGGAAGGAAGGGACACCCCCCCCCCCCCCTTTCACACTGCACACAGGAACAGAGCTGAGGCTGTCAATCAGCTGGCGGTCCCACCCATGTCATCATTTTTCTCTTGGTGTCAGGAAAACTTGTCAGAAGTGATTCATTCTGATAGCAGAGGAACAAGGCAGTAGACAGAAATGAAACGCAGTGCTTATAATTGAAACAAATACACACTATAGAGGGATATGCTTTGTTCATATTTCATGCCTGATGTTTACAACCATTTTAAAGAAAAGCAGAGGGATACTAAAATATCAACAACATATTGGCTATAATGTAGCTTTGTGTGGGATCAACTATGTTCTAATGATCTGCTCCACTCAATCTGAAAGACTGCAGTCAAATGTACATCCATTATGGCTGAGCAAACTCACTATAACTATTAACTGAAATTTGATTGGCTGCCCAGTCCATCCACAACACAAAGAACATTTTAGGGCCAAATCACATTACTGCAACACACATTAACACACTGTTGTGCCATTTCTTTTGAATAGCACCCCAAGGCAATGCAGCTTCAACACATGTGTTGCAATGCACCACAACGCATGGTAATGCATTACTGTGCATTGCATTGCACTACATCACAAAAAAGATTGCATGCACTTTTTTTGTTTGGTATACGGTGTTGGCAGTCAATTCACAATGAACTGGCTGTCTTAAAGAGGAAGTAAACTTCCCTCTAATGTTTGTACCTCTAGGTAAGCCTATAATATAGGTTTATATCGGTATGCGATGCATACTAGCACATTATGTCTTTACTTTGTAGGTGACCAACAAAAAAAAGGCAGTGTTTACTTCCTCTTTAACTGCTTCAGCCCCGAAAGATTTTACCCCCTTCCTGACCAGAGCACTTTTTGCGATTCGGCACTGCGTCACTTTAACTGACAATTGTGCGGCCGTGCGACGTTACACCAAAACAAAATATGATATACGATATGTGTATCAAATATTCTTCTACATATTTTTTGGTAAAAAAAGTCGCAATAAGCGTATATTGATTGGTTTGCGCAAAAGTTATAGCGTCTACAGAATAGGGGATAGATTTATGGCATTTTTATTAGTAATGGCGGCGATCTGCGATTTTTATCATGACTGCGACATTATGGCGGACACATCGGACACTTTTAACACTATTTTGGGACCATTGCCATTTATACGGTGATTAGTGCTATAACAATGCACTGATTACTGTGTAAATGACACTGGCAGGGAAGGGGTTAAACACTAGGGGGCGATCAAGGGGTTAAATGTGTCCTATGGAGTGATTCTAACTGTAGGGGGATGAGCTACCACTGACATGACAGTGATCACTGCTCCCGATGACAGGGAGCAGTGATCTCTGTCATGTCACTAGGCAGAACGGGGAAATGCCTTGTTTACATCTCCCTGTTCTGCAGCTCCGTGACACGATCGCGGGACACCGGCGGACATCGAGTCCCCGGAACCCATGGGCACAGTAATGCAGTACGTGGCGGACGTGCGCGTGCTCCCACTAGCCCCGCCAATTAAAGGGGATGTACAGGTACGCCCATTTGCCCACCGCTGCCATTGTGCCGACGTATATTGGCATGCAGCGGTCAGCAAGTGGTTAAAGGCAATGCAGGTCAATGCATGATACAGCACACATTAATGCAATGTCCAAGAATGGCAAAGTGCGATTGGAACCTTAGGCCGCTTTCACACTGCTGTGCTGTGGTTTGGCCACAGCGCTGGTGTACCCTCGGTTTTTGTTTGGGTTACCCGTGGTTTTCCATAGACTTTCTATAATGTCCTGCATTTTTGGCATGTTTTCTGAAAGTGCACAAAAAGTTATGCATGCGGCATCTTTGATGCACTTTCAGAAAACACGCCAAAAATGCAGGACATAATAGAAAGTCTATGGGAAACCGTGGGTAACCTGTATGAAAACCATGGGTGCGCTTGCGCTGCTGCCAAACCACAGCACAGCAGTGTGGAACCCCTCCTAATTTATTTATTTTTTTCAATAATTGCAACATTACATGATTCTTTCACATAGTTTCAATACATTCCCTTTGAAAACAATGTTTCTTTTTGAAACGGTCTTTGTGGTAGTATCCAAATCTTCTCCAGCTTCAAATTTTCATCATGTCATGAAAGCAATGCAAACAAGTGACCACATCAGTATTCAGGAAATACAGTTCCTATTGTCCAGCCATCCATCATCTGTCATTTGTAGCATGCTATAAGTGCAGTGTTTTTGTCCATTACTGGCATATGAAAGTTGTTCTCATACGCCCCCTAGTGGACCTGCAATGCTATCTTTATTATGATCCACATGTTCAAATTTACTAGGCAGGTATTAGCTAGCGTCATACATATAGAGAAAAATTAACATTTTCCTAGGCTATATGCAAATTAATGAATAAGGTAATCATTTGGGGAAAACTGCTGCTAAAAATAGAAAGATACATTGTTGTCTGGATTACATTTGCTATGAACATAGACAAAAAAAAAAAACACAACCTCATAAAACAAGAGTGCAAAAAACTGTTTCAAGTTAAAGTTTGCTACGGGTCACAGCAGTTTGCTCATCACCCCTTTGTTTCTGCCCTTGTCTATGGCCTGTAGGAAGGTTGGAAATCCTTCTGTTTTAAATATCAATATGGAGCAGCACGCAATGCATGTGAAATAATAACAATGAGGATGGGAAGCTGGAGATGACAGTACCTAGCTCTTCTGGTGGTTGTACATAATGTATGAGAAGAACCTGAACTGTCACATTTAATGTTGGTCAAAGAGTTCAATGTATTTATGTAGTCACTTGTTATTATGGTTAAAAAAAAAAATCACTGTGTTTATTTTTTAGTAATGCTTGGGGTCCGAATAAAGGGTTAAATGCGCCTGTGTAGCGCCGCTGCTGAAGCGCTTTTCAGGCCCCATTTTTTAAATTGACAAATTTTTGCTGAAAATACAATTTCATTTTCTACATTTTCCAAAAAAAGAAAATGTCAAAAGACTTACTATGCCTTTTTGAAAATAACCTGGGGCGTTTGCTGTCCAAAATGTGGTCATTTTGTTGGTGTTTCCGCTGTCCTGGCACTCCAGGAGCTCCAAAAATGTGATAGGTAGCAGAAAATTAGAAGCGCAATTTAAAACCTATTGTAATCCTGAAAGCGATCCTTGGATTGTGAGCCTCTATATAAGCTGTGAAAAAGTCTTTCATATGTGCCATCCCCAAACACGGGAAGAGTAGCAGAATTTGATTTGGGGTGTGAAGTATGCCCAAGCTACCTATTAAGAATATCTTATTATTTCAGAACTTTTTCTTCAAAAAACTCACCTTGCCTCTTAGTAAATATGTTGGAGGGTCTCCCTTGCAAAATGTGGTCACTTTGTGGGTGTTTCACCTGTTCTGGCACTTCAGGGCCTCAAGAAATATGATAGGAAGTCAGGAAATCAGATGTGTAATTTATGCCCTTTGAAAGCCTGAAGGTGCTCCTTGGATTTTGGGATTATCTATGCTTCAATGCAGTGAAAAGGTCACATGTGCATCCCCATACTTGAAAGGAGTTATTTTTCACAAAGTTGTCATTTTCAGGTTAATTTCAAATGATTAATATTTTTATATATCATAGTTTGTAGACTCTCTATTGTTTACACAGTCTAAATAATATACACTTTTTTTTTTCAGCAAAGAAATATAGCAGAATACTTTTTTGGCCTAAATTTATGAAGAACATTTATTTATTTGCAAAGTTTTATGACATAAACAAAGGGAACAGTTTTGTTTCAACATTTTCAGTCTTGTTTCCTTTGTCAAGTACAAAATAAAAATATCTCCAAAAGAAAGCTTTATGCGCGCAAAAAGAATTATATAAAATTATCACAGTACTGAAAACTGAAAAATGGCCTGAACAGGAAGGTTGTTTCTTACGCTGGCCTTCAAGTGGTTGATTAGCATGCTATATGGTCCCTACATTTTTCAGTTAAAATAGAAGTGATATTAAAAGGCAGATTGTATTTATTTCTTTTAAATAACAAACAGGTCATACTTATCTGCTCTGTGCAGTGGTTTTGCACAGAGCAGCCCCAACCCGCCTCTTCTCGGATCCCCGTCAGCGCTCCTGGCCCCTCCCTCCTGCCGAGTGCCCTTATAGCAAGCAGCTTGCTATGGGGGCACCCAGGCAGGCTCACTCCCGAGCTGTTGCTCTGTGTGTTTATTCATACACAGAGCACAGCTCGGCCCCGGCCCTGCTCTCTCCTTATTGATTCACTAGCTGTGATTGACAGTAGTGAGATTCCATGGCTCCCACTGCTGTCTCAGCCAATAAGGAGGAAGAGACCCGGGAGAGCTGCTGCACATTGCTGGATCGAGATGTGGCTAAGGTAAGTATTAGGGAGTCTGCTGCAAACAGAACGTTGTTTACCTTCATGCATAGAATATATGAAGGTAAAAAACCTTGCGCCTTTACAACCACTTTAAAGGCTCTGAATTAGCCCCAAATTAAAATGAATATGATTTTTGGATGGTAAAAAAGCTTAATAATTAATTATTACTTCAATGTAAAACACAACTCTGGCCACTTCCTGGCTTTGTTAATGAAAGTAAAAATGCCACAATGATAAATATGTTAGCTGTCCGGGATTACAGGTGCGATGACTAACGTAATAACTTTTTGCTAAGTGAGAGACAGCCTAGCTTGCAAAATAAAGGTGCTTGATTCTGTCAGCAATGTTCTTGATAAATCCTCCACCTTGTGTTCTATCACCCACTGACACAATCACATTCCTTAAATTACCGATCAAGAATCAAAAAAGGCACAGCAGGCTAACAACATGGTAATTTCTGTGCTTTATAAAGTACTTTAAAAGTATACAGTTTTGCTAATTATTTACCTCAATAAAAATAGCTGAGTTGCATTTAGAAAATAACATGGGCTTTGAAAAAAAAAATATGCAAAGTATGAATATTTTCTGCCAGCAGTTTTATAAATGTCCCCAAAGTATTCCTACATTAATGCAAAAACTTCTTCACAAATTCAATACTAACTCCAGTCCTCTTTTAATTTTTCAGATGACTATAAATTACCCATAATTTCACACATGCACCCCTTCCACATTTTGGGGTTTAGAGTAAGCACCCATCATGCCTTTGTTAAAATCCACGTTTCCTCTGATTAGCCCCATGCAGTTTAGTGGAAGAGATTTTGCTACGACTCTGGTACGCAGGATCAACAGGAACTTTTTATTGCCGAGTGTGTGCACTAATACCTAAAGACCTATAAAGTGGATCTAAAACTAAGAACAAAAATGTAAGGCACTGCAGCTTACCAATTATTAGAAGTGATGGCTGCATTAGTTTTCTCCTTTCAGGCTTCTTATTTTGTAATTTCACCTGGTGATCCTGCCAGTAACATACTTATTGTCCTTTAGAGACGACAGTCACTCTGCTGCATCTAGGGAGGAGTAAAATTGTCACCTGAGGCCAGGGGCGTTGCTAGGTCTACAAAAGATCTGGAGCTAGAGCCCATAGCAGTGTAGTAAAGAAAGTCATACGCTTGGGCGAGCATACATGTGTATATACAGTAATATTATAGTGTGTATCCCCGGAGAGCCCCCACTTACATCAGGGTCCCCAGAGAGCCCCCCCCTTACATCAGGGTCCCCAGAGAGCCTCCCCTTACATCAGGGTCCCCAGAGAGCCCCCCCTTACATCAGGGTACCCAGAGAGCCCCCCCTTACATCAGGGTACCCAGAGAGCCCCTCCTTACATCAGAGTCCCCAGAGAGCCTCCCCCTTGCATCAGGGTCCCCAGAGAGCCTCCCCCTTGCATCAGGGTCCCCAGAGAGCCCCCTACTTACATTAGGGTCCCCAGAGAGCCTCCCCCTTAAATCAGGGTCCCCAGAGAGCCTCCCCCTTGCATTGGGGTCCCCAGAGAGCCTCCCCTTTGCATCAGGGTCCCCAAAGAGCCCCCCACTTACATCAGGGTCCCCAGAGTGCCTCCCCTTCCCTCCCCTTAGGGCCCCCTGCAGAGACTCAGGGCTATGGGCCCCAGATTCGGGGCTTTAGCCCCAAAAGCCACTCCCCAGCGCTGCCACTACCTGAGGCCAGAAAGTGTGTTGGTATGCCAGAACACTTCCCTTCCATCCCATCAACATAACATAGGTGGGAGGTGTTCTAAAAGTTTGACCTGGACAGGGCTGACTCCTTGAGATAACACTAGTGAGTATACTGGGAGGTGTATGTTCAATAGATTTCTAGCAGGAATAACCAGTATTTTCTGTACTTACTGACTTATAGCACTTATAACAAAACCCTTTCAAGGGAACATTTACCAGACCAAAAAGGATCAATTAGAAGAAGATAATTGGCAGGGTTTGCAATCACTTTAAACTAAACCCTGTAATTGTATCAATATACAGTAGCTGTGAACTTTAATTGATAAATTAAGTGGTAACATTGAACTGGGTGAGGTTGCTGAAGCCCTGTACACATGGGCCGAATGTCGGAAGACATCAGTTGGTTCAATAAAAATGGGGTGAAGGCAATGATGGTGGAGGGAGTGGTATGACATGCAGAGTAGGGTGGCCATACTATGCATATTTGAATCTTTAAGGTCAGGTATACACTATTTCAGCTGCAAGGACTAGCAAAATTTGAAGGGGGGGATCAGTATGACACCACGTAAAAAGATACCTGCTCAGTGAAATTCCAGGGTCTGGAGGTGTAGTATGACATTGCCAACAGTAGATAATAGAGGAAACTTCAGATTAAATACCAACCAAATACCACTATCCACTCAATCCATATTATTGTATTAATATAGCGGTGTGTTATAGTGGGGGGAAATTGTTTTTTTTTTATTTCATTTATATACTTTTAAAATATTTTCCTGAAATTAGTATTGGCAGCATTGTGAAGAGCACCTCTGTGCCCAGAAAAAGCTCAGTGTTGCATACCAGATGTATAGACAATTTAAATGCTTACGCTGTGCATTGCCCTGTGCTTTTCACGCCCAAAATGTTTGGCAAGTTTACTCCAGTCTGTCAGCTGTTAGAAATGCAGCTTTACTGGCAAAACGCACTACCAGGAATTTCTGCACAATTAACTTTAATACTCATCTAACCCATGAAACGATTACACTTCACAGCTAGAATGTACCACTGTGCGCTAGAAAAGGACTTTACGCCTAGGAAAGTATATTTGTTTCCCATTATGTTTCTGTTTATTTCAACATTATTCAATAGAACTTTTACCTTACATGTAAAGTATCACTCCTTTTCACTAAGAAGCAATGCTTTATAGATTGTGGATTACAACTAGTGAGGAGTCTGCTTTTATTTATTCACATGCAAAAAACAACAGGTGATAGGAACAAATGACTGCAGAATTCAGGAGCGAGCCAGTCCAATAGAGAAGCCAGGGACAATATAAGCAATATAATAACCTGAAAAGGCAGGCACAGCTGGATATTGTTTTAAGTGAACTACGAGTAAGGCTTTTATAGGGTGAAACATGTTAGTATTGGCTCGCTTTGGAACATGTGTGCTCCTTGGACAAAATAAAGAGAAATTGTATTTAGTAAACTGTGTGAACTATGCTCAGTTATGAATGGACACAGGAGTGATTGGTACCAATCGCTCATTGTGTCCAGTTCAGAAAAGGAAGGGGCCTGTATATTACATATTTACCGGTCCCTTCCCCCACTCTCCATCCGCCTGTGCACCCCCAGCAGTCAGCGGGAGAGGGAAGCTGGCAGCGTTGTGTACAATATTGTGTACAGGTTCAAGTTCACGGTACTGGCTGGAACCTTTACACAACTTTGTAACCAAACAATTAATAGAGCACTTAATATATAAACCTTTTTGGTATAGGATATAGGGTGAGAACCCCTTTGAGTACACTAATTTCACACATTGACATATCTTACTGCTTGTTACTTGGTCAATTGCATTCTCACCTGAGAAGAGTGACTCACCCAGGAGGTTCACTCTTCAGGTGACGGGCAGCACCACTCACCCCTATACTTACATAATTTTATGCACTGCGTTTGTGTCTCTCCCTCCAGCAGCTGAAAGCCTGCGGCAGAGAGAGGGGGAGAAATCAGCTTTCAACTGCTGGAGGGAGAGACACATCATTCTAATGCATCATTCTAATTTCTGTGCGACTGCTCTCAACCTGCCAAAAATTCCAAACATTTCCTTACTTCTGTTATGGTTATTCTGTGCAATTTTGTTTACACAAACCAAGTTTTACATACATTGTACTGTACATTCATTTACAACTATCTAGATAGAGAACATAGGTCTGCCAATCCAACTAGCTTGTGTAGAACCACAAACCACGTGCCACCAGCCTGGTATTTACTACAGATGGCAATGTGCACAGAGTAGCAGGGAAGTGACTGCCAAGAGTTAACAAGGATCACATTTCACGTATTTCGGCCCTGCTGGCATCACCCAGCTTGACAAACTTTAAAAAAACTGAAGGAGTTGGGTGGAAATAAGTTATCCAAATACTGACTGCAGCTAAAGATGCCAGCTGTCTCAGATCTAAAGCAACTGCACTTCCAAGTGCACTTGCAGTGCAAAGTGGATTTGCCTTTAGTAAATCAACCCCTTATTTTCTAATTAGGATATGTCTGTATTTTCAAGCAGACTTATCCTGGTGATGAATTCCCTTTAAAGTAAACCTGAGGGAGCATATAAGTTTCCACTGCAACCCAACTAATGACAATTCAAATTGCCTGACTGAACCTGTTGGTGCAGTATTTAAATCACAAAAATGGTATAGTTACTTACCCTTGCAGTGGTTTTGCACAGAGCAGCTCCAATCCTCTTTCTTTTGGGCTCCTCTAGCTCAAGCAGTGCCCCCAGAGAAAGCCGCTGCCCCTGGGGCACCACTGTATGGTCGCTCCCGAGCCACTTCTCTATGCATCCATAAGACACATAGAGCAGTAGCTCGCCCCCCCCCCCCCCCGCTCTCTCTCTGTAATTGACAGCAGTGGGAGCCAATAGGCCAATGAGGAGAGAGTCCCAGGACAGCTAAGGCTATCGTGAACATCGCTGGATGGGAGGGAGCTCGAGTAAGGATTGGGGGGTATGCTGCACACAGAAAGTTTTTTACCTTCATGCATAGAATGAAGACCAGAGACTGCTGCTCTGCACTACCATCTTTGATATGACATCAGCAGCCCCAGGTAGACTCATATTACACCCTGTAGTATTTCCCTGCCATCTTTTATTTACATTTGAGGCAAACTAAGTGGTATCTGATGATGGGGCAAAAAGGCTGATAGTAGGAGCTCACACACACAGCAAACCACTGAATAATGGCAGCAGAGACACAAGGTGGAGAAGTAGGGAGGCAGGTGGTGATGAATACAGAGATGAGTTCTCTAACTGGCGGTAGTGTCACATGGGCAACCGCCTGTGGTTACTATGCAGAAGGGCAGCCACTTGGCACATGACCCAGCAGACTGGTGCTATCACGGTAGTAGCTGAGACTACTACAGTGATTTGCAGCTTCCAAGTGGATCGGTCAAGCATAGGATATGCATATATACATTGGTCCAAGTTGGACCAATGTATCTATGCTATAAAAATCATACCTAATCTTCAGCTTTGTGTTTGAATAAAGTCAGAATTTCCACAAACTTGGTTAGGGTCTATTACTTAGAAACTACAGAAGCCTTATAATCAGACATCTTGTTTTTACAAAGGAAATGGTGAGCAAAGACAATCTATATAGTTATCTCAACAAAGGTTTTTTTGAAGCAGACATTTGGAAGAGTGGCGGTTGCATGATAGCACCCCACAATAGTTAAACACACATCCAGATAAATTGTAATAATACTGTTCCGCCACCCAAATGCATATACTGTGTGCAGAGGAGTAGTGCTTAAGGCCCTATAAAACTTCTGTATGTATAGTCCAACAAAACACAGAAAAAGAGAAGAAGCAAGAACTATTTACTTTTCAATGGTTGTAGCCCATAAAGGAAGAGACAGACAGCGAACCCATCAAAGGACATACACACACCCATAAGATCCATAAGTACATAGAAGGTTTCTCAAGGTGCTAGCTTCTCAGATGACCCTAATATAGTCATATTGTGATGTATAATGTACATGTGAGTACGTGGTTTGTTTTCTATCTTGAGGTTTATATATATATATATTACTGTTTTATTAAATGTATGAGAAAGTCAATGTGTATAGTTTCCATCACCACGTTAGGAGACCAACACAACCCCTTCTATGCTTGAACAGTATGGATTTTTTAGGAGTTATAATCAGGGGTCCAAGGGTTTGGTGAGTATCTGTACTCTTCAAACTCTTCAAACTCAAAACTTTTCATTGGCACAGGATCTTAAATGCTTCATTAATTTGTTATTAGACATTTGAATGTCAGTACCTATTTTACTATTACTTTTCATTTAGCCCATTAGTAACATGCTGAAATGTTGTGCTTCCTGGGTAGTAATAATATATTCACATTTGGTCAAAGGGTAGGATTTATGTTTTGAAATTAAAGTGTATTTCTAACCAATTATTTTTTCAGTTTTCATTCAGTTACACTTTCAGGTTCTTTGGTGTCTGTTCCAGTTCTGGAACTTCACTCTCACTTCCTGTCCCTGAAATAGGAAGTGAAGGGATTTTTCTCTACAGGGATGCAATGGTAATAAAATATATTTTTATTAGTTCAATGATGGAAGACAAGTTTCCCAACAAGAAATGGACACAAAAAAAGATACTGACCGGAGTTCTCTTTTAGGCTCCATGCACACTACTGTTTTTTTTAACCACTTGCTTACTGGGCACTTAAACCCCCCTCCTGTCCAGACCAATTTTCAGCTTTTAGCGCTGTCACACTTTGAATGACAATTGCGCGGTCATACAACACTGTACCCAAATGAAATTTTTATCATTTTTTTCCCACAAATAGAGCTTTCTTTTGGTGGTATTTGATCACCTCTGCAGTTTTAGTTTTTTTTTTTTTAAATTGAAAAAGACAGAATTAAAAAAAAAAAATATATATTTTTTTTATATTTTGTTATAAAATTTTGCAGACAGGTAATTTTTCTCCTTTGTTGATGTACGCTGATGAGGCAGGACTGATGGGCACCGATAGGTGGCAGTGATGGGCACTGATGGGTGGCGGTAATGGGCACTAATGGGTGGCAGTGATGGGCACTGATTGGGCACTGATTGATGGCAGCACTGCTAGGTGGCACTGATTGGCACCACTGGTGGGCATTGATAGGTGGCACTTGTGGGCATTGATAGGTGGCACTTGTGGGCACTGTGGGCACTGGCAGGTGGCAATGACAGATGGCACTTGTTGGCACAGATGAGGCATATGTGCCTCCTTCCTCTTCGGGACCGATGTCCCTTTGACATAAACCGGTGATCTGCTTTTTTTTCCTCCTCACGCTGTCAGCGTGAGGAGAAAACGAAACTGATCACTGAGGTTTTGTTTACATCATGTGATCAGCTGTCATTGGCTGACAGCTGATCACATGGTAAGGGGCCGGGACCGGCCCCTTACTCAGATCTGTGATCATCCGAGTCTCCGTGACGTCCCATGACGGCCTCCCAGAAATTGAGGTCTGCGCTGTAGCCGTCATTCGGCTATGGCCCGGACCTCAAGTGGTTAAGCTCCTAGAAGCTGTTATTAGCATTTTTTGTTCTTCTCCTAGAAGCTAAATAGTGTTATCCTATGTGTCTATGCACACTTTAGGCTAATTGCGTTTTTTGAGCTTCACCATCCACGAGCAGAAAAAAATCGTTTTTGTAGAGTCTTTTGGAATGTTTTTCCAGCAGAAAAAAACACTACTTAAATGCTAAAACAGCTTTTCTCTTTTTTTTTTCCTTCATGTACTTTAAAAATGCTAATAAAACACTAATGCTCCAAAAAGCTTCTAAAACGCTACTACAAGCCATTTTTCATCCAGCGTTTTTTTCAAGCGTTTTTTGAGCTTATAAAAAATGCTTTTGTGTGCATGGAGCCTTAAAGCGTATCTCTAGTTTTAGCTGGAGATAAAATTTAGATCGAGATAAGGTAAATACAGATCCAGCATACTTAAAAAGCAGGAATGTGCTGTGACCTTTTCAAAGCAATTCTAGCTTGCCTAGAGGAAGAAAGGTATTTCACTTTTATGTAGAACTACATGGTCACATTTAACTTAATGTTCAAATCAATGGCTTTGTTTTGTTTTTAAAAGCAGGACATTGAAGTTAATAGTTGATCTATAATCAAGAGAACTTTGTGTTGGCAAGAGCTGAATTCTTGATGAAATTGTAGAATGGCATATGTTAGCCAAATACTTTAAAAGTTATTATTGAGAAGGCAAACTTTGCAGTCATTACCATGCACACTGTATGTCCCCATTAACACAGGTTCACAGCTTTAACTAATATATGCTCAACTGGACAAAACTCTTATTTCTACCCTGCAGAACAATGCAAACCAAGACCATACAGTAGCTGCTACATACATTACACATTTCTGGCACTTACAATAAATTGCTGTGTCTGGGAATATACACTAAAATAGGTATTTTTTAAATGTTTAAAACAATTTAAAAAAATACTGCTCCGATTTTAGAAAATGTTAATAATTATGGAAATTTGAGGATTATATGACAGAACTACATGTATTACCTATAAGGCTCTGAATTGATGTACAGTATGTCTTTATTTGAAGGCGGAAGTAAAATAAGTTTTTAAAAAAAACATATAAGGTATGGATTTTTTATGATAAAAGGCTCTTCTGTCATTGTTGCTCCACTCTGCCAGTCCACTTTTGTGTACACTGAGTCACGTGTCATGCATGCAGTTAATGTATAGATTTGTGCTGAGACAAAGTAATTCCCATGCGTAAGAGTTATGTCTTCTTGGCCTTGCCAATCAGGAGGCCAAAGACTCCCAACCATGAAAAAAAGTGTCAGTGCCAGAAGGGGAGCGCTAACATCGCAGCACCAGAGGGGAATGCTTGCAAGGTAATTTTGCCATAGTGTTCTAACATGCACACTAACAAACCAGCATATTATGGCAAACAACTCCTGGAAGCTCAACATTTCTCTTTTGTGGTGATAGTTTACATCTGCTTTAACACACTGGGGTTGATTTACTAAAACTGAAGTGCACAAAATCTGATGCAGCTGTGCATGGTAGCCAATCCCCTTCTATCGTCAGCTTGTTCAATTAAGCTTTGAGAATAAGGCCCCTTTCACACGAGGCGGACTCCGTTTCTACGGAGCCTGCCTTGGTCCGCCGGCTCAGCGGGAGATCATTCCAGTGATCTCCGCTGAGCCGGTGGATGACAGGTCCCTCTCTGCTCACTGAGTGGGGGCTTGTCAGGCGCCGCTGCCGCCTATGGAGGGATCGCATGAAAACGGACAGCATGTCCGTTTTCATCAGATCTCACCCGATCCGATCCGCCAGCGACGGACCTGGACGTAGAGCCATCTGTCTGCTTTTAGCGGATTGGACGGGGTCGGATGTCAGCGGACATGTCTCCACTGACATCCGACGCTCCATAGACTAACATGGAGCGCCCGTTCAGGTCCGCCATCAAAACTGACAGGCGGACCTGAACGGTCCGATCGTGTGAAAGGGGCCTTAAACCTGAAAAACAAATTGGTTTCTATGCAGAACTGCACCAGATTGTGCATGCTACAGTTTTAGTAAATCAACCCCACTGTTTCCTGCAGTAGTTGTTTACTTCTGATTACATACAGAGTTAATTAAAAATGCAGTTTCAACAGGGATGCCCAAACATTAGCATGTAACTGTATGTGCAAATGGCTGTATTAGAGTGTACTATAGTTTAAAATAGCTTTATTTTGTGTTAAAGCTTAAATTTAGTTTCAAATGAACAGAATCATTTGTAGGAATCTAATATTATATTGGGATGTCTTATGTAATTCTAATAGCTACTTATATATCTATAGGTAAAATGCAATACATTCTTGAATCAAACATACAGGAGAACTCATAGATAAGGTATTATGAAAAAATGCTTTAGCGCCATCTTTAAAATGAACTGACTATAGTTTAACATACTTTAACAAGTATTTCTCAAGCAAATGAGAAAATGTAGGCTTTCCATTACATGTGCGAAGTATACCACCCAACCCTTAGAAACACTGATAGCAGACTTATGCTGGCCATACACAGTACAATCTCTGTAAAATTCCCTTTAGTTTATCTAAACTCTATAATAGGACAAACCTGAACAACCCATTCAATTTGTATCCAACCACCCAGGTCCTTGCACTGTATAAGTATATGATCAGCTTTGGGATTATTTTTATACCTGACTTTCCAAGATTTTTACATATAAACAAGTCTGTCGATTCACATCTATGCATGTTGCTTTTGAGTGTTTCTGCAGTGCTTTTTGTGGTGCTTGCCGCATTTTTGGACACGTGTTTTTACCATGATTTTACAGGGATTTTGCATTTGTGCCTTGCGGGAAGCCGGCCACCGCGTCCTTAATAACCGATGATTTGAATGTGAAAAAAAATTGCCGGCTAATAAAAAAAATTGTGAAAAAAAAAGCATGGGGTTACCCCCCAGGTCCATACCAGGCCCTTGGGTCTAGTATGGATTCAGAGGGAACCCCCCAAACACCACATTTTTTTTTTTAAATTACGTGGGGTCCCCCCCAAAATCCATACCAAACCCTTATGCGAGCATGCAGCCGGCAGGTCAGGAAAGGGAGGGGATTAGCGAGAGCCCCCCCTCCTGAACCATACCAGACCGCATACCCTCAACATGGGGGGGTGGGTGCTTTTGGGCAGGGGGGCTCTGCGCCCCCCCACCCCAAAGCACCTTGCCCCCATGTTGATGGGACAAGGGCCTCTTCCCCACAACCCTTACCCGATGGTTGTCGCTGGCTGCGGGCGGGGGGCTTATCAGAATCTGCAAGCCCCCTTTAACAAGGGGGCCCCCAGATCCCAGCCCCCCCATGTGAATGGGTATCGGGAACACTTTACCCCCACCCATTCACCAAAAAAAGTAGCTTAGTGTGGCAAAAGACAATAGACAGTTTTTAACAAGTCCTTTATTAAAAATGTCTTCTTCTTCCCCGCTTCTTCCTCCTCCGGGCTTCTCCTGCTTCTTCCTCTGGGCTTCTCCTGCTTCTTCCTCTGGTCTTCTACTTCTCCCACATCTTACGGTCTTCTTTCTCCTGTCTTCCTTTTCCGGTGTTCTACTTCCTCCACTGCTGCTCCCGCCGATGACCCTCCTCCGATGCTGAATCCCGCTGATCTGTCTGTGCCGATGTCAAGCATTTCTTAACTATGGGGCATGGCCATCAGATGACGTCATCCGTAGGCCCTGCCCACTCGTGACATCATGGACCCATTATGCCCTGGGAGGTGAAGCCACGAGTGGGCAGGGCCTCCAGATGATGTCACCAGATGGCCATGTCCCATGAACCATACCAGACCGCATACCCTCAACATGGGGGGGTGGGTGCTTTTGGGCAGGGGGGCTCTGCGCCCCCCCACCCCAAAGCACCTTGCCCCCATGTTGATGGGACAAGGGCCTCTTCCCCACAACCCTTACCCGATGGTTGTCGCTGGCTGCGGGCGGGGGGCTTATCAGAATCTGCAAGCCCCCTTTAACAAGGGGGCCCCCAGATCCCAGCCCCCCCATGTGAATGGGTATCGGGAACACTTTACCCCCACCCATTCACCAAAAAAAGTAGCTTAGTGTGGCAAAAGACAATAGACAGTTTTTAACAAGTCCTTTATTAAAAATGTCTTCTTCTTCCCCGCTTCTTCCTCCTCCGGGCTTCTCCTGCTTCTTCCTCTGGGCTTCTCCTGCTTCTTCCTCTGGTCTTCTACTTCTCCCACATCTTACGGTCTTCTTTCTCCTGTCTTCCTTTTCCGGTGTTCTACTTCCTCCACTGCTGCTCCCGCCGATGACCCTCCTCCGATGCTGAATCCCGCTGATCTGTCTGTGCCGATGTCAAGCATTTCTTAACTATGGGGCATGGCCATCAGATGACGTCATCCGTAGGCCCTGCCCACTCGTGACATCATGGACCCATTATGCCCTGGGAGGTGAAGCCACGAGTGGGCAGGGCCTCCAGATGATGTCACCAGATGGCCATGTCCCATAGTTATCTAAGGAGTGCTTGACCTCGGCACGGACAGATCAGTGTGATGCAGCATCAGAGGGGGGTCATCAGCGGGAGCGGCGGCAGAAAAACACTGGAAAAAGAAGACAGCAGAAAGAAGAAGACCGGAAGAAGAAGTGGGAGAAGACCGGAGGAAGAGGGAGTAGACCAGAGGAAGAAGCGGGAGAAGCCCAGAGGAGGAGGAGGAAGAAGCGGGGGGGCTGTTGAGGGCATACAGTCTGGTATGGTTCAGGAAGAGGGGGCATCACTCGTCCCCTCCCTTTCATGACCTACCGGGCTGCATGCTCGGATAAGGGTCTGGTATGGTACAAATGTTGGCGTGGGGGGTCCCCTTCGAATCCATACTAGACCCAAGGGCCTGGTATAGACCTGGGGGAGACCACACGCTGTTTTTTTTCACAATTTTTTTTAGCCGGCTTTTTTTTTCTTTACATTCAGCTGTCAGCAAGGAAGCCCGCTGACAGCTGATGACTCATCAGTTGTTAAGGACAGGTGGCTGACTTCCTGGCCCCCTCCTTAGCAACCAGCTATATACAGTGTAAATAACCCTGCAAAACGCAAATTGCAGCAAAATTGCGGTAAAAACCGGGGTACTTGCGTTTTGTATGCAGGTCCATTGCAGTATAATACATGCAAAATGCTGCATTTTGAGGGAAAAAATTCCCCAACCCTTTCCGAAAACGCAGAGGCACAAAAATGCAATGATGTGAATGTGTTCCATAGGAACCCATATTAAAAAATGTCCCTGCATTTCTGCAACATGCATCAAAAAATTTGTGTGAATGGAGCCTTAAGGAGGACTCACAAAACACTCAGTGTATCAATAGATTTGATCCTTTAAAACCAGTGGAGTGTGTGCCCAAGCTCCATGTATCCACCATAACAGTCATAGTGGCAACCCAAGCAGGAAAATACCCATCCCTAAAACAAAACAAACATACCAAAGTTATCTGTGTCCTGCTGCAGTATTAATTTAGAATCCTTGCACTTTATCTGAATGCAAGTTATCTATGTGACAAACATGTTTTTTGCCCAGAAAAGCAGTGCTCCCCTCCATATAAGCAGATACTCACCTTCCCTCTCCTCCCATATTGCTCCTTTCAACTGCCAGAAGCCAAAGAAGATAAAAGAGAACTCACACGTATGGAGGACTATGTGATACACTCCCATTCTTCTCAAGTGGCACCATTTGTGCTTGGTGATTGGCCTAGTGTTGTCACATGGGGTGGGGTTATAGTCCTCAGCCTGTGTAAGCCTCAACTAGAGTGACTTTGGTCTTAAACAGGGCTTGCATTCATTGCTCCTGGTGGGTGATTGTAGTAGTGGGGAAGTGAAGGAAAACAAGGTTTCTTTCCTGTATGGACAAGTACAGGGTCACATTAAAGTCATAATGACAGTTGAAACATCAGATATGTGTCGCAAAAAATGTTTGAGCTTGGTGCATTCTGGTGTTCCTCTCACATGACATCCATGGGGTTCAAAACATCATTGTAACTGTAAGCTGCAACTGGGCCCATTGCAACTAAAGCCTGCATTCAAATGTAGACTGTAGTGAGGATTCCAGAATAAAATTGTTTCCAGACACAAATAGATTGGATTTCCCCCATCACATTCTGAAGAAGGTGATGTTAGCCCACTGGGGCTGTGACTAGCCCAGTTGTAGTATGCTGCATTAGTGTAGTATATTGGAATAGTCAACCTAGGCCTATTTTCTATCATCCTTTAGATGATAGTCATGGTTTACAACACTTACTATGTAATTTATTATATAGGAATTTTACATTTTCCCAGCTGATCCTTTGGAGGTACCTGTGTGATTAATTATTGATGTAGTGATGGCTGTTTTCTTTGTGAATCATTTGTTGCCTGGCTGGTATTATACAAGCAGAGGTCTTTGTACTGAAAAGAGTGCCCTTATATTAGTACATCGACACACTGATGACCCACTGGTTGTGGCAAACTTGGGAAATTCATCAAACAGTAGGACCAAAAAAAAAAAAACTAGGTATAATGTGTCACTTATAACTTGGTTATTTTTTCATTTAAATATTTAACATTTATGTGTATAATACCAGCAAGTAATTTGCATAACTTCTGCATCAACAAATACTTATAAATTAGTTAACAAATGTAAAAACAAATAAAAACAAAGCATTGCTACTATAATATTGTTCTTGTAAAAATGCAATATAGAAATGTGGTCCTTATTTAGTTTATCTATCTAATCCTAATATTTATTGAAATAAAATGTGTACCCATTGCTCAATGTAAAAGTGCACCATACTGGATATTTTAGCTAACATTAGCCAAGTTACCATCCGTTATCAACATTATATACCATTTTTTTTTTGGCCCTAGATCGGCTGTATCTAAAGTAGACTGTACCTAGTTTTAGTATGCTAGAAGGACATACCAGCAATATAAAGTAGGTGTAGAGCTCTAAAGAAAAAAATAATAATAATAAAGACACACAGTAATTAATAGTCCTGGATAAAATAAAAGTGCTTGTATATTTATATGCAAAAAAAGTTGTGATAGGTGTACTTTAACAGGTTTCACTTTCCTGCCAATTTATCAGCTGTAAGACAGACTCCTTTCTAACCTTCAGGTTCCATGTAATTTCACCTTTTGAAGTAATAAATAAAACAGCAATGAACCATTCAAAGTAAAAGACAAATAACTTCTATTTTTATACTTCCATTCAGTCCGTTGATCTCATTTCATGGATCTCGGTTTTGGGGTCAGCAGTGAACTATGATATCACTCTCCAAGTCACCCTGTAAGTTCTTAGAGACAGAGTTGAGTTATGAGCTTTGAGACTATGACAATCTGGATCTCATTCCACTAAAAATATCATATTCAACCTCTGTAAAAAGGCTTTGTTCAAAGTCTTCCATCATGCTGTCATCAGGAAACTTTTATATATTCCACAAAACTTAATTTCTGCTATGCCTTTATTATGGCTGTTTTAAGGGAATGTGAAGTGGTTGTGTACATATAGGGGAAAGGTCAACGTTGTTGTCGGCACCCTATAGAATCCCATTGGGCCTCTGCACCAAACTGTCTGCATTTGCGCCAGATGCAAATGCAGACAGTTTGGTGCAGAGGCCCAATGGGATTCTGTCAGAAACAGGTACATAAATCTGTCAGAGGCCAGCACTGAGGTCAGAGTGTCCATTATAGACACATTGGCTTCCTCCCTGGCCACTGACATTTTCAAGGCATAGGAATTTTGTAGTAGGGTGGATGGACCTAATGGGGAACTCAGTTCCCATTCCTCTTGATGTACAGCACATGACTGTCAGCCAGTCTGACAGTCTGCCATCTGCTGTCACTCAAAAGCAAGGTGGACCTGAAAGTCAACTAGTCTTTAAGATCCCTATCTGGCTCCACATGCCCAACAGGTGATGCGGCCATATTATTTTATATTTTCATGATATGTTACACTTTAATTGCTCAGGTTTGTATCTTTCATTTTGTGTAAAAGAGGCACTTCACCAAGGCAGGTGAAAATTAAAAGTCAGTGGCTACAAATATTGTAGCTGCTGACTTTTAAAAAAGAGGTGCTTGCCAGCCCAAGAACTCCATCCCTGTCTTACCTGCAGCTGGTTATTCCTAGGGCTTCAGATCTCCAGTGCCACCTGGATTTGAGAGCCGACTATGACTTCCTGATGACTCACAGTTGGCTTCCCACTGTGCACGTGCAAAATAGAGGTATGCAGGGAGACCGGTCCTGTTGCCTCCCGTGATGTGTGTCCTCATCTCAGGGGGCTGTGGCTAGGGGAAAGGGGAAATGGGTATGGCCCGAGGCAAAGTGGGAGCAGGTCCTGGAAAAAAGTACTTGATCCCCAGGAAAAAAAGCTTTTTTTTTAGATGCTGGGGGGAGGAAGAGAATAACAGCAACTTTTGTTTTTGGGTGAAAGTCTGCTTTAATGAGCAAGGAGCACATTTTGTACCGTGGTCCTAGGTAGTTTAGCTACATGTTCTAAAACAACATCAATGGTGACAGTATAAAAGAACTTCAGATGAAATAACACATTTTAAAACATTAAGCAAGTTTAGGCTAGAATCTTTCAAAGATTATATAAAAAAAATATATATATGATTCACATGAAAATTAATCAATCAAAACATTAGTGGCTTAAAAAAGACTATTCATTGGTTTTATACATGCAATAAGCCATTCAGTCTCCATTTAAATGCCTGCCAAACCTACCAGCTCCAGTGCTTAATTTACTACTTATTACAGCACATTATTGATATTTAAAGTAGGGCCACTTGTTTCTTTTGTAAATGAACCAAACTAGCATAGGTCAATTGTAATTTCATATTCATAAAAAAAAATATTCATAAAACTTGTAGTGACAAGGTTGTGTAGCAAGGAATAACTCTGTCACATGCACTAAAACACACTGCATAATTACATAGTTAATAGGTCAAAAACGCCTCTTCTCAACCTGTGCAACTCTGGTCTGGAGGACTCTGTGGGTCAGATATACTTAAAAAAAAAAAAAAAAAAAGCACAGCGGCCAATTTACACAGAAAATATAACAATGTAATTACTGTATTTTTAAAGTTGAACTAGAGGTTGCAATTTTTAAAGTTCTCCAGTTTCCCCCATGGCTTCAGTTCATATCTAAATATATATACATTTATTGGCCAGGTAAATAATATACTTTTTCAGGTGACCATCCCATCAACACTGCAAGCAATTGAGTTAGACTGTGAGTGGGGAGTTGGGGTGTGCTGAAAAGTTACTGCACACTCCCAGCATAGTGACTGAGCTGTCAGACAGTGTCTATTTATGTTTGCATTGTTGGAATGTTTGTCTGACCCACCACCATTAAAACCCACTAAAAGCGGAACTTCACCCTAAAGGGAGGATTTCGCTCGAACCCCTTCCACTCCTTTTTTTGGAACTTTTTTTTGGTTGGGGGAAGCAGGGTGGATTCAGGCGGATCCGAGCAGGCCACCCATTGACTCCTATGAGCAGGCGAATGTCAGCGAAGATGTGTCCGCTGACACCCATCTGCCATTCGTTCAAGACAGACGTATGGCGATTCGTTCACCATCTGTCTGGTGGATCGGATCAAATGGGATCTGATGAAAATGGACATGCTGTCCGTTTTCATCCGATCTCCCCATAGAAATCAGTGGGGCTTTGACAGGTTCCTCCCTGCTCAGTGAGCAGAGACGGACCTGTCATCTGCTGGCTCAGCGGGGATCAATGGAGAGAGATCGCCCGCTGAGCTAGCGGAGTCAACGGAGCAGATCCACCCCACGTGAAAGGGGCCTAAGATAAGGGTTAGGGGTTTTACTAGGGATTTACTAGGGATAAGGGTTAGGGGTACTTTTACCAGGGATTCTTTACTGTAAAGCCTCGTATACATGGTTCGATTGTTGGCAGGGGATTGTCTGTTGACAGACTGTTGTCCTAAAATCCTACTGTTAGTACGCTCCTTTTGACAATTGTTGTCCAATTTTCCACCAACAAATGTTGGAAAAAAATGGATGACAGGCTAGTAAATTTTCGGTGTACAACGGGTTTCGTATGGTCAGTACACAAATCCGTCACACAAAAGCCAAAAGTACAAACACGCATGCTCGGAATCAGTGCTCACCAAACATAAAATTAGCAGAAGGGGCCCAAAGAGCGGCGCTCAAGAGATGAAATTCCTTGTAGTCCATCACAACGTTCGTTTTTGTGGAACAACAATTGTGTATCATTAGTATGCAAGACAAGATCTGGGCACACGCCCTTTTGACAAAAAACAGACGCTCAGAAGCTTTAGAGTGGTAAGGATGTGGAACTCCCTTCCACAGTTTGGTGGTGTTAGCGGGGAGTGTAGATAAATTGAAAAAGATGTGTTTCTTAATGAACGCAATGTACAGAGATATGGGAAATGGTAGTGACAAATACATACGCACGCACACACAGGTTGAACTGGATGGACTAGTGTCTTTATTCAACTTTACCAACTATGTAAGATACAGAATCTGTAAGTATGAATGTGACTGCTGGCCATGAGCAAGTAGAAAAAATTCTTATTTAATCCAATTTGCAGAGCAGGGTTCAAAAGGGCCCATGACTATGTTTTTATTATAAGCTAAAACATTTATAAAAAAAGGAGTCATACGGATAGCCCTAAACAGTAAAGTTAGATAAAACGATGAAATGATGCTGTTTATTTTCCTTGATGCTAAGAAATCCTCGGTGGAGGGATGGGACATGCAGAACAGCACAGTACAATTTGACTCTTGGGAGCTTCTTAGAAATTAAGATCAGCACATCCCATGGGAGACAATATGCCTGCAATGTCATTGAAATGATGTTGCAATCTTACATTGATGTCTCTAGCGTCTTTCTGAACGTGTTTTACACTTACATGACAAATTGAGGTCTTAATACCAATACAAATATACCCACTAATGAGAACGTAGCATTAAAGCTGGCTTTTTACTAGGAATGGGGGTCAGTTTATTGTGTGTTGAAGGTAAATCCTGGGAGTTCAAGCTTCACAGTCACAGGGAACTTTTTGCCCAAATTTGCCTCTTTGCCTTGGAGGCAAAGGCAATTTTTGTAAGCCATAATGCACTGTATGGCCTTTGAACTATGGGCAGAAGGCTTATGCCGCGTACACACGGTCGGACTTGCCAACGGGACAAGCTCCGTCAGCATTTCCGACGGAAAAATTTAGAGCATGTTCTCTATCTAAGTGCATCGAAAATACCGACAGATAAAGTCCAAAGGGGCATACACACGGTCGGATTATCCGACCAAAAGCTTCCATCGAACTTTTTTCTGCCGGAAATTCCGACCATGTGTACGCGGCATTAGAAGGAGCAATGACAGTGCTTTGGGTTAAGATACCTCATGCTGCTGCATGGTACATGACAAACTGCAAAGGAAGAGATTAAAGTTAGTTAGGAAACGACCTTAATCCTGATCGCTAGTTCTTTGTGTAATCAATGACTTTGCTGACTTTTTTAGATATCATTAAGTGCTTAATTACATTGGGCAATTTTACATTGCAGCCATTACTCCACCTACTTTGGACCACTTTTTAGAGACATTTGACAAGTGAGTCAGAAGTAATATGTTAACACCTGTGTTAAGCATTAAGAGCCTGCCACACCACAGCCGCATGTATTAAACACAGTTGCAGCCCCATTCATGTGAATGGGTCACATTTGGTAGATGTACTGCCTACCGAAAGCAACTTGTGGCACTGCAACCCCAGCAGTGTTTACTGACTTGGCTGCTGGCATCATTAACTTGCAGCTCAGTGGTCAGAGGCCAGTAAAACTCCAACTCAGCTGCCTGTTTTTACCTCCCCTTGCCCACCTGTGTAAACAACCTCAATTTTTGCAGTTGATCTGAGGTCAGTTTTCACTTTTAGCTGCTGTCCCATCCATAGCAAACTTTTTTTTTTTTTTTTTTTTTTACAACAAGGCTTCCCTGTGAAAAAAAAAGATGCCTATTGTTTCAGGAGGTAGTGGCGGTGGTATTGTGGGCTTTTTATTTTCTTTGTGTATGTTTTTTTTCATGTTGGCACAGCCCTCTTTTAAGTTAGGGGTGCACAAAGTAGAGCACCCACTTGCTAATGACCATCTCATTGAACCCTCCTTAATCCCCATAGATAAAATAAAGGTCAGGCCTATTAAATGTAATAAGTGTTCTACTGCTGGTCAATTTTACACTGCTGTGTTATCTGCAGTCTCTTAATTTCTGTTGTAAAACACCTGCTTGTATTCTTTGTCTCTAGTACATTTTGGCTCATGACCCTACATTCATACTTGTGTGTTTTTTTGTGCGTTTTGCAGAAATGCACTACAGTCCACTTAACCGTTTGCCGACCGCTCACGCCGATATACGTCGGCAGAAGGGCACGTACAGGCATATTAATTTACTTGTACTTTGCCCTTCAACACGTGGCTTGTGGGCGCGCGCACACCACCCGTCGTGTCACACATAGCCCCTCCCCCCCTCCCACAGAATCACTCCCTAGGACACACTTAACCCCTACAGCGCCCCCTCCTGGTTAGCCCCTTCACTGCCAGTCACATTTACACAATTGCACTGATCACTGTATAAATGTGAATGGTCCCAAAATAGCACCAAAAGTGTCCGATCTGTCCGCCATAATGTCGCAGAAGTATTTTGTAGACGCTATAACTTCTGCGCAAACCAATCAATAAACGCTTATTGCAATTTTTTTTACCAAAATTATGTAGAAGAATACGTATTGGCCTAAACTGAGGAAAAAAAAATGTTTTTTTATATATTTTTGGGGGATATTTATTATAGCAAAAAGTAAAAAATAATGCATTTTTTTCAAATTTGTCACTTTTTTTTGTTTATAGCGCAAAAAATAAAAACCGCAGAGGTGATCAAATGCCCCCAAAAGAAAGATCTATTTGTGGAGAAAAAAGGACATCAATTTTGTTTGGGAGCCACGTCGCACGACTGCGCAATTGTCAGTTAAAGCAACACAGTGCCGAATCGCAAAAAGTGCTCTGGTCTTTTGCCAGCCAAATGTTCCGGGGCTGAAGTGGTTAACATGGTTTCCTATGGATGTAGTTGACATCTGTGCATTTTGCGGTGCTGCATTTTTTGGAAAGGGTCAGGGACTTTTTTCCCCACAGCAGATTGTGTTTTGTGTGTAATAGACTTCTATGGAGCCAAGACATGATGAGTTTTTTTCACTTTAACACACTGTATAGCTGGTTGCTAAGGAGCGAGCAACGAATGAGTCATCAGCTGTCTGTGGGATTCCCTGCTGACAGCTGAATATAAAAATTCTGGTCTGCAATGGATTTGAAGGGGAACCCTACGCCAAAATAAAAAAAAATGGTTTGCCCCCCCCCCGTAAATCCATACCAGACCCTTATCTGAGCATGCAGCCCGGCAGGTCAGGAAGGGGATGAGCAAGCACCCCCCCTCCTGAACCATACCAGGCCACATGCCCCCCCCCCGGAGCACCTTGTCCCCATGTTGATGGGGACAAAATGGCCTTTTCCCCACAACCCTGGGTGGTGGTTGTCGGGCTCTGCGAACAGGGGGCTTATCGGAATCTGGAAGCCCCCTTTAACAAGGGGGCCCCGCCCCAGATCCTGCCCCTCCATGTAAATGAGTAGGGGTACATTGTAACCATAAAAAGTGTCAAAAAATCAATAAAAACGCGCGCACAGTTTTTGGCAGTCCTTTATTAAGATCCATCGTCAATCACGCCACCCGCCGCACTGCCGGACCCAAAAAAGAAAAAAAAATCTCTGCCCGCGACACACAGACTGCCTGCTCCTCCATCTGACAGTTTTTAAATAGGTAAGGGGTGAGTCCACCTGGCGACATCACCTGGTGGCACCGCCCTCCTTTGACGTCATCGACCACCTTTTTTGCACCTTTTTTTTGTTTACTTTTTTTCTTAAGAGTTCTACTCCACCCCCTAGGCAAATGAATAGCATTTAGCCTGCTATGGCTTCTGGGATATGCATGTCACAGGCTTCATAGAGAAAGGAGGAGGGGGGCAGGCTTAGCCGCGCGTCATCTCGAGGCCCATCAACTTAACCCGGAAGAGTCGGTGGGCCGGGGGATGACATCACATGGCAAGGTGGCAGCTCGAGATCGAGCGGGGCCAGAATTCTGACAGGATTCTGCAAGAAACTGCAGAATTTAAAAAAGAATGGGAGGGGAGGCTGGAGAACCGCTTTAAGTTTTTGCAGTGTCTCCTGATATGTTTTAAAAGTCCAAATGCAATATTCCCCACGCACACATTCATGGAAATGGCTGTAATAATGCTGGGTGCTGTAATGACCACCGGCTGGAAACCGTAGACAATCTGAGTGGAGAAATGTCATCAGCACACCAGGGATTCCTCAGAAGGGTCCAAAGCTTTATTCACATGGTCACGCGGTACACATACGGCAACGTTTCGCAGCCACGCAGGGCCCCTTCTTCACTTGCCTTAAAAAGGGGCTCTGTGTGGCTCTGAAACATTGCCAAATGTATACCGTGTGACCATGTGAATAATGCTTTGGACCCTTCTGAGGAATCCTTAGTGTCCTATATGTTTTATCCCCAGACCTTCACCATTTATGTTGCCTATTTCTGGATTTGTTCTATCTTAATCTATATATTTTTGTAAGTAAAGTCTCCAGAAAGGAACAAATAAAAAGATTGCATCCAGCAAGTTTGTTTGTGTCTAATGAAGAGGGTCAGTTAAATATTTTAATTTCCAAGAATGGCTGGCTGTCCAGAAGGGGGGGGGACACTTGCAATTAAATGGAAAAGCCCATACTAACTTGTCAAGCCTTACTTCAGGAAGCTAACCTGTTTCCCCGAAAATAAGACCTAGCATGATTGTCGGTGATGGCTGCAATATAAGCCCTACATCCCAAATAAGCCCTAGTTAAAATTCTTGTAGGTCTTATTTTCATGGTAGGGCTTATTTTCAGGGAAACAGGGTAGGGCTTATTTGGGGGGAAGGGCTTATATTGCAGCCATCACCGACAATCACGCTAGGTCTTATTTTCGGGGAAACAGGATAAGGCCAAGGCTCATTGGCTAAAAGCCTTCATATTCACCTGATGCAGAGCTACTTTCCAAGCAGATAAACACTTTTTTAAAGCTGCTAAAGTAATAGGAAAAATGAGAGAGAACAGCATAAAAACATTTGTATTTTCTTTCTTATTTTTTTTTTTTTTTTGTTAAAAAGGTGAAAATTCATCTCAACGATTTCTCTCTAGGCAAAACACTGAGCATTATGAACACAAATATAAATTTCAATTTCCATGCAAAAAGCAGCATGTGCTTATTAAAACAAAAGTAGAGAGGAAGATTGTGCTGTGATACAAATGGAAATGTAAAATGACTAAGAATAAAGATCAAAGGTCTCAAGCAGTGTTTAAAAAAAGTCTACTTAGGAACAAGTGAGCCCTATAAAATATTCTCTTAGTAGTTAAGCCTAAGTCGCAGATAAAGTACAAAATGTTCATATGTCTTTCATTCATATTTCAATTAGAAATATTTCTCAGTTTTCAAACACGAGAGTTCAGGCAAAGATGACAATATACGAGTTCCTTTTATCCTCCACTGAGAGCTGTTAAAGAGTCACTCAAAACTTCTTACCAAGAAACATCGTTTTTTTCTGTGCTCAGTCTAGTAAAATCGATTGATATGGACTACACAGCGTAGACCAGTACAACTTCAAGAAGCACACTGGTAAGCACTTTTTTTCCACACTGTACTACGTATATCTTGACTTATTTCACAAAAAGTCCACTTTAAGCATAACCCGCACTGACAGGGACATTTAGTTGACCTCTCCTAATATTGCCAATGATAGCCAAATAACCAGCAATTTTGGAAGGAAATCAGCATGACATACATTATATTACCAAAGTTTAATGGCATCTCAGTCTTAGTTTGTATGGTTCAGTATTGAGTTGGCCCATCCTTTTCAGTTATAACAGCTTCAACTCCTCTGGGAAGGCTGTCCACAAGGTTTAGGAGTGTGTCTATGGGAATGTTTGACCATTCTTCATGTACATTTGTCACATCATACACTTTTATGTTATAACATCAGAATTGTAATAGCAATGCAAACAGCTATTTTTGACAACCCAATATAAATTACTTGAAAAAGCTCCTTTCATGTGGTGACTGTTGCCTGTCTGCTGGCCATTTCTTTCCTTCACAATTTCCTGGATTCCCCACATGCTTTGCAGCTCTTCCTCTTCTGTTTACTTTTTCTATTTCTAAGGACTACATATTCCATGGTACCTTGCTGCCTGAAAGCAGTGATTCTGGTACATACTCTGCATCCTGAAACACCTTCTCTCAGCACCTATGTAACACCACATCCTACTATTGGTCAAAGGTGGACAGCTTCACTAACCAATAATAGGGCCTGAGAAGCAAAAAGAGGGTGGTTTAAGAAGGAGTTTAGGAATTAAAGTTAGTTCTGGCATATTGGATTCTCTTGGGCTTTGTGGAAACTGGAGGCACCACAGGGCAAGTGAACATGTAGGCAGTTGCTTTATCAGCTTGCATATGGTTTTGGAAACTTTAGGTCTCCTTCACACTTTATTTACATTTAACTACATTTCTGCACACGTGTTAGTGTGTGCTATTTTGTCCATTTACATGCATTTATTTAGGGCAGCCTATTCATTTTAGTACACGGGAACAGTCAAAACAAGGTCCTGCAGCAGTTTTATAACACACTACAGCACAATGCAGTGCATGTGCATCAATATAGGCCTGTAGCTTGGGTGCACTGCCACCTACTACAGTTGTGTATTTGAGTGCCATTCAGAATGTATTGCTTCCCAATACACCGCACACAATGACATGGGTTGCTGCAATATATAAATGTGAATCTGGCCTTAAAGAAACACTATGCCTCCCATTAAAAAAAAATATGTCCAGCACTTTAATTACAAGTGCATCTGCACTTACAGTTTTCTTTTAGTCTGCCTGCAAAGTCCCACAAATACCTGTTGATCCTGCCAGTGATGTTCACTTAATGCAGCTTCCTGTGATAGTGTGGCAATGGTGCTACACGGTTCCTGAATTAAGAGTAGAGCTGCCATTCTCATATAGGCTGTTCCTGCTTGCAATACAGAGGATTGAAAAAATGTTACATGGAGTGTAGTTATCAACATTGTCACTACTGCTTCAAAAGCCTATACTTGTCAATCAGCACCCGGCCACTGCTTTCTAAATTGACAAAACTGCCCCTATTACTGCCCCACCCACTGTGAGCTGCAGTGTCTGGAAGGGGGAGCATGTGAGACACAAATGAAGATGATCAGGGCCTCACTTTAAAAACATCAACCATTTAGGTTTATTCCAAATCCACCAGCTTCTGCATAGTCCCAGCCCTTGGTCCTGCCCCACTGATGCATTTCACCCGGATTGGGCTTAACCTCTACGATTAAGCTCAATCTGGGTGAAATGCCTTAGTAGAGTGTGGCCAAAGGGTGGGGACTGTGCAGAAACTAGTGGACTTGGAATAGACTTGAATGGTTGGTGTCATTAGAGTGTGGCTCTGATCTTTACAGTTTGGCGTTTATGTGGAGCGGGACGTGCACCTTTCTGCCACCGGAAGGTTTCTAGCCAAGAGGGAATACGTAGGTAGTTTGGAGCAGTGATGTCTAGTTCTTCTGGTACAAACAAAGGAGGGCTGGATTCAGTCAGGAAAGGTAAAGAAGTCTTTTTTATTTTTTAATTTTTTTTAAGGCTTGTACATCACTTAATAACTGGATTTGGTACTTGTTTAGACCATCATACAGGAATCTCTAGTTGTACTTTATAGCAAACATGGGCTTTATTTGAAAAGTACTGTATATCTAGCCTCTTTCCATTGAACGAAGATCCCTTAATTCACAGATTTTCTGTTTCTCCTTACTGTTCAGAAGAACAATGTTCTGCTTTACTACTAAAGAAGAACATTTTATTTAGGTAAGCTTCTAGGATTTTGCATGGCAGAAAAGGGAAGTCACCATTTTTCTTCCCAGTACGAAAAATTACCAGGCGTCATTCTGAGCAGCTGTTGTAATTAACAGCATTAATTAAATGAAGTAATGCCCTATTTTATGAGATGTTATTGATTGCTGAGCCTTCTGTGCCATCAGCTCCAGTGATTATCTGTTTAGGCCTGGCAGTTTGAAGTCCAATAAGGGTCTTTTCATTTACCAAAAGCAATTTTCAGCAAATGCAGTGGGTTAAGTTTTAAACTGACACGAGAGATTTACATAAGACTGAAAATGATTTAATCATTTGTATGCTAATCAAAACACAAGCTCTGGAAATATATATCCTTATTATCAGTGTCATCAATTCTAGCACATTTACATTGTATGTATGTATATATTTTTTTTAAATGATCATTTTTATTGTACAGATCTCTAGTGGCTGAGATACAAAATAAAGGGAATAAAATGTTGACATATCACAAGTTATAAACACAGTCAGTTACAGAACCATATAAAATAACTAACGTCCATAGTACGAGAAGTCATTAACTACTTGCCGACCGCGCTATAGCCGAATGACTGCTACAGCGGGGGTTGCTAGTTTTGAGACGTATGACGGCCTCTCGGGATCGTGCCTGCTGCGCGGCGCAGGTGGCGTGTTCTGTGACGACAATGTCCGGAGGACACTGCTGATCACAGATTGAGGTAAAGGGCCAATCAGCGGGTCTATACCACCTGATCAGCTGTGTTCAATCACAGATGATCACTGATGTAAATAGAAGGCGGTTATTGGCACTCCTTTCCTTGTGCTGACAGTATGAGGAAGGGAAAAGAGGGCCGATTACCGGCTTCTCTAAAAGGAACATGTACACTGATAATCAGGACACTGATTAATAATGTCAAACTAACTAAACCAGATACTAAAATCACCACTTAGCTCATTAAAGCAGTTCCATGTGTCATGGAACATCAATGAGTGAACTGCTAATACTAAACAAGAAACAGTGGACCTGTGCAAAAATCTGAAGGTCCTCCAAATTTATCCCTATCTAAATTCTGTGTAATCCAATGTAACCAGATTCCAGAAAGCTCCTGACAGTGGAATGAAGTAGGTGGCTGAACTGTGTTGGCGTTTACACGACTACAGCCACATACATTTATTTGTATGGCAGGCTGTATATGTGCCAGCTGAGGTCTTCTATGTGCAGAAAGCACCAGGAATTTTATGCTAGGCATATAGAATGCCTGAAAATGTCTGTGTGTTTCAGGCCTATGACATATTAAGGAGAAGTGGCCACTGAGGAGAGATAACATTCTAATCCCTGCATTAACTGATCACACAGATACAAATACAGTCAGCAATATCACTAAAAGGTACCTTACTACAAAGGGAGGGCATTTTTCCTAAATCCATAATGGTTAACCACTTGACCCCCAGGCCATAACTGTCACTTTTCACATACATGTAAAAATAAGCAATTTTTTTTTTTTGCTAGAAAATTACTTAGAACTCTCAAACAGTATATGTTGTTTTGAAAGCAGAGTCCCTAGAGAATAAAATGGTGGTTGTTGTACTTTGTCATATGATATTTGCATAGCCATTTTTAAAAGTTTAAATTTTCAGAGAAAAAAAACACTTTCATGAATTTTAGTGGACACAAATACAATACAATACTCAACTTTTATGGTAAATTATAAGATGATATTATGCCTAGCAAATAAATACTTAACATCATGTCACACATTAAAATTGCGTAGCAACACACACGATACCAAAAAATCTCCATAGGCAAAGCTTTAAAAGCCTTTACAGGCTACCAGTTTAGAGTTACACAGGAAGTCTAGAATTATTGCTCTCATGTCCGTAACAATACCCCACATGTATGGTGCAAGCAACGTTTACATATGCATGTGGGACTATGACGGGGACGCAGTTCTTTTTTATATTAATTGTATTACTTATTTTAAAACCTTTTTTTTTAACACTGTCCCTTTACATTTTTTTTGTTGGATCAACTTTATTGTCATCACAAGGGATGAACAGCAAACATCCCTTGTGATAGCATGGGCAATGACAGTTAGTCTTTACTGAGAGATCTGGGGTCTATTAGACCCCAGATCTCTCCTCTGCCCTTAAAAGCATCTGACCAAACCAAGATCGGTTTTGATCAGATGCTTTACAAGCTGGTAAAGGCTTGCAAACCTCAAACCAAAACCCTAATGCCGCATACACACGATCAGAATTTCGGCCCGTAAAAGACCGATGAGAGTTTTTCGTCGGAAAATGCGACCGTGTGTATGCTCCATCGGTCTTTTGCTGGCCGAATTCCAGCTAACAAAAGACTGAGAGCATGCTCTCAATTTTTCGGTTGGAAAAAGTTCCTATCCGAAAATGCGATCGTCTGTGGCAACTCCGACGCGCAAAATTCCTACGCATGCTCAGAAACAATTCGACACATGCTCGGAAGCATTGAACTTAATTTTCTCGGCTCGTCATAGTGTTGTACGTTACCGCGTTCTTGGCGGTCATAAGTTCAGCGAACTTTTGCGTGACCGTGTGTATGCAAGGCAAACCTGAGGGGAATCCCATCGGAAAAGCCATCATATCTTTTTCTGACGAGAAAACCGATCGCGTTTACGCGGCATAAGTGACGAAAACCTTATTGCTTCTGGTTTCTTACATCACAGCCACCATCCTGGTACAACCACTTCAACCTGACGATGTATGGGTACATCCTATGGGAATGAAGTGGTTAAACTAGGTGGTCACTTTAGAAAAAAATCTTATCAAAATAAATTTGTATTATTAGTAGTATTAGCAGCAGTAATAATAATAATAATAATAATAATGAATTTAATGATTGCATAGTAACACATTTAAGCATATGAATCCCACCTAATGTTCTACATTTGTCTGGTCATCCCTATCTCTTGCTAAGAAAAATTGAATGCCCTATATAGCATGGTAATAGCTTTTCAGACAGTGGAAAACTCCCTTGACCTGACCTTGGCAAAGCCTTCCAAATTCATAATTCATCTGTGAGACATATTTGAGCTTCACAAACTATTTAAACATGGATTGTTGCTTTTATACTCCATGCAGAATCTTTACTATATATGGAAAGACAGCAATGTTTTTCTACATTTACCTATTTAAGTTACTGACAAGAGGAACATGGAAAATGTTCCAAAAACGATGACTATACAGTGGATGGTGAGCCCCCTTTATCATCCTAACGAGTGTGTCACAAATCCTGCAGGATGAAGACAAGAAATAAAATGAGACATGTCAGAGCAGAAGGTAGCTGAGCTATTAAGAACTTGGTGTCTGGGGAGGAAGACTTGACAGAAAAGTCAGCTATTTTTAGTAGGTTAGAACTTAGCCCACCAGCCGATTTAATTTTATCATGTGAAACAAGTTCATAATGTTTAGGAAGCTGGATTTCTGCTATAATCTCATTTGAAGCCTCACAAATTAATGTAAAAAAAACTGCGTTCTGTATTTTTTTCACTCCTTATAAACCAAGCTTAACCACTTAAGGACCAAGCCTCTTTTTGAGATGTGTTGTTTACAAGTTAAAAACAGTTTTTTTTTGCTCGAAAATGACTTTTTCTACCCCCAAGCATTATAAATTTTTTTTCTAACACCCTAGAGAATAAAATGGCGGTTGTTGCAATACTTTCTGTTACACAGTGTTTGCACAGTGATCTTCCAAGCGCACTTTTTTTGGAAAAAAATACACTTTTTTGAATTAAAAAATAAGACAACAGTAAAGTTAGCCCAATTTTTTTTTATATGTTGTGAAAGAAAATGTTATGCCATAAAAATTGATACCCAACATGTCAAAATTGCACCCGCTCGTGGAATGGGGACAAACTTTTACCCTTAAAAATCTCCATAGGCGACGTTTAAAAAATTCTACAGGTTGCATGTTTTGAGTTACAGAGGAGGTCTAGGGCTAGAATTATTGCTCTCGCTCTACCGATCACAGCGATACCTCACATGTGTGGTTTGAACACCGTTTTCATATGCAGGCACTACTCACGTATGCATTTGCTTCTGCACGCGAGCTCGGCCGGACAGGGCATGTTTAACCACTTCCATACCGGACCTGTTCTGGCACTCCTCTCCTACATGTAAATATCACAATTTTTTTGCTAGAAAATTACTCAGAACCTCCAAACATTATATATTTTTTTTTAGCAGAAACCCTAGAGAATAAAATCTCAGTCATTTCAACTTTTTATCTCGCACGGTATTTGCGCAACAATTTTTCAAATGCGTTTAAAAAAAAAAAAAAGTTTCATGATTTAAAAAAATAAAACAGTAAAGTTAGCTCAATTTTTTTGTATAATGTGAAAGATGATGTTACGCCGAGTAAATAGATACCCAACGTGTCATGCTTTAAAATTGCGCATACTCGTGGAATGACGCCCAACTTCAGTACTTAAAAATCTCCATAGGCGACGCTTTAAAATTTTTTACAGGTTACATGTTTAGAGTTACAGAGGAGGTCTAGAGCTAGAATTGTTGCTCGCGCTTTTAACGCATGCGGCGAAACCTCACACGTGTAGTTTGAACAGCGTTTACATATGCGGGCGGGACTAACGTGTGCGTTTGCTTCTAAAGCGAGCTACCAGGGAGAGGGGCATTTTAAATGATTTTTTTAATTTTATTTTTGATTTGACTTAATTTTTTTTATTTTTACTTTCTTTTACAACTTTTTTTTTTTTTTTTATCACTTTTATTCCTTTTACAAGAAATGTAAACATCCCTTGTAATAGGAATCATTCGTGACAGGTCCTCTTTATGGAGAGATGCAGGGTCAATAAGAGCCCACATCTCTCCTCCAGGCTGGAATACATGAGATGGGGAAAAAAATCCACGATCTCATGCTTACCAGCCACGATCGTGGCTTTGTTTACATCCGCGGCCTGGACGTGACATCGTAACGTCACGCCCGGGTCTCCGATGGTCATAGAGATGACCGGTGGCCATATGGTCACCGGTCATCTCTATCTCTATGCTCGTCATCCGGCGGTGGCTAATTCTTTCTCCAGGTCCCTGATGGCACGGGAGACCACCAGATGGCAGCGGGAGGGGGGTTGCAGAACTGCCTCTATGATCATTCTTATGGTGCACAGAGGCACAGAGAGTAGCTGCAGGCATCATTCAGATATTCCCACTGAAAGTCCACGACATCATATGACGTTCTTGGGTGGGAAGTGGTTAAAAAATTTTCTTTTTTTCTTATTTATTTTACCTTTTATTTTTTATTTTTACACTGTTTAAAAAAAAAAAAAAAATGTGTCACTTTTATTCCTTTTACAAGGAATGTAAACATCCCTTGTAATAGAAAAAAAAGCATGACAGGACCTCTTAAATATGAGATCAGGGGTCAAAAAGACCTCAGATCTCCTACTTACACTAAAATTCCAATTAAAAAAAAGCCCTTTAAGAGCTATGGGCGCAAGTGACATTTTGACATCGCTTCCACCCTGCAATGTCATGGAGACGGGTGGGGGCCATCTTCCCCTCACTCGTCTCCACACCCAGCAAGGGTTAACATCCGATCCCCTCCGTCGCTGCCGACGGTTCGGTAAGTGGCGGAGGGCACCGGAGCGCGGCGGGAGGGGGGGCCCCCTCTCCCACCACCGATAAAAGTGATCTTGAGGCGAATCCACCGCAGAGACCCCTCTTATCAGAAAGCAGACTGCTAGCCGAAGAAGAGGATACCGGGGGTTATGGCAGCTAGCTGACAACACGCTCTGATCGCACATTTTCCGTCGGAAAATCCCACTGTGTGTACGGGGCATTAGCCTGGGAGCCAGGGCATTAAATAGGCTCTGCTTGACCCATGATGGCTGCCAGAGTCACAGGAGGTGGCAGCATCCAATCGGATAGCTTCCCCAGTGACCCAGGAATCCATAGAGGATCCTTGTTTCTCTTGACTTCCCCTCCAACTGCAATGCTGCTGTGGTTCAACCAATGGTGAAACTTAATAGGTGTGGAGGGACATGGCCAAGCTCAATGTTTACAGAATAGGAAAGAGATTTTCATATACCTTCAGCTATATATGTGCATCTATAGCTTTTCTGCAAGCAGTGAATGCCCTCTGAGTAGGTGGGTTGTAGTAGATGCCTCAGAGCATGATGGACTTCCAGCAGAGGGCAGAAGGCTCTAATCAGTCAAAACTTTTTCATATCTTTCACAGAGCCACTGAATATATGCATTCTGGGCTGCAGACACCACTAGAGCACAAAATCCTGGACTGCGCAAACAGTGGCAGTTGACTTGCAGGTAGTATAATATGCAGTATGGAATATTTAAATGTGAATGGAGTCAGACAAACTGGAGGTCAGGGCAGATGCCAGGCAAGTGTGGCCAGGAAATGCACCATTAGTCAACAAGCCAAAGCAAAGTATATGGGATGTGTTAGTCTATACCAAACAAGTAGCAACACAAATATATATAACAAATATTATAAGGCCCTGACTGGAGCAGGCAGATTTTGCAAAATTGTCTTTCACGCATTCTAAAAGTGGTGAAAAATGCGCCAATTCATATACCTGTCTAGAACTTATACTTGAATTTGGCTCATGCTGTGCCACTTTTAGGCTCGATTCACACCTATGCAGTTTTAGTGCTTTTTGCTGATTTGCACTACAGTCCATTTAATATGTTTTCCTATGGAACACGTTCTGTAGTGCAAATCTGCAAAATGCAAAAAGCACTAAAACTGCATAGGTGTGAATCCAGCCTTAGACAGTTTTTCTCCCTGCACACCAAAAGAGAGTTGGTCTTAATTAGCTCCACTTTTACATTTGACACATTCAATGTGACACAATGTAAAAATAGCGCATTCATTTCAGCACAATATAAAAGAAAAATCAATTTTAGAATTACCTGAATTTGGTGCACGAGTTGCAAAAACTTGGCGCAATACAATAACAAGAGGGATTAATGCGAGAAAAGTGGAGCAGCAGCTTTATTGGATTCCCCCCCAGTGACTTTAAAGGAGTACAGCCAAAGCTATACTTCTCCTGTGGATCACAGGAGTGCAGTTCGTTCTGCACTCCTGTGACCCCATTTTCAGCAGACAGCAGGTTAAAGCCCGCTGTCGGCTGCCGTCACATTTGCCCACTTGCCTGGACCGGCACCCGGCTCAGCTCCCGCCCCCTCCACAGCCCAGCACTCCAGTGAGCATTGGAGGGGCAGAGCAGACAGTGGTGACTAACAGTCACCAACTTTTTGCTCAGGGAGCTATGGGAACTGAGCAATTGGCGGTGTTTGATCGCTCGGTTCTCAGCCTTAGAGCCAGCAGGGGACAGATGGTAAGTGTCATTCAAAAAAAAAAAAAAATTCATATACTTCTCTTTTAATTTAAACACTGCTGATTAAGGTCAGGTGTGGAGCTGTACTGTGGGCATAGGCATACTACTGAGGAACATCCAGCACATCAGCACGTAAACCCTGCAAGTTTAAAGGGGTTGTAAAGGTAAGTGTTTTTTCACCTTAATGCATCCTATGCATTAAGGTGAAAAAACTCCTGTCAGTGACCGGCCCCCAGCCCCCCCCCCCCCCCCCATTTTACTTACCTTAACCCTTGAACTTGTCCCACGTGCCTTCTCTCTGCTAGGGGGCTCAGGGCTGTTGATTGGATAGATTGATAGCAGCGCAGCCATTGGCCCCCGCTGCTGTCAATCAAATCCAATGTCGCGGCCGCCAAGGCCCGAGTCCTGCATTCGGCGTCTATGGGCGCTGAATGCTGGACTCGGGATCGTGTCCGCAAGGTAACCCCCCGGGAGAGCGCTTCTCCCAGGGGGTTATCTGATGTGGTGAGGAGACGAGACAGCCGCCGAGGGTCCCCAGAAGACCAGGATCGGGACCACTGTGTTCAAAACGAGCTGCACAGTGAAGGTAAGTATAACATGTTTGTTATTTAAAAAAAAATAAAAAATTACCTTTAGTGTCATTTAAGCTTTTCAGGGACTGCTGGAACTAACCAAAAGCATTGTACTAATGTCTCAAGGAACATGTAGATCAAAAACCTTTCTTATTGCCAGGGGTTGCCTGCACATGACAAAAAAAAAACATGTCTGCATAATGCCAATATGTGGCACTTAGGTAACATATTTTACTGTGAACCCTGCTAAGGAGAGAGACTTCCTTTTCCATTTCTATGCAGCAATCTAAGCATTGGCTAATGAATACTAATGTGAAAGTTAAGAATATGCTGAAGACAATCAGAAAGGGTAGAAATTCAAGCGTGTCACTAAAAAACCATGTTTGAGACAGCTTAGTCACTTGACATAATAATATAACTACTACTATTTGCTCATTGTAGGTTTGAAATAGAAAGAGAAAATTACAAGAAAGAATAGCCATGGAGCCTGTCCCTAAATAAAAAAGCCAAGCTCCAGAAAGAGCCTTCAGCGCACATTCCCAAGGGCACAGCCAATGCCAATGTTACATGTCCATTGTCAGCCTGATTGAGAGGTAATGATAGACTGTATTTACAATCAGGATACAGGAGTCAGTTTGGCCACATTCTACACGAAGATTGTTTTCAGAGACAGCGGCACAATGCGCAGCAGCTAGTACACCTGATAGTCCCTGATGGATCATCACAGCCACCAGTCACCAACGTAAAGAGAACAAAAACACTAAACCCAATAAATGATTAATATGTTTTGCCATTTACTGTGTTCCTGAAAGCCTTTTGAATATATCTTGGAGCACCACAGAGACTGAGTTCTATAAAATAGTAACACACTAGCAAGCAATAACTTCTTTCCTCCAGTCCTCATGAACTGAGATGACACAGGCTCTACATTTTTGTAACATGTACTTTAAAAGAATAAGATTTTAATAATCCATACCAAAGTAAAAATTCAGATGTTTAATTAAAATAGAACTCAATGGAAAACAAAAGTTAACCAGGTGGAGCCAGACACGCTGACGTCATCACGTACGTCCGTACATTCTGACCGGGTCCAGGAATTTTTCACTGAATAATCCATTTTCATATAATAAATGTGAATGGTTTTACCCTTTTAAAATAAATAAGTTGTATTGGATTTACATTATTGGAAGTGTTCCTGTCTTTTGTTCTCATATACACTTGTCTCATCAGGCAGACTTATAAGAAAAGTGGTGGAGCCTTACATGGATACAGTCATCTCTATAATACAACACTTACGCTGTCTTTGACCACTCAGGCATTGGGAGTCATTCTCTTTTGGCAATGAGGTGGTGTGGATTCACTTGGAGGTTTACATTCATAGAATGGATCATTTGATTTCCACTGGCACATATTAGAACTTTTTTGATTGTTTGGATATTAAATTTGCACATAATAGTGAATCTAGGATTTAAGGTTTGATTTTCTACCTAATTTTGTTTACAATGTTTTTACACAATGCATATGTGAACAAGGATGGAGTATTGGATACTTATATTAATTGTGCAGTATAAATTAGTGTATTTATCGGCGTATAACACGCACAGGCGTATAACACGCACATTCATTTTAAGAGGGAAGTTTCAGGAAAAAAACTTAAATTTTTAATAAGGAACTTTGAAGCAAAATAAGGGTCAGTGCCCATCTGCAGCCTCACCAATGCCATCAATGCAGCCTGATCAATGCCCATCTGCAGCCTCACAAGTGCCATACATGCAGCCTCATTAGTCTACATCAATGCAGCCTCACCACTGCCATCAATGCAGCAGCCTCAACACTGCCATCAATGCAGCCTGATCAATGCCCATCTGCAGCCTAGAGGGGACAGGGAGGGGGGCGGGACAAGCGCCGACAGATTACATACAGTGAGAATCTCCTATGATAGACAGAACAGTGGCCCAATGGCGGCCCAGGAGATGGGACTTCCTATTACAGAGGCCGCCAAGTAAACAGGAGATTCTCACTGTATTTAATCTGACGACGCTCATCCCGCGCCCCTCCCTGTCCCCTCAGAGGCAGCTAAAATTGAAGTATTGGCGTATAACACGCACATGGTATTTGCATCTGATTTTCATGGTGAAAAAGTGAGTGTTATACGCCAATAAATACAGTAACTTAGAAAATTAGCACAGCCATTTGCATTTTATTTTTGAACCAAAAAGTTTGTACTGGGATCCCCTCCACACTGCAATGTTTAAATGTTCATTTGATCTAGGGCTAGAAGAATAAGCAGAAATAATTACCTTATTTCTCATTCCCTGGCAGATGTCAGGACTTGGGTCACCTGCTGGTGGCACTGTGCTTCCCAGAGCAGGAAGGTGAAGTTCCAGTGTCTACCAGCTGGTGACTCCCAACAGCCAGCAGTTTCTAGTAATATGTCTTCACCTGATGCTGGTTGCTGCTAGGGTATTAAAGTGTTTGTAAAGTCACTAAAGTGACTTTACATGTATCCAATGCAGATATCCAGCCATTAACAAAACTGTATGTGTTTGTTAGAAACGAAAAGGCTAAATACAGTTTCTGACACTGCAGCTGTGTGGTCATGTGATCCCCCTGTGCTGGCGGGCCACGATCTATGGAGAGCAGGAGGGGCCAAGATTGCCCTGTGATGTCAGCCGGCCATGCAGAGGGGAATCTCCGCCCCTCCCACTTCTCTCCATAGATCGGGGTTGGCCAGCACAGGGGGATCACATGACCGCACAGCTGCGGTGTCAGAAACTGTATTTAACCTTTTAATTTCTAACAAACACATACAGTTTTATAATGGCTGGATATCTACATTAGATACATTGAAATGTGCTGCATTACGTAGCGGAATAGAGGGTGGAGGGGCGGCTAGGAAATGCTCTCATGTTGACAAGAAGGGAAGGGGGAGACTGTCCGAGGAGAGACAAGAGCTGCGGATGACGGAGGCACGTAAACTGACCACGGTAGTCAGGGCTTAGCAGCCATGATTATGGTGGTCAGCAGAGGCAGGGGGATTTAGGAACTACCAGGATCAACCAGGTTTATTACCAGTAAGGAAGAGAAGAATTACACAGCACAAGCACTGTGCTGTTATTCATGCCTTAAAGCAAGGGTCTTCAAACTATGGCCCTCCAGTTGTTCAAGAACTATTATTCCCATCATGCCTAGCCATGTCTGTGAATGTCAGAGTTTTACAATGCCACATGGGATGTGTAGTGCCGCAACAGCTGGAGGGCCGTAGTTTGAGGATCCCTGCCGTAGCCTCCCTGGCGGTTTTCCCGAGTGTGTCTCGGGGTTAAAATTCAGGACCATTAGCGGTAACCCCAAGCCACACTCGGGATTACATCGCAGGATCCTGGTGTGGCTTTACTTACCTTGTCCCCGGGATCCTGCGATGTCCCCAGCTGTATCTGCGGGCTCCGTCCTCCTCCGAAGCCTCTCCGTGCCAGGCTCCGTTCCCTGCGAGTGTCGCGACGCACAGGGGCGGAGCCTGGCAGCAAATTCAAAAAATTGTAAAAACATAACACATACAGTACTGTAATCTTACAGATTACAGTACTGTATGAAATTATTTCACATCCCTTTTGTCCCCAGTGCTTTGTCCTATGCCCTGCATGCAGTTTTATGCTATATATACTGTTCTTTCTGCCTGGAAACTGGAGATTGTCCATAGCAACCAAAAAGTGTCCCTTTACATCAAAAGTGGCTTTAGACCAGCTAGAAAACAACGATAGTAAATTAGAACACTTGTAGAATTGAGCGATAGTGAATTGTGGGGAAATTTATTTTATTATTATTATTTATTTTATTTTTTTTTTTTAATTATTTTTTTTTGTTTATTATATTATAATTTATGTTTTTGTGTTTCAAACTTTATCATACCCGGGATATCTACTAGACTCTTGTATGGACAGATTTAGGTGTGTTATTGCTAAGAATTACAGACCTACAATATAAAACGCCAAATTTCCATGCAAAATAATTGTACCGCTTTCAGCACCTAAAATCCGACATAATCATACCGCCAGGGAGGTTAAAGGAACAGGATCTGTGGTTTTTTTTTCGTTCACAAACACTTTAAGTCTCTCCTCTGCTAGTACACTGTGGGGTTGATTAACTACAACTACAGCTGGAGAGTGCAAACTCTGGTGCAGCTCTGCATGGAAACCAATCACCTCCAAAGTCTTCTTGTCAAAGTGTAACTGAACAAGATGAAGTTAGAAGCTGATTGGCTACCATGCACAGTTTCACCAGATTTTGCGCTCTCCTGTCTTAGTAAATCAAACTCTTTGTGTCAGTGTTTTGCTTTGCTGTGCTAAGTCAGATGCTGCTTGCCATTCATCCTGCTCTTGATCTTGGCCTGCATCCTGTACTCTGCACACTGCTGCCTTATATATACTCCCTTTGTTCCTGACCCCAGTCCTGGTTCCCCCTTCCTTGCATCTCCAGTATTCCATGTGACCTGTGTTCCTCATCTTGTATATATTGTATTATTAGTTAGGTGGTTATGTATTTTGTCATTTGGTTAATTGTTCACTTATATCTTTATGTTAGCTGTTTGCTGGTTTTCAGATTCCTTTTGTTATACTATTAAATAAATTCACTTTAATAAATAATAAAAACAAAATGTGTGCAAAGACTTACAGCTGGTTTTCTTTAGGAAAAGCATGCCCTCTGTCAGCATCAGTGTTGACAACCTACCAGATTGAATTTACTCTCACAGTGACACGACACGTCCTCTCCAGAGCCACAGTGACAGTCTATCTCCATGCCAGGTGGTCCCTTCAGTCCCTTCCAGTCCGAACAGCACTAGTAGTCCTGCTCCCGGCTTGCCTTGTCCTGCAGACCCGCACACAAGGCTTCGACAACTCTGCTCACCTCCTTTGCACCATGACATCACAGGACACGCTCAGGCACCGCCTCCGCCAGACCCGCCCCCCTGCCGTCACCACCTGAACACGCTGTAGCAGGCATTCAGATGGTCTCGGTCAGCTCCGGACCAAAACTGCACAGCGTCACAGCCAATTTTTTTTAATTGCAACCTTTTCTTGTCACTGGCATTTACTGGCAGGAAAAAAACTGCCCGTTTTTTATTGGCTGCCAGTAAAAATACTGACGGTTGGCAACACTGGTCAGCATGCTGCAGAGAAGGACACTTGTTCTCTGTATGTAATCAGTGGTGTCTCTACAGAGGTCCAACAGACCCCTGCATTCAGCAAAGTTCATGCTCCCCCTTGAGTGGAGATTTCTAGCATTAATTGAGCAGGGGGCTGTGTGGAAAAGAAATGTGTGGGAGATAGGATGGGCAGACAAGCTCCGATATTACCAGGAAATGCCAGAGCTTTGTACATCAGAATCACCAAGTAATTGTGTGTAGTGGCAGGGACTGCAGACTGCTACTGGTACGTTTAGGTCCATGGGCCCACATTTTATACCTGAAAGCACCAGTGACATTTTAAGCATATGAACTGTGTCATTTTTTTACTTTATTATACAATGCAAATGAATACAGGTACATGCTGCTAGTGTAAAATAAGTCATTGGGGTTGGTTTACTAAAACTATAGAGAGTGCAAAATCTGGTGCAGCTCTGCATGTAAAGCAATCAGCTTCCAGGTTTTTTCAGCAAAGCTTAAACTGGATGTAAGCCCTCACAAATACCCAATGAAGTCAACAGCCCCAGATGATACACAAAGATGAAACAAATCTCCCTACATACGTTTTACATGTACATCTGCTGTCTTCAACGTTCTAGACTGTTTAGAAAGTGCACATAGTGTTAGAATTTTCTCTTCCTGTTCCACCACTGGGTGTGGATTCTTGGCATACACTGTGTGACAGCTGATTGGAGGAAAGGCACACCCCCCTTCACATAGGCAGAGGAAGGAAGAAATGTGCAGAGCTGTGCTGTGAATAGACAAGCTCTCTGCTAATATATCTCTATGCACCATCCCCAACACAAATTTCAGGCTGGTTTCATCTCCTCTGTCAGAGAGCTTGTCAGAAGTTATGCTGATAACAGAAGAATGAAGCAGCAGAAAGACGCAAGACTTAGTGCTTTGGAGAGAGATAAGTAAACACTACAGATAGATGTGCCCAGGTCAAATTTCATGAATGGGGTTTACATCCACTTTAACTGAACAACTAGAAGCAGATTGGCTCCCATGCACAGCTGCACCAGATTTTGCACTCTTAAGCTTTAGTAAATAAACCCCATAATGTCACTGGGTACCTTCAGTTTCCTTATACAACAAGACTTAAAGTGGAGTTCCACTCCTAACATTATTTTAGCATCTTTCAGCTGCATTAAATATGATTAATAACATTTGGGGGAAAAACATTTTTTTTACTCACCTCTTAATGCCTGTTGCTAGGGGGTCCATCGTAATCTGCCTCCATACTCACCTCGGCTCCTTACGTCACTTCCCTCGGTGCCGGAAGGAAGATCACCTCTCACCCCTCTCTCTAGGCAATCATCTGGGACACGTCACAGGTCCCAGGTGATTGCGCGGCCAGTCACGGCGTGCGGCGCGGCTCGTGCATGCGCAGTGGGTGACCGGCTGTGAAGCCACAGCCAGGCACCCACAGTTGCAATGCTGGCGCTGACTGAGCAGAGGGGGAGACAAGTGGGGCTTCGATCCCCGCATCGCTGGACCCTGGGACGGGTAAGTGTCCAATTATTGAAAGTCAGCACCTGCAGTGTTTGTAGCTGCTGACTTTTATTTTTTAATTTTTTTAAGTGGAACTCCGCTTCAAGAAGCAAGGTAGATGGAGTTATCAGAATTTAAAGGTCAGCTAGAGAAGAAAATACTATTGGCCATATACTGTACATCTTTACTGCAAGTTAAATTATAAAAGGTGATTACATTAACCTCATTAGGATTCTGAGAATTCCACACATCCATATACTATAAGGGTAGTGAGAAATAAGAAATGATGTGCAAGAATCTAAGCATCAATTTAAATTCCTCTTTTCGAAATAATAGAGAAGTCAGAATCTATATCAAAATAATGACTGATTTATTGCCATGGCAAAACTTTCAAACAAGCAAAATGTTCTTGGTCATTCTGTGGATTGTATCTCCTCGGTGTTCGGCTTCCTTCTTTAGTATTCATTACACTTTCTGTAAAGCTGACCTTGTTGTGTACACATATTATATGTGACATCTCTTCCATCACCTCAAACAATGTACACAACACATTGGCCAGACACAAATAAAGGTTTCACTAATGCAACAAGTTTTAAGTGCCATAATCATAATCATGAATATGCTGTAAACCTTCTGTAACACCATGTCTGAGTCTGGTCCAGAGAGCTTTCATTAATTGTACTTTCTATATGACATCTGGAACATTGCTTATAAAATTATGCTCATCGTTTTCTTATTGCTAGAATAATATACACTGCATTGACAAAAGTATTGGGACACCTGCCCTTACAAGTACATGAACTTTAATGGCATCCCAATCTTAGTCCGTAGAGTTCAATATTGAGTTGGCCCAACCTTTGCAGCTATAACAGCTTCAAATCTTCTGGGAAGGCTGTCCACAAGGAGTGTATCTATAGGAATATTTAAAAAATATAAAAGAATAAATCCGCGCTTAGGACAGGGTAGGGGCTGCTGCCTATCTCTAATTAGTACCCCTAGGGGTCTAACTGCATAATAAGTAAGTAAAATGAGATCATAAACGGCGCTGCCCTCTATACTATTAATGGGTACCAGAAAAAATATCACAAGGTACACACTGAATTCAGATGACTGCGATACTTAAAAACTCCACCAATATCAAAACGTACTACGGTTTAGGCCAAAAATGAAGCATATATTTGGAGATAAGCAAAAGCACCAATACTAAATGTTGCTAAATAAAATGTGTTCCCCCAGCGGGATATAAGTGTCATCCAGAGTGAAATATATAATACCTAAGTGAAAAAATATATAATCCCTAAGTTTAGAAAATTGAAGTAGGACAGTGCAAACCACAAAACAGTGTAAAAAAGGAATCAAATCAAACAATAAAAATTTTTTACCCCAAAGTTCAAAAGTATTGGGACAAGATGGCGCCAGAGAATATTCAAAATTATAGGGACATTAATATGTAAAAATAGGTTTTATACAAATAAATGTGCTAAATGTTATCAGTGTGGTGTCTACGTGTCCCCTTCCATGTTTTTATGCAGGAAATATTATATATAGTTTGTGTTTGACCCCAATATTCAAAAGTATTGGGACAATATGATGTTTAAGAACCGTGAGATGTGAATTATCCTTTTGTGCGGAAAGTAAATTGTCCTTCTATGTGATAAGTAAACAATACTACAACCACCCCTAATATTAAATTACAATTCATAAAAGGTATATACAAGTAATTAAAACAAGTAGTATGGTTAATTTAAAGAAGTTCATATATATCATCCATGCAGACCAAATGTTGTTAACCAGGTAGAGAAAACAAAGTTCAGCTGAGATTGCTGTTTATTTCACCCAAAAGGGTACACAATAGTGACTTCTGTGCAATTTTTTCATAAGGTGACTTGAAGTGCTCGCCCCCCTCTGCTGCCCCACTCACCAGAAATAATCACCCCTGCAGGGGTACCGAGCGACAAAGTGGGTGCCTCAGGGCGAAAAAGATGTTCACTTCAAAAGTGCTCCCATTCCTCTGCTCTGTGCGATCCTTATAGCTGTTCCGGGATAAATGTGTGCTCTGACATGACCATGCTACTCCAGCAGTATACCACCTTAAGATGTTAAACACTCCAGGAATCCAGAGAAAAAGAGAAACACAAGGGGCTGCCTTCGTGAAGTATGTCAAAGTATTTATTCCATAGAAGCAAATCCAATCCACAATATGTAAGAGCCCTTGCACACTGCGGCGGGGGGCGGCGTCGGCGGTAAAACGCCGCTATTATTAGCGGCGTTTTACCGTCGGTATGTGGCCGCTAGCGGGGCGGTTTTACCCCCCGCTAGCGGCCGAGAAAGGGTTAAATACCATCGCAAAGCGCCTCTGCAGAGGCGCATTGCCGGCGGTATAGCCGCGCCGTCCCATTGATTTCAATGGGCAGGAGCGGTAAAGGAGCGGTATACACACCGCTCCTTCACCGCTCCGAAGATGCTGCTGGCAGGACTTTTTTTACCGTCCTGCCAGCGTATCGCTCCAGTGTGCAAGCCCTCGGGGCTTGCACACTGGATACACAGCAGCGGCACTTTCGGGGCGGTTTGCAGGTGCTATTATTAGCGCAATAGCGCCTGCAAACCGCCCCAGTGTGCAAGGGCTCTTAGCCAAAGTGTGCATAATAATAAACAGCGCTGTAAGCAAGGAAGGGACCAGCAGCGATCTATAAGGATCTATAAGGATCGCACAGAGCAGAGGAATGGGAGCACTTTTGAAGTGAACATCTTTTTCGCCCTGAGGCACCCACTTTGTCGCTCGGTACCCCTGCAGGGGTGATTATTTCTGGTGAGTGGGGCAGCAGAGGGGGGCGAGCACTTCAAGTCACCTTATGAAAAAATTGCACAGAAGTCACTATTGTGTACCCTTTTGGGTGAAATAAACAGCAATCTCAGCTGAACTTTGTTTTCTCTACCTGGTTAACAACATTTGGTCTGCATGGATGATATATATGAACTTCTTTAAATTAACCATACTACTTGTTTTAATTACTTGTATATACCTTTTATGAATTGTAATTTAATATTAGGGGTGGTTGTAGTATTGTTTACTTATCACATAGAAGGACAATTTACTTTCCGCACAAAAGGATAATTCACATCTCACGGTTCTTAAACATCATATTGTCCCAATACTTTTGAATATTGGGGTCAAACACAAACTATATATAATATTTCCTGCATAAAAACATGGAAGGGGACACGTAGACACCACACTGATAACATTTAGCACATTTATTTGTATAAAACCTATTTTTACATATTAATGTCCCTATACTTTTGAATATTCTCTGGCGCCATCTTGTCCCAATACTTTTGAACTTTGGGGTAAAAAATTTTTATTGTTTGATTTGATTCCTTTTTTACACTGTTTTGTGGTTTGCACTGTCCTACTTCAATTTTCTAAACTTAGGGATTATATATTTTTTCACTTAGGTATTATATATTTCACTCTGGATGACACTTATATCCCGCTGGGGGAACACATTTTATTTAGCAACATTTAGTATTGGTGCTTTTGCTTATCTCCAAATATATGCTTCATTTTTGGCCTAAACCGTAGTACGTTTTGATATTGGTGGAGTTTTTAAGTATCGCAGTCATCTGAATTCAGTGTGTACCTTGTGATATTTTTTCTGGTACCCATTAATAGTATAGAGGGCAGCGCCGTTTATGATCTCATTTTACTTACCTATAGGAATATTTGACCATTTTTCCCAAAGCGCATTTGTGAGGTCAGGTACTGATGTTGGACCAGAAGGTCTGGCTCGCAGCCTCCACTCTAATTCATCCCAAAAGTGTTCTATGGGGTTGAGGTCAGGACGCTGTGCAGGCCAGTCAAGTTCCTTCACCCCAAAACTCCCTCATCCATGTCTTTATGGACCTTGCTTTGTGCACTGGTGGGCAGTCATGTTGCAACAGGAAGGGGGTCATCTCCAAACTGTTCCCACAAAGTTGGGAGCATGAAATTGTCCAAAATGTCTAGGCATGCTTATGCCTTAAAGTTCCCTTCACTTGAACTAAGGGGCCAAGCCCAATCCCTGAAAAACAACCCCACACCATAGTCCCCCTTCACCAAATGATTTGAACCAGTGCACAAAACAAGGTCCATAAAGGCATGGATGAGCGAGTTTGGGGTGGAGGAACTTGACTGGTCCTGACCTCAAACCCATAGAACACCTTTGGGGTGAATTAGAGTGGAGACTGTGAGCCAGGCCTTCTTGTCGAACATCAGTGCCTGACTTTGCAAATGCAATTTTGGAAGAATGGTTAAATATTCCCATAGACACACTCCTAAACCTTGTGGACATCCTTCCCAGAAGAGTTGAAGCTGTTATAGCTGCAAAGGGTGGGCCAACTCAATATTTAACCCTAAAGACTAAGACTGGGATGCCATTAAAGTGTAAAGGCAGGTCTTCCCAATACTTTTGACAATATAGTGTATGTTACATTATAGAGAATGCTGCAAATATACTTTTAGATGCTTTGAGATAACCAGCTGGGAATTCCAAGGAAATCTATGCACTGGAGTCCCTTAAAGTGGTTCAAGGCAGCAGTTTTTTTTAATCTTAATGCATTCTAGGAGGAGGAGCCAGGAGCACTGGTGGGAGACCCAAGAGGAGGAGGATCAGGGCTGCTTTGTGCAAAACCATTGTTGAGAGTAGGTAAGTATAACATGTTTGTTTTTTAAAATAAAAATAAAGCATTTTCACTGACTTTAAAGCGGCTCTAAACCCCAACTGGTTGACATTTACATCTTAAAGCAATGATGGTGACAAAGATAGATCAATGTACGTCGACAATGTGTGTCAGTATGGCTACCTGTAGTGTCTACCAGGACTGCATATGACAGGGTTTGAATGCAGGACCACAACTGGGAGACAGAGTCCTGTCACCCTTTAATAGAAAGTGCCTGAACAAGGACATCCATTGCAGGATCACCATGAATTCTGTTTATATAAAAGCTGCTTAAAACTGTTTAAAAAACACATTAACATATTAAAGCTTATATGACATTTTAGTGATTTTATGTACATACTCCATCCAAATAACAGGCCACATACCGAAGATGTTCAACTCAGCCAAGGCTTGTTGCAGTGACAGCACACCACTCACTCCCACCCAAAGCCACTCCCCCAACTTGTTTCACCCACAGCAGGGCTTCATCATGGGCACCTTGTCGGGAGTTAAATGTCTTTGATGTGTGGCCTGTTATTTGGATGGTGAATTGCAGTGGAGAAACAGCTGATTACAGGGAATCAAGAAGGATACAGGCTGGCATCTAAGCTGTGAAAATAGTTTGATGTGCATATATTTTAACCCCTAACACCCATTTAAAAGGGCTGCCCGGTGACAGCATGGCTTCTATATCATGTGACTGCTGTGGTTGGCTCTCGCAGTGGTCACATGATCCGGAGCCTACCCCCTCTGGCTACAAATGCTGTTGCTGCTGAATAATAATAAAAGGACATTTACCTGTCCAGGAATCCAGCGCTGTCCTCTCCCGGGCCAGTTCTTTACCGGTCTTTGGGTCCCCTGCACCAGCACTTTTACTGTGGGAAGCCGGCTGTGACTCCTTGCTACTTCACAGCCAGATTCACACTGCGAAGAGCACAAGCCAGGCTGCCCTTTATGAATGGTCCCTCAGCCTACTGGTACCTGTGATGAGTCCCAGAAGACTGTTGGCAATGATCCGAGCGGAAGTGGATCCCTATCAAAACTAGGTACCTGCCCCCCCCTCAAAAAGTGTCCAAAAGTGGGAGAGGAGGGGGGAAGAGGTGTAAAAATGGAACTTCCCCTTTTGGGTGCAGTTCTGCTTTAATTGAGAGTTAATGTGCTGGGACAGAGCTGTGAGCACCCTCTCAGCGCACAACTTGCTGCCACTGTGAATGCAAAAGTTCAGTGGCTGGGTGTTAAAGCCCACATTTCTTGCAGCCACATTTATGCATTATGGGGTTGGCAAGAGGTTAAAGATATATGAACTTAATGGGGATGACACTGAACAGAATTTGAATTATTCCTTTCGAGCAATAGATTGTTGAAAGTATTGCATCTATATTCAATTGCAGATTGTTCCACGTATAAAAATTATAAGCCTTTAAAGGGAATGTGCACTGTTAGAATTGATGCATTCTTACTTAGCAACCTGAAAAAAAAAATTAAAAAAACAGTTATGTGTACCCTAATATAGAGATTATCTTCCAGCTTCATCCCACTCAGGAGGCCAAGTCAACTGGTTCTCAGACAACTATTATATTCTATTGACTTTTGCAGACAGTGACAAGTGACAAAGACTTTATTTGCGTTATTGTAATTAAAGTGTTACTAAACTCACAACAGTAAAATCAGTCTGTATATGCAGTAAAGCATGCTTGTTATACTCACTGTGGAAGAGGTTAATCCTCTGCATTGTGTAAAAAGACTGTTTAAACCTGTCTTCTCTGATTCTCCCCTTCCACAGCCCCCAATCCATCTCTTGATAGAACAGAGCTGCACATGCTCAGTTTGGTGTGTATTGCTAGAGAGTTTTTTATTCATGTTATTCATTTTATTTATGCATGTGATTAGCACAGGACCAATCAGCACTGAGGGCAGAGGGTCAGTGGTCCTGCAGCCACATAGTACAATCAGGGGAGAATGAAGACTCCTACAAGTTTTAACCAGACACTGATAGAAGTGACAAGACTGCTCTAACTGCTGATGAGAAAATGTATTTAGCAGTTTTTATTTACTAAAACTAATGCATTTCCATATTCTGTGTACTGTAGGAGACCAGATATATTGAATGCAGGGTCCTGGATTTAGTAACACTTTAACTACATTTTCAATTCAGTTGGGTCATTATATTTATTAATTTGTGTTACTAAATTCTGAATAGTATACAAATGCAAGAAATTAAAAGAATTCATGTATTTTTATAAAAAAAAAAAAAAAAAAAAAAAAATGGTCATCTGTTTAAGCCTGCTTTGATTTTAATGGCAAATTTCAAACTTCTATAAGGTTTTCATTTTCAGGAATTTTCAGAGAGTGAAAAAACATTTTAATAAATATAATTTTATAATCCTATGTGTGAACCAAGAGCATCCTAGTTATTTTGGTTGATGTTCCTATTACATTACAAAACTCCTCACTAGAGGCGAAGTGATTCATTTATTTAAGTCACACCACTTTGGAATGTCATTTTCTCAACAGCTTGGTGTGAAAAAAAGAAGCCTCAGTAAATTACGGTATAATAAAGGCAATGCATAGGCAACAAAATGACTATCTCTCTGCAGTAACATGTGCATGAACCATACCATAAATGTATATTCTAGGGAGAAATTACCAGACAAATTGCTGTAGGTGTCATGCAAGTTAGTTCTGTCTCCTTATAGCAAAGTAATTGATTACCCTTAATGTGAGTAAAACTGTCCATACACTAAAAGAATTTATTTAGAAATGTTTTACACACATTTATTCGATTTTCTAATTGTTAGTCGGATCAAATCAACCTTCATTTTTGACCACAGTGATATGAAAATACAAGGGAGAAGGACTGAAAATATTTCTCAAACAAATTAATTTCTAACTGTGAATGTGGTTTTAGATCTGAAAAATCCATTCACTTTCAAACTATGTTCGTCAAGTCATCAAATGTACTTATAAAAAATTTTGTACGAATGTTCATACAAATATTCATTTGAAAATCTACTAATGTATGGCCAGCTTATGGCATGAAAGATTTAAAGCCTTGGTTTGGGTGAAACTTAAAAAAAAAATCAGCACAAGAGACTTATGCTCCGTACACACGGTCGGATTTTCCGACGGAAAATGTGTGCTAGGACCTTGTTGTCGGAAATTCCGACCGTGTGTAGGCTCCATCACACATTTTCCATCTGATTTTCCGACACACAAAGTTTGAGAGCAGGATATAAAATTTTCCGACAACAAAATCCGTTGTCGGAAATTCCGATCGTGTGTACACAAATCCGACGCACAAAGTGCCACGCATGCTCAGAATAATTAAAGAGATGAAAGCTATTGGCCACTGCCCTGTTTATAGTCCCGACGTACGTGTTTTACGTCACCGCGTTTAGAACGATCGGATTTTCCGACAACTTTGTGTGACCGTGTGTATGCAAGACAAGTTTGAGCCAACATCCGTCAGAAAAAATCCTAGGATTTTGTTGTCGGAATGTCCGAACAAAGTCCGACCGTGTGTACAGGGCATAACACTTTATCCGAAGTGTCCCTTGTGTTGGTGATGCCGGCTGTTCCTGTCTTGTAGATATGGTAGGAAGAGACAGGAAGCCTCTCCAAAATAAGATACACCTCTTAGACAGTTGTTACTGGAGCAAGTGCCCCCATTAAAAGGTCTGTATTCCTGTTATGGTGCCATCAGTCTTTTTGCTACCAGGAAAAATAGCAATAGGACTACAAAAGAGTGCATGCTGCCCGAGGTGGCTATGTTTGTCCCCCATGGCAAAGATGACTGTGCACCGGTAACAGGCTCTGCCTCAGAAGAGGCTTGGCTCTGCTGGACAGGTAACTCAGTAAAGTGGATCCTATAATTTTACTGAGCTGCACCAAGGACAGAGTGTCTGGTATAGACACTTCTATCAATGTCACCCTCCACCTTACCTCCATGAGTGCTGCCTGAAACAGGTGTCTCAATTCGCCTTATTGGTGGCACAGCCTTCAAGTCAGGATCGAGAACCTTCTAACATCGCCAATGTTTCTCCCTGAAGTTTTGGTGCAGGATGGGATGTTGCCACAGACACAAATATATGGGATATCTACAGGTACAATCCAACCACCCTCTAATGTGTATGGAGTGTGTATGGGTGGTTTAGCATGGATTTCCGATGTGTTTGTATTTAGACAACATAGTGTGAAGGGAGTGTGAGTTATAAGGCCTTGTTCAGAGAAGCATACTTAAAGTGGATCTCCACCCTCTCCATCCCATATTTTAAAATTTATTGCAGGTGTTAACTATTTAAAGCAGTATTAAAGTCTTTTTTTTTTAAATAACAAACATTTCCTACTTACCTGCTCTGTGCAATGGTTTTGCACAGAACAGCCCAGATCCTCCTCTTTTTGGGTTCCACTCCAGCGCTCCTGGCTCCTCCCTCCTGCCGGGTGCCCCCACAGCAAGCAGCTTTCTGTGGGGGCACCCAAGCAGGCACGCGCTTATGACCCGCAGCTCTGTGTGTCCATTTAAATATATAGCCGTGGTTCAGCCCCACCACCTCCATCTCCTGATTGGCTCACTGACTGATTGATAGCAGGGGGAGCCACTGTCTCTCACTGCTGCCAAAAGAAAATCAGGAGTGCGAGTCCCCAGGGAGCCAAGGCTGGATCGAGAGGGGGCTTAGGTAAGTATTAGGGGAGGGGGAGTGCATGAAGGTAAAAAACCTTGTGCCTTTACAACCACTTTAAGATACTCACTTGCCCAGCGGATCCAGTGACGTCCAGCAGAATCCTTTCAGAATTCTGTGATCGCTCCACGATGATGCGCGCTAGGCCCACCCCCCCTCCTTTTTCAATGAAGGACTATGCCTCCTGATATATGTACATGCATATCCCAGAAGGCACAGCGGTATAATGCATGTCATTCGTCTAGGTGAGTGACATGCAAGGTAAACAAAAAAAATAGTCTGCTAAGTGTGCGAGGGAGGAGGGATGGAGAGGTGGCAACTTTAATATGAGAGTGAAGATATGCTTTAAGCTGGCAATGCTGGTGCCAGTGCATGTGCCTGAATATCTGTGTGAATGAGACGTAAAATACCTTTTGGAAAAAACTGTGTTACATGATCGTCAAAGCGTGAATATCCTTCACTGCAGACTGTATGCTGACTTTATAAGCAAGGCAACCATTGTACTGTACAGTAATCCACTCATGAGATTACAGTTATTTACACTGCAGGGAGACTGGGAACTCCAACACAACTTCTTCCCCTTTCCTGCTTCAATTCAATTACTGGATTTTCCCACACCCACCCAGAAGGGGAAAGACAAAAAGGTAAAAAAGGAAGAAGGTTAACAGAAACTATACTTTATATAAATTATACATTGGCTTTGAATTATAGTTTCAATAGGGACTTAATCACACCATGTGAAGTGACTGGCATTTGTCTGCACCTGATCAAATCCACTCACTGCAATGGCACATAGAAAACAATGGTTATGTACAATTGTTTTCTATGTACCCATTAGGATCACAAAAGATGATGACATGTGCAGTGCAGAAAAATACAGACATGCATTTTTTCACAGTGCATCTGATGGCACCATAGGTCATGTCGGGAACATTATGCCAGCCATCGGGAAGACTGCGCCAGCGAAAAGACTTTGTGTGCATGTATATAACATGCACATGTTTGCGGGCATAGAAGCCTAGCTAGATGTGACCTTGAACATATGTACGTGTCTTAGAATGTGCACATCACGGCATGTGCGCAACTGTACAAGCATGTCCACCACAGATACTGACACCTAGCTGACTATGTAAACCCAAGTTTGCTTAAAGGCTTTCAGTTTTATTCCTGCAATTCCTGATCCGGAAACACATGCTTGACCTTGTTATTGACCTGGCTTTTGTCTGACCTTCTTCAGGATTTTTCTTGTCTGCTTAAGTTTGCTGCTCATCTCAGTTACCGACCTTGACCTGGACTTCTGACCAAGATTTTGATTCTGTACCTCGCTGCCTGCACGTTGCCAACTCCTGTTTGTTCCTGACCTTGATTCTGCCTACACATTGGTGCCTTCCTGCTCGTGACCCCACTCTGCTCATAACAGAACTTGGTGTATCTGGGTGCCCTTGTTGTACCTCCGCTCGTCTCATACCAACGCTCCCAAGTTACAGTCATTCTCAGCCCCTAGGCACGTCTGCCTTTCCATTGTCCTTGTAGACCCTGTTGCAACTTCCAGTGGTGCTAGGATGGGAAATGTGTAATAGGTCACCCTTGTTATCTCATGTTTCTCATGCAGGTATGTCATAGGTCATCCATCCACACCACAAGGTATTGCAGTGTGGAGACTTGAATGGAGTGTAACTTTGTATAGTCTCAATAAAGTAAATAAATGTAAACAGTGCATGGTGCTGAAACATTGCATCAACTCACTGCTCCTCGCCACCCAGCAAAACGGACACCAGCCGACATGCTAAAAATGGTTTTAGTATGCGACTAGTGTGAACATATGATCTAGCATATAAAGAAATCCATGCTCAACATTATAATACCATATTAGAGGTATTTACCTTGCATACAGCAATATTCACTTACTTGATACACAAAATGAATACTAAAAAAGGCAGTTAACTGAGACTTTTCTACCATCCCCAAAGCCCAAACAGTTCACATAAACGTATGTACATTTAACACTACAAGATATACAGGCCCTTAACACTAAAGCTTGCCAAACACGGTATAACACTTTGTATCCTTCACTGCTTTCAGAAAATTTGAGATAATGTTTACTGAGTGCGAAGGTGTATTGTAACAGTTTATTCAGCATAGAATATACTTTTTTACACCTTTAAAAATTTCTACCTCACACCATGCATTCAAAAAGAACAGTGAATACATGTCCTGTATTTATTACCAGACAGATTTTTAAAAAACAAAAACATCATTTTTTACACATGATAAAACTTACTAAAAACATACCAATGTTTCCCCAAAGCCATACGACCTTTCCCCTTTCTTTTATATCTATAAACATACTAGTCAATTTTATTGGTACCTTCCTATAGGATAAAGTAATCACTGTTTTGATTACATGCATACTGTGTAGTTTTGCTGGTAAAAAATGTGCATTTATTTTTTTTTCTACGGAGCCTGCAGAGGATTACACCCACAGATTAGCAGATCAGGCAAACTCTCAGGATAGCTGTCTGCCCGTACATCTGATACAGGCAGGCAGTTACTGTACTTGAGAGCTGAAAGATCAATGAACTACGGGGATGATCACCATCACCCTCGTAGTTCATTGAGAATTACAAACTGTCATCCGCAGCAGGGAACTGTGAATGAATGCTGCACTGTTTTCAAATTGTGACAGTGGGTATGGGGAGAAGATCCCCTGATCGCTGTCACAGGGAGGGGGGTGAGGGGGAAGAAGGTTCAGATGCTGGAACATGTTACATGTCCCCCCCCTAAAAACAGGTGGAACATGTTCCAAAGGTGACCTTATCCCTTTCATGCCTAAGCCTATCTCTGACATTTGTTGCTTGCAAGATAAAATACGTATTTTTTGCTAAAAAATTACTTAGAACCCCCAAACATTAAATATATTTTTTTGAGCAGAGACCCTAGAGAATAAAATGGCGATTGTTGCAATATTTTATGTCACACGGTATTTGCGCAGCGGTCTTTCAAATGTAATTTTTTTGTAAAAAATACACTTTCATTTATTAAAACAAACTAAACAGTAAAGTTAGCCCAATTTTTTTGTGTAATGTGAAAGATGATGTTACGCCAAGTAAATAGATACCTAACATGTCATGCTTTGAAATTACGCACGCTTGTGGAATAGGGACAAACTACGGTACCTAAAAATCTCCATAGGCAACGCTTTAAAAAAAATTAACGGTTACCAGGTCAAAGTTACAGAGGAGGTCTGGTGCTAGAATTATTGCTCTCGCTCTGACAATCGCGGCAATACTTCATATGTGTGATTTAAACACCGTTTACATATGCGGGCGCGACTTGCACATGCGTTTTCTTTGCTGCACGAGCTTGCAGGGACGAGGGCACTTTAAATATATATATTTTTTTATTATTTACTTTATTTTTTTATTTTTTTTTACATTGTCTCTGTAAGAAAAAAAAAAATTGATCACTTTTATTGCTGTCACAAGGAATGTAAACATCCCTTAATATAGGCAGTGACAGATACTCTTTATGGAGGGATCGGGGGTCTAAAAGACCCCAAATACCTCCTTTGCACTTCAAAGTATTCAGATCGCCAAAAACAGTGATTCTTAATACTGTAACTTTTTTTTCTAACGGCGCCATCGGCAGCCGAGTAAACCGGAAGTGACGTTGTGACGTCGGTTCCGTATTTACACATAGGAGACTCGATCTAAGCCGTTTCTGGCTTTGTTCCAGTCTCTCTCTCTAGCCGGTGGAAGTGCCAGATCGTGGCTTGGGTCTCCCGATGGGATGGGAGGCCCGGGAAGAGTGTCAGAAGCCGACAGCAGAGGGGGCGTCCCCTCCTGCTCCTGTGGGATAACAACCGAGCGGCTTATAGCCGCATCGGTTGTTAACCCTAAAGAGCCGACCGCCCGCTTTAAAAGACGCAGGCATCACCCCGGTATAACCCCTGAAATCCGAGGCCGCATATATACGTACGGCCGGCGCTAAGGGATTATCCTTTAAAACTGCACATAACAGGTAAGTGTAACTTTTTTTTTATTGTATTTTAAAATATATACATTTAGCATCACACAAAGACACAACCTTGAGACAAGTCCAGGTGTACAAAAAAGCAGGTTGCTCACTTAAAATTTCACAAAGCCCTCGAGAAAAAATATAGTATTTTGTAATACCTAAAGCCTAGTACACACAGGCCAAATGCCAATGACATTCAATAGAAACCGGCCAACATTTGGCCCGTGTGTATGACCAGCTTCTGTTGAGGGGTCATGATGAAAAACGATCTGCCGATCAGCTCCCTATCATCGCTCCCTCTATCCATCTCCTGTCAGAACACCATAGCACAGTAGGGGAGATCGCTGTGCTAACATCTGATTGTTAGTACAGAGGCTCTTACATGAGCCGTTAGATTTTTATCGTTCAACCCGCTGGGTTAAATGGAAAAAAAAAACTGCGGTGTGTACTGGGCTTTAGGGTATTGTCAGGGAATTCCTGTTAACCAGTTGGCTCAAGCATACAAGGCACCAGACAGCAGATTTAAGGCATACTCTAACTCAGTGGCAATGCTGACTGGTCTGCAGTGTGTTCCTTGCTTCCTGACTGTTTTGCATGCGTTTTCCTGTTTCTGACCCAGCTTCCTCCTGACCTGATTTTGGATCCTGCTCTGTGCTATTATTCAACCAGTTTATTACCTCAGATTAATTTGGAACTGCATTGCCTGCTCGTTAAAGTTTAATCTGTGATCTCCATGCTACCTCCAATTCTGAACCATGCCACTGCCAAGTGCCTACTTACACCATGTCCAAATCCAGCTGTAAATTTATAGATCTGCTACCTACCTGCTAGTTTCTTTAATAAACTATCTATCCTGAACCCTCTGAAGCATTATTAATCTGGGAAAAGGGTAGTGTTAGATGCACTGGCAGATTAGACTGACTTGTCTGACAAATTGAAGCTTAACTCCAGCTAACACTTATGCAGCGTACACACGGTCGACTTTTTGACCGGACTGGTCCGACGGACGCCGACGGACCTAATCCGGCGGACAATCCGATCGTGTGTGGGCTTCACCGGACCTTCAGCTGACTTTTCCAGTCGCAAATCTGGCAGACTTTAGAATTGGAACATGCTTCAAATCTTTACGTCTTAACTCCGCCAGACCCAGAAATCCGCTAGTCTGTATGTCCGATGGACAAAAACCGACGCTAAGGCAGCTATTGGCTACTGGCTATCAACTTCCTTACTTTAATCCAGTGTACGTCATCACGTACGAATCCGTCGGCCTTATGTGTGATCATTTGTAGGCAAGTCCGTTCGTTAGAAAGTCCATCGGAAGTCCGCCAAAAGTCCATCGAAAGTCTGTCGGACAGGCTGTCGGACTTTTGTTGCTGAAAAGTCTGACCGTGTGTACACGGCATTCGTTTCAATAACAATTTTTTTTCCTCTTTGAGATAAAGGTTTTCCATAAAGGAAAAAAGCTGACCACTTTTGATGGACAGCTTGGACTATTAAAGAAAGGTGAAAAATAACAGACTCACTGGCAGGATCAATAGGCAAAAATAAAGGATGAAAAAAAAGAAAACTATTGCAGTCACCACATGTGTACCTTTTTACTTTTGGGTTTAGATAGTCTTTAAAGAAGAACTAAACCCTCCTATTCTTTACAGCCAAGGGAGCTTCCATCGATCTGCAGTTGCCATGGTGCTATCCTGTGATCAGCTATGACACCAGACATTTTTGGCAACCCCTATATTGGTTGGTTTAATTCTGCTTTAAACATCTCAAAAGAGGCAGCAAAAGTTAAAAGAAAGAATAAACCCTCAGTAACACTGGGACCTACAATTCATACTTCACCTGATAACTTAGTTTATCCTTCTAACGCCTGTGTGTGCTGAGCCCAGGGAGAGGTAAATAGTTCAACTCTTAGCGGATGGCAGATTTCCAGAACACAAGTACCATCAAGACCCTGCTCATCAGCAACATGACTGCTGTCATGAACACTGAGCATAGGGAGAAAAGGTCTCTATAATGAATAAGGATACTTTTGGGATTGTGAAATCGTATGAATGTATTTACTGAAGAGGACAGTTGCTGGATGGTTTCTTGCAATGTGAAGCTAGGTTATCCTATTATATTTTATGAGGAGCCAGTAAAACACACAGTTGCCTAGTACATTTAGAAGGATTCAATGACCGATTGGGGACTTCCTCGATGTTAAAGTAGATTTGCCTGTTCTTGCTCAGGGTCAGTAGGAGGATGATACATTCAATCACCTTCAGTATTCAACATACAGAAACCATCTGTACTTCCCCAAAGGGAACACTTAGCAGTATTCAGGAATACAGACATTTATGAAAACTATATTTTTTATCTATAGCAATCAGAATTTAAAATACATTTTTGTGACATACTGTACTTTCCAAAGCATCCAAACCCCCACAGTGTAGACAGTGACCGATGTGGTAACTGACAGACAGATGTACCAACATGGTGTGCATGTTTAAAACCCAACTTCAGACAAAAACTGTATTTTGTTTTTGGTAGAAAAGCAAAAGATTGGAGCCTAATGCCCTGTACACACAACCGATTTTCCCATCGGAATAAACTCTGAAGGTTTTTCCGATGGAATTCCGCTGAAACTGTCTTGCGTACACACGATCACACCGAAGTCCGACCGTCAAGAACGCGGTGACATACAACACGTACAACAGGACTAGAAAAAGGAAGTTCAATAGCCAGTAGCCAATAGCTTCCATCTCGTACTTGCTTCAGAGCATGCGTTGTTTTTGGTACGTCGGAACAGCATACAGACGAGCGGCTTTCCCGAAAGGAATTGGTTCCGTCAGAAATATTTAAAACATATTCTCTTTTTAGGTCCGTCAGAATTTTTGACATAAAAAGTCAAATGAGGCATACACACGATCAGACTATACAATGAAAAGCTCCCATCTGACTTTTTCTGTTGAACATTCCGCTCGTGTGTACAGGGCATTAGGGATTATCCCCACTAGTGCAGTGTAGTCTGTATAGGAAGTGATAAGAAATCAAGGCCTAAACAAAATCACATTTTTAGTAGAGAGTTAGAACTTTGCCTGCCTAGGTGACAGCAGCTCACAAAATTTCTTGTCCTGGTGGCAAATGGACAGGAAAAGAGGGGAAATCTCCCCTGTTTGGGGATCATGGGGGGGCTTACAGACAGTAATAAAATCCTAATGTGAATTTAAACCCTTCTCCACTCTATTTAAAACTAAAAAAAATTCTAGAATTAAGCCTTAAGAAATTCTACCATGATTAACAGAGAAGAATTGCCATTGATGATCTTCTTAACAAATGCCGATAATGCCTTCTAGTTACTGGCCCAGAAAACATAGGCCTGACTTTATTCTGAATTCACAGACATCATATTTGTTTCAGGTCAGAAACCAAATCTGTCAAGAGTCAGATACGTTTGAAATGATATATACAGTACATACATACATACAAAGCAAATACTCTTGTGAAAAAAATTAAGCAGAGGCAGGACAGTATGTAAGCTGCTCGAATAGGCCAATTCTGTTAAGGATCACTATTATCTTTGCCCCATGGCATAACACACTGGGGTAAACAGACTACAGGGGTCACCGTCCTCTGCAAGCTCCCGCAATTAGAACACAACTTTAGGTGGATATTTTAAATATTTAAACTGGTATCCCTGCTTTTGTTTGCTTGACCTAGGCAGGGATGGCCTTAGAAGATAAAAATAAAATGAAAATATATATATATATACATTTTGTTATATATATACGGGAGAAATTGCAGTAAATATTTTTTCTGGAGTGATCTCATCTAATATGTGACACAGTGTGTGGTCTAAGAGTAACACAGGAGGGATTGTGTCCCTAATCCATGCATCATAGCTGTTTCCTAGTTTAGTCGCCTGTTAAAGAGGGACCAAAATGGTGTGGGCATCCTAGATGATGAGCCACTAGCGGGGTGAAAAAAAACTTTGCTGAAAACTATGATCTTCCACATACAGAAACTTTCAGATATCTTCAAATAAAAACTTTTTTCACAACAATGCACCCTCTGATACGAAATCACCAAGCTTCACTATATTCGAACAAGCCTGTAAATCAGATCCACATAAACGTGGTCTCATTTCCAACCTATACACCCGTTTACTATTCCACATTATCTCTACGCCCCCAACCTATACTACCAAATGGGAAAAAGATCTCCAATTACAATCTGCAGACATAAATTGGTCTCAAATCTGGCAAACAACAAAGTCTGCCTCCCTGAATGTAGAGGCTCTCGAAAACCAATTATAAGGTACTCACAAGATGGTACTTAGTCCCAGCCAGAATTTCTAAATTCTCTCCACAATATCCTTCCTATTGCTTTCGTGGCTGCTCTACTCTGGGTACTCGGCTACATATCTGGTGGGAATTTAATATTGTCAGATCCTTTTGGTCAGAAGTATTTAATATTCTTTCCACAATGTTCAAAGTTATATTACTGCATGACGCACCTATTGCACTCCTGAATAGTAAACCACATGCCTTGTCAAACTCACGCTCTTTGTAACAACAGCAGAAAAACAGGTCATAGTGAAAGCTTGGAAAACTGATTCACTTGATATCATTAGTCAAACAAAGAGTTACCCAATCCCTAATCAATGCTAAAACAGAAGCCATCTATCTTGATAATATATCTAAATTTGAAGCCCTGTGGACACCATGGATTGAACATTTCCTACCACCGGGCTTTGACACTTCTTTATTACTCCCTTAGGGGCTTAAGATCTATAATCGGTCATGTGATTTAATTCATTTATTCGTTTTTTACCTTCTGAGTCTACTGACCCACTCAGGTGACATACCCTATTTGACATCCCAATGTCTCTTCATCATAACATTATCTAAGCTTCCCCTTCTCTTTACACTAGTTATTTTTACTCTAATAGGAGACTTGTGGGATAATCTGAAATATTATTCATATTTCAAGATAATGCCAAGCCAATTTGCAGGAACTTGGTCCTGGAAAACTTACCTATTTCTCTCGATTGCCTTGTAACACTCCTAATGTACCATCTCATACATATTATTTTAACTACCTGACTCTTCACTCAATACCATAGGTACAATATTCTATTGAATTATTTCTATTCTCTATACTCATTTCTGAAATAAGAAGCATCCTAATTTCAGTCATATACGTTACAAGTAACTTTGTATCATCTACTAATTTTTACCTTATAGCTTTTTTAATGGTTATTTCTAATTAAACTTAATTTCTATTATTTTCCATCAAATATTGTATTTCCACATATGATATTACTGTACATCTGTTGTTTAAACTTATGAAAACATAATAAAAACTTTTAAAACGAAAAAAACTTTGCTCCCCAGAGCCTCATCTTGTGCCATAATCACATAGAAGGAGGAAGAGGTGGGGAAGTAGAGGGAGCGGGGGTGGGGGTGGATGAGGAGCAGCAAGAGGTCCCATTGGCAATGCTCAGCTTGGCAGCTATTACCTCCATGTAATGCCAGATTATGGTGTCTCTGTCTACTGCAGCAACATGGCACGGCTGGGCGAAATGACGTTATGTAACGTCGCTTCGCCCTGTGGCCACTAGGGGGTGCGCGCACGCCCCCCCCCCCCGAGCCGATGCGAGTGCCCAGCGATCACTCGGGGCACACGGAGAACCCAGACCTGTGTGTGTAAACACACAGCTTCCGGTTCTCTGAGGGGAGAACTGACAGGTTGTCTGTTCATACTCTGTATCTGTTAGCTTCCCTGCACAGTCCACATCCCCCTTCAGTTAGAACACAAACTAGGGAACACATTAACCCCTTCACTGCCCCCTAGTGTTAACCCCTTCACTGCCAGTGACATTTTTACAGTAATCAATGAATTTTTAATCGCACAGATTGCTGTATTAATGCCAATGGTCTCAAAAATGTGTCAAAATTGTCTGACGTGTCTGCCATAATGTCGCAGTCATGATAAAAATTGATCGTCGCCATTACTAGTAAAAAAAAATTATTAATAAAAATGCCATAAAACTATCCCCTATTTTGTAGACGCTATAACTTTTGCGCAAACCAATCAATATACGCTTATTGCGATTTTTTTTAACCAAAAATATCGGCCTAAACTGAGGAAAAAAATGTTTTTTATATATTTTTTGGGGATATTTATTATAGCAAAAAGTAAAAAATAATGCGTTTTTTTCAAAATTGTCGCTCTTTTTTTGTTTATAGCACAAAAAATAAAAACCACAGAGGTGATCAAATACCACCAAAAGAAAGCTCTCTTTGTGGGGAAAAAAGACGTTGATTTTGTTTGGGAGCAATGTCGCATGACTGCGCAATTGTCAGTTAAAGTGACGCAGTGCCGAATTGCAAAAAGTGCTCTGGTCTTTGGCCAGCCAAATGGTCCGGGGCTTAAGTGGTTAAAGGCTTGGTACTTGGTACTTTTCTATGTCCCCCTGGAATTCAAATTAAAAGGATTCTTTTCTCACTGTACTTAAATATTTGTTTTTTTTGTTCTTTTTTGAGCCACTGGTGAGGTGAAAATATTCTCACCCTGTGCCATAATCACATAGGAGGAGGAAGAGGTGGAGGAGGAAAGTGAGGAGAAGTAGAGGGAGTGGGTGGTGGAGGAGGGGCAGGAGCAAGAAGAAGTCTCATTGTCAATGCTCAGCTTGGCATCTATTACCTTCAACTATGTAATATGTAATGCCAGATAATGGTGTCTCTGACGCTGTCTGTGAAAATTGTACTGTTCTGTGACACCACATACACCTGAAAGGCACTTCCCAAGCACGTACTTTAAAAGGTTTGGTGCTTTTTCCATGTCCCCCTGGAATTTAAATTAAAAGGACTCTTCTCCCACTGTACCTTATTAAAAATTTATTTTTTTGTTGTTGTTTCTTTTCTTTTCTTTTTTTATCTTTTTGCTTTTTTTAAATGCCCCTTGTAGCAATGCTCAGCTCCCTATACCCTTTTTTAAAAATAGTTTGCTTATGACCTAAATTTAGTATAAAGATTTGTCCAACGGATTTGCTACTAGTTTTGGGTTTTGAAAACTTCAAACAGGATTCAAAGAACCCTCATGAATCAAACCTATTTGCCCAGCCCTAGTAACAGTAACATTTTGCCTTACACCCTTGATAAGCAACCCCCTTTAATAAATTGCTGTATGGTAACTGAACATCCTTCTTCATTATGGTTTGTTGATTATGCTGATCCCCAAAGTAATGAGTAACTTTTTTTTTTTCTTTTACATTAGGGCTACCAACGGAGCAAATAACTGTATAATGTGTGGTGATGATTCTGTGAAGGAGACAAACATGAATTGCACTCGCTAAATAATTTATTCTTCGTTAGATCTCATGCATAATTCTGTCCCTTACCTGCAGCTAAACAATATTGCAGCCAATCACAGCCCAGGGTGCTATCTTTAGAAGCAATGTGTGAGGTGCTTTTTATTTCTCTTCAGTGAAGCAAAAGCATGAACGACGCAAGGCCCATGACCTACTTTCACGGCAAACCTTTCTCAGTAGACAGTGGCCCATGCACTACTTACAGTTGGATACCATTTAGTTTTTGTGGCCATATTTATAACTCAGCATAAATATCATATAGGAAGGTACACTACATGCATCTTGTGTGTACAGGAATATAACCACGTTGTCAGTGATCCTTATAAAGCATGCATATACAGTAGAAACTTGCACAAATCCAAGGGTAACCAATCTACTTCTGAAGCATATGCAGTTACACGGGGGCCAAAAGAAAAGGAAGCCTGTGTGGTCCAAATACAGAAACAGGGGGACCAAGGTGGCCAATATGGAGAATGACATGCCTCTAAACTGCTTATTATGTGAACTGCAGTGCACTGCAGTGCAGTGCACTGTGAAAGCATGAGTCCTTAATAGGGAAACTCCATTGCTTAAAGGCTGGGGCATATGACTAGGTTCCCTAATGCCGCGTACACACGAGCGTACTTTTCCACCGAACTGGTCCGACTATCAGTCTATCCGTCTGACTTTCAGCGGACTTCCGACAGACTTTCCGACAGAGCGGACTTGCCTACACACTATCACACCAAAGTCGTACGTGATGACGTACGACCGGACTAAAATAAGGAAGTTGATAGCCAGTAGCCAATAGCTGCCCTAGCTTTGGTTTTCGTCCGTCGGACTAGCATACAGACGAGCGGACTTTTCGGCTGGACTCGAGTCCGTCGGAAAGATTTGAAACATGTTTTATTTCTAGGTCCGTCGGACTTTTGGGGAAAAAAAGTCAGCTGGAGCCCACACACGATCAAATTGTCTGACGAAGTCCGGTCCGCCGGACCAAGTCTGCCGGAAAGTCCGCTCGTGTGTACGCGGCATAAGAGGTTAAGACAGTGAGAAGGCTAAAGTGAATTGGACAGTAGTCAGTGAAGATAAGGTTACTAACACATAATATATATGCAAAATGAATTCTAGTAAGTTGCATATTGGCAAGAGCGTTTCCACATACGTGGAACATTAAAACAGACCTAAACTATTTACTTGCATGGAGGCTCCTTTAATCTCTGAGGCTGCGTAAACAGGATTTGCTGAGGCTTTGACAGCAAGTAGACCCAACTCTTATAGCTGCTCTTTGCCACTACCACTCTTTCTATACAGTAAACTGTGCTTGGAATGTTTATTTGGGGGTAACAGCAAAGAAGTAGAATGGCTGGCTTTTTAGGCTCTGGTGCAAAATGTAACATTATGGGTGGTATTGGTTAACCACTTGCTTACTGGGCACCTAAACCTCTCTCCTGCCCAGACCAATTTTCAGCTTTTAGCGCCATCACTCTTTGAACAACAATTGCGCGGTCATACAACACTGTACCCAAATGAACTTTTTTTCCCACAAATAGAGTTTTCTTTTGGTTGTATTTGATCACCCCTGGGTTTTTTATTCTTTGTTAAAAAAAAATTAAAAAGACCGTAATTTTTTTAAAACAAAACCATTTTATATTTTGTTAATAAATTTTGCAAACAGGTAATTTTTCTCCATTGATGTACACTGATGAGGCTGCACTGATGGGAACTGATAGGCTGCACTGATGGGCACCGATAGGCTGTATTGATGGGCAGAGATAAAGCGGCACTGATGGGCACTAATAGGCAGCACTGGTGGGCACTGATGAGGTGGCACTGGTGGCCACTGATAGATGGCACTGGTGGGCACTGATAAGTGGCATTGGTGTGCACTGAGAGGTGGCACTGATGGGTGGCACTGATGGGTGGCACTGAAGGGCATTGATAGGTGGCACTGAAGGGCATTGATAGGTGCACTGATAGCTGGCACTGATGGGCACTGTTAGGTGGCAGTGATGGGCACTGATGGGTGGCAGTGATGGTCACTGATCGGCACTGGTAGGTGACACTGATAGGCAGCACTGCTAGGTGGCACTGATGAGGACTGATTGGCACCACTAGTGGGCATTGATAGGTGGCACTCATGGGCATTGATAGGTGGCACTGATATGCACTGGTGAGCACTGATTCGTGGCACCGTGGGCACTGGCAGGTGGCACTGGCAGGCGTTATTGGTTGGCACAGATGAGGCGGCTTCACCTCTTTCTCTTCGGGACTAATGTCCCTTGCACAGAAGCCAGTGATTGATTACCAATCTTCTATTTACGTCACATGATCAGCTGTCATTGGCTGACAGCTGATCACGTGGTAAGGGGCCGGGATCGACCCCTTGCTCCGATCTCATTGACTCGGTTATCACAGCGCACACCACACGTGCCCTGCAGGGCGCGCGCGGGGAGCATGCAAAGGGGACGACGTCTATTGATGGCCTCCTGGCAAAGTAGGTCCACGCTGTAGCCTTCATTTGGCTATAGTGTGGATCTGAAGGGGTTAAGCAACCTTATGAAAATGGTTCCCTGCACTTAAAGTAGCTGTCAAGGCTCAAGGTTTTCATCTGTGTGCAGTAGCTCCCCCAACCTCCTCTCCACTATCTCCTCTCAAATGGCCCATGACATCCGCAGTATACTGTATATAAAAGGGAAGTCTGATAGTGCTTATATCTTTAAAAAAAGCAGTTTATTAATTACACAAATGCCCAGGGTATTCACATTTCACTGGTACTTCCAGCGCAACATATAGCGTCTATAACAAGCATAAAAACTTTTAAAAACACTCCACACAAGCCTTGCAGACAACTTGCCAGCAGCCAGCTCCACTCTAGTTCCAGGTGTCTTCACCATCCGTGCCCCCATGTTTGGGGGGTTTATGTAATCTTCACGCCTAAAATTATTTTTTAAACGTGTACGCAAAAAAACGTCTCTAACAGCGAAAGGGTTAAAGGAGAAGTTCACCTTCGGGAACATGTTATATGTTCCACCTGTAAAATTTGTTAGTTAAAAAAACTTCTTCTAACTTGTTTAGCTGGCTCCTAGATTCAAAGCAAATTTGTCAAGCCCTGCACTACATCAAGCAATAAACAAAGCATTGATATGCTCTGTGGAGGTACAATATAACCAACAGCCAGAGCTTTCTTCAATACAGCTACCACATCATCAGTACCATACAAACACCCCAGACACCAGCATTTTTACATTTACATTTACCTCACTGAGCATGTTAGCTATATTTACAGGACTGTTGCAATAAGATGAGCTCTGTAATAGACTGTAACCTAAAATAACAAGTTTTGGGTGAGATATGACAATAGGAAAATGGATAACGAAGGTGAAAACTTGAAACTAATTGTTGGTTCTGACCTTTGCTCATTGGCTGATAGTTTCATAGTAGGTAAGGTTGAATAAAGACAATAGTTCATCCAGGTCAACCTATGTAGGTATATGTGTGTCTATGCTGATAATCATATCCCATACCCCTGTATGTTGTTTTCACTAAGATGCACGCCCAAGAGTCTTTTAAAAATATCAATATTACCCGCTGATGCGACAAGTTGTAGAAGAGAGTTCCAAATCCTTATCACCCTGACAGTGAAAAATCCCCTACGCAGCTTAAGATTAAATCGCTTCCCCTTGAATCTCATTGTGTGGCCCCATGTCTTCTTACACTCCCAGAGACTGAAAAGTGATTCCTACGCTGGGAACACCATTGAGGTATTTGTATACTGCTATCATATCTCCTCTATTTTCCAGGGAGAACAAATTCAGTGTTTGCCCTTCTCTGGACTCTCTCCATCTCCACCACATCCCTGCTGAGGACTGGTGACCAGAACTGGACAGAATACCCCAGATGTGGCCGAATCAGAGATTTATAAAGTGGCAGGATAATCGATTTATCTCTGGAGTAAATTCCCCTTTTTATACAATTTAATGTTTTGCCGGCTTTGCTTGCTGCAGCTTGACATTGCCTGCTACAGCTTGACTTCTACCAGGACCCCCAGATCTTTCTCTATCCTTGATTCCCCCAGAGGTCCTTCCCCTAGTGAATAGTTTGTGTTTAAAATCTTAGCTCCCAGGTGCATCACTTTACATTTTTCAAAATTACACCTCATTTGCCATGTAGTTGCCCACCCCATTATTTTATTCAGGTCTTTCTGTGAAATTTCTATATCCTGATGTGAAGTTATTGCCTTGCCTATTTTTGTGTCATCTGCAAAAAACTGAGATTGAGCTATCTATACTGACCTCTATATCTTTTATGAATAAATTAAGCAGAATTGGTCCCAGGACAGAGACTTGGGGTACTCCACTTACGACTCCAGACCAGTCCGAGTACACATTATTTATCACCAACCTTTGGACACGCCCCTGTAACCAGTTTTCTATCCATGAAAAAAACACTATGCTAAAAAACTCTATTATTTGGCACTTAAACCTCCTTCCTGCCTAAGCCAATTTTCAGCTTTCAGCTCACACTTTGAATGACATCTGTGCGTTCATGCAACACTATGCCCAAATGAAATTTTTATCATTTTTTTCACACAAATAGAGATTTCTTTTGGTGGTATTTAATCACTGCTGGGTTTTTTATTTTTTGCAAAAAAAACATAAAAAGACCAAAAATGTTGAAAAAAAAACAGTTTCATGGTTTGTTATAAGATTTTGAAAACAGGTAATTTTTCTCCTTCATTGATGTGCGCTGATGAGGCTGCACTGATAGACTGCACTGATGGGCACTGATAAGGCGGCATTGATGGGCACTAAGTGGCACTGGTGGGCACTGATGAGGTGGCACCGATGGGCACTGATAGGTGGCACTGATAGGTGGCACTGATGGGCGACACTGAAGGGCACTGATAGGTGGCATTGATGGGCACTCATAGGCACTGGTAGATGACACTGATAGGCAACACTAATAGGTGGCACTGATGATTAGGCACTGATGGCCACTGATAGGTGGCACTGGTGAACATTGATAGGTGGCACTGGCGGGCACTGGTAGGTGGCGCTGGTGGGCACAGGTAGGCAGCACTTATATGCACAGGTAGGTGGCACTGGTGGGCACTGGCAGGTGGCACTGGTGGGCACTGCATAGCAGCAGTGGCTCTCTGTGTATGGGACCGATGTGCCTCTGACAGAAGCCTGTAATCGCCTTTTTTTTTTATCCTCGTGCTGTTACTGTGAAGAAAAAAAAGGCGATTATGATCTTCTGTTTACATCTCGTTATCAGCTGTCATTGGCTGACAGCTGATCATGTGGTAAGGGGCGGAGATAACTTGCACTGCATTGATGCATTCACACAATTTTACAGTAACCATGAGATAAAACAAAGTTCAGGAATATTCCTTTATCTCATTGTTTTGCAAATCTATGTACACTACAAACTGTATGATTGAATCGGTTCTAATATCGCTGTTTTGCTAACCTGACAGCCTATTATTCTAAAATAAATTTTTTTGAGTAAAAAAAAAAAAGACAATAAAGTTAGCCTAATTTTTTTCTATAATGTGAAAGATAATGTTACGCCGAGGAAATTGATACTGAACATGTAAAAACTGTGCCCGCTCGTGGAATGGCAACAAACTTTGGCAACTCCAATGGCAACGTTCAAAAACTTCTACAGGTTACCAGATTACAGGTTTTGAGTTACAGAGGAGGTCTAGTGCTAGAATTATTGCTCTTGCTCTAACGATCGCGGCGATACATCACGTGTGGTTTGAACACCGTTTTCATATGTGGGTGCGACTTACGTATTCATTCGCTTCTGCGCGCGAGCTCGGCGGGACAGGGCGCTTTAAAAAAAAAAATGTTTTATTATTTATTTTACCTTTTATTTTTTTATTTTTACACTGTCCTTTTAAAAAAGAAATTTAACAAAAAATATGACAGAAGCTCTTAAATGTGAGATCTGGGGTTATTTACACTAAAATGCAATTTAAAAAAATAATAATATTTAAATGTCATTAAAAAAAAATTCCCCTTTAAGAAACATTGGGCAGAAGTGACGTTTGATGTCGCTTCCGCCCTCCAGTGCTATGGAGCTGAGCGGGGGAAATCTTTCCCTCACTCGGCATACAGGCAGTAAGAGAAGCTGATGCGATCGTCTCCGCCGCTAACGGCGGCTTCGGCTGAGCGGAGAGGGGGGCCCCTCTCCCGCCACTGATAAAAGTGATCTTGTGGCGAATCCACCGCTGAGACCACTTTTACCTGAAAGAGAAACGCGAGCCGTTCCTGAAAATACCAGGGTTATGGCATCTAGCAGCTGCCATAACCCCGGTATTTAACGTCGAATTACTGACATACAGGTACGTTAATTTGCGTGAAGTGGTTAAAGAGCACCTGTCATATTAGATCAATCTTGGCAGTGCCTGTGATTGCTGCCTCCACTTCTCTCGCCTTATGTCACTGCCACATCACCAGCCGTCCCATTAAAAGTGAATGGGACTGTCGGTGAGTGAACAGCGGGTCAGAGGAGGAGCCGCTGCGGGACAGGGATGACAGTTGCTCTTTAAAAATTATGATTTAAATCGAGTTGATTTAAATCAAATCCACCCTGTTCAAATGTCTAAAGTCAGGATGAATTTTTAATTTCCATAGGTACAGCTCCATTCCATAGACAGAGCTGCACTACTTTGACTAGTTGCTTGGCAAATCACAAGCATACGTGAACAAGAGAGTTAATAAATGCCACTTACAGAGCTATTATTTTTCTTGGTGTTTTACAATATAACATTTTCCACAATGGTGATATTAACCTTCATTAAGGTGGTAAAGCTCTTTAAAGTGCCTCTATGATATTTAGGGAGAAAAAAAACAAGAAAAAAATGACTTGCAACACTGATCAATTAAATGTTATTTTTGTTTAGTATGTGGGAAAATTTGACGTAATCCCCCTACTTTTGCCAACAGGAGCCTTAGAAATAGTACTTAAGCACAAGGTCAGTCTGTTTAGTTTAATAGGTTTTGGTGCCACCAGCTGAGACATAATAATGAAAGGATTATTAATTGAACACTGTGCAGCTAATTAGAAGGAAAAATATACCCCAAAGTACAACTGTCAGCAAAGTACAAATGATTATTTTCGATCCATTTGTCTCTGAATTAATATGTCTCTTAGCATTTTGGAATCATAATACATTTTCCAGCTCTGTGCATTTTTCAGACTTTAGAGAGAATTCCAGCAATCACTGAACAATTATTCAAAAGCCTTTGTAATGGCCCCACCGAGCTTTAGATTGCACTGTACACACTCTTGAAAAAAAGAGAGGCCCGGAGTAGAACCCCAATGCAATAAATGGAGGGCCGGCATGACAGGGGGGCTTGGGACACAGGGAGTTAATAGCAAGGGGCGTTTCAGGGGTATTACCTAGGGATGTTCAAAGTTGTATGGGGGCTGGGTGGAGCTTTGGGGATAAGTGATTAGGGGATGGAACAAGGGGGTGGTCTCCAGTCGGAAGGAAGAAGAGTGGAGTACAACTTCCCACCCTCCTGCCCTACATTTGGTGGGTATTTCGTGTTTAGTGGATTTGAGTATCCAGGGGAGCCGGTTATGGCTATTGGCGGGGTGCAAGGTCCTTTTAGGTCATATGGGCACAAATAGGTATGGTGTAGGGACCTGTGTGAGGTACGGCTCCCAGTTTGTGTATGGGTACCTGCGAGTTGTCTCTGAGTTGGTGGTTTTTGCAACTGGAGACCTTAGAAGTGAATAGCAGGTAGGGTTTTGGTTTTATGACTATTTTGGTTTTATGCCTATTGGGACCTTGGGCTCCTTTTTTTAATAAACTGGATGTTATGTTTTGATATGTTATTGATATGTTAATTATTGGATATTATTATATATTTTATATTATTGGCTGCTATGGCCGATTTACTCCAATTCTGCGTGGTGTGGTCATTAGATGGAAGGGTGGGGTTATTGGTATAACAGGTAACAAGCCATATTTAATACCATAAAAATGAAATAAGGGGGCAAATTGTAAGCTGGCTTGGGTGGATAGAACTGCTACCATTATAATGGTCAGAAAATGTAAATTTAGAACACATGGGTCTTGTGTAAACGACATTAGCTTGAGATGATTTTTAGATCATTCAGAATTAATTGACCGATGCATCTGATCTGCATTTATATCACACTAACAATTTACATAGCACTTTACATACTGAACATTTACATCAGTCCCTGCCATTAAGGGGCTTACAGACTAGCATCTCTATATCACAAGCATACTAGGGCCAATTTAGAGAGCAGACAATAAGGCCTAAGGTACATGGGACGTTTTACAACCTCCCCTCAACAATTTAACTTGACAGATAGTAAACGACGTTTTACTGTCCTTTTAGCCGGATACACATGCCGCGTTTAGCCGCGTTTGTATTTAGAAGCGGTTTTTTTTTCCAAATAGTCAAAAATGTAAAACGCCTGCAAACAAAACGCGACTAAACGCGAATTACCACATTTACATGAGTTTACAAGCTGTTACAAGCATTTGGTGTTTCAAATGCCTCTGAACATCCATCCTGAACGCATTTTTTGCTTTCCAAAAAATGCTTCTAAACTGAACTGCCTAGAAATGACTATAAACGATCCTGTGCACATGTACTGATAAGATAACATAGAGGAGAGTTCAGGGGCAGCAGAAAAAAACACCCAACTGCTCCTAAATGTCCGTTTACCAGCAGCAGTGTACATGAGGCCTTAGTGCCGGTTCACACTGGTGCGATGCTAAACATCGCACAGACATCGCATGTAATTCGCAGCGCACTGCCGTTCACATTATATGCGATGTCTGTGTGGTGCGATATCAGCCATAGAGATAGTATGGCTGATATCACACCGCATTCGGTGCAAACACGCACAGGACCCTTTTTTCTGTTTGGACCAGAATCGGATCGCATGTGTGTTCACACATATGCGATCCGATTCATGTCCGAACTGTCAGTTCGCAGTGCGATATGCAAGCTGAACTGGGGGTGTCGTTAACAATGTATTGACACTCCCCAGCAATTCGCATATGGCAGTGTGAACTGACATGCGATGCGGGAACACACAGTGGATTCGCAGTGTTCTCGCATCGCACCAGTGTGAACCGGCACTTAATCTACCAGCATGTCCTTGGAGGTATTGTTCTGGTTGTGACTTTAACCAAGGACTTTAGTGCTACAAGGCAGAAGTGTGGAAGGAAATTGGAGTACCCAGAAAGCACAAGTAGAACATTCAAACTCAAGGTATTGTCCTGGAGATCAGCTTTCACACAGAATACGGAAGGGACAAGGAGAGAGGGAAGAGGAGGGGGAGATGCAGAGATGCTGAGGAGATAGCTGGAAGATAGAGTCAAGTAAACTGACCACACTATCAGAGATCAGCAGCCATGATAAACGTGGTCAGTTTACAGAAGGGAAGACAGTAACAGGCAAGATCTGCCAGGTATTGTAAAATACAGAAAGAGACAATTGACATGGCAAAAGCACTGTGCTATGTCTCATGCCTTAAAGGGACTGCAGCATTTTTTTTTTAGGGTTACAACCACTTTAACTTGTTCACATATATCATTCATCTCAGTTATGTGCATATGTTGATCTGTATTAAAGTAAAATGGCAATAATTCTTTCTGTTTAAAAAAAGAACTCCAGGATTTTTAAAAATGACAGAGTATCATTCCAACCCTGAAAAAGGCCGCTGGCGTATGGAGAATTCAGGTAGAAGGAGGGGTGGACACAACAAGTAATGAAAAAAAATGTAATTCCTCTAAAAAAAAAATTTATATATATACATTAATATATATATATATATATATATATATATATATATACACTCACTGGCCACTTTATAAGGTACACCTGTTCAATTGCTTGGTAACACAAATTGCTAATCAGCCAATCACATGGCAGCAACTCAATGCATTTCGGCATCTAGATGTGGTGAAGATGACTTGTTGAAGTTCAAACCAAGCATCAGAATGGGGAAGAAAGGGGATTTAAGTGACTTTTAATGTGGCATGGTTGTTGATGCCAGACGGACTGGTCTGAGTATTTCAAAAACTGCTGATCTGGGATTTTCATGCACAACCATCTCTGGGGTTTACAGAGAATGGTCTGAAAAAAGAGAAAATATCCAGTGAGTGGCAGTTGTGTGAATGAAAATGCCTTGCTGATGACAAAGGTCAGAGGAGAATGGGCAGACTGGTTTGAGATGATAGAAAGGCACTGGTAACTCAAATAACCACTCGTTACAACCAAGGTATGCAGAATACCCATAGAAATCAAAAGCCGGCACACAATCGCTCCTTCTTATGAAATTTTATTTTGCACTGAAGCAGTTACAACATCTTTGAAATGCTAATGCGTTTCGGCCTAAGCCTTCCTCATAGCAAAAACAAATTTCATAAGAAGGAGCAATCATGTACCGGCTTTTGATTCCTATGAATTCATGTTGGACGGGATAGCAAGAGCACCAACATACAGCCCATTAACTTTTTATTGCGGTAGAGCTTGGGTGAGTTCTTATACTTCACATGCAGAATACCATCTTCGAACGCACACATCCCAAAGATGTTCTATCAGGTTGAGGTCAGGACAATGCAGGCCAGTCAAGTTCCTCCACCCCAAACTCGCTCATCCATGTCTTTATGGACCTTGCTTTGTGCACTGGTCCAAATCATTTGGTGAATGGGGGATTATGGTGTGGGGTTGTTTTTCAAGGGTTGGACTTGGCCCCTTAGTTTCAGTGAAGGGAACTCTTAAGGCATCAGTATACCAAGACATTTTGGACAATTTCATGCTCCCAACTTTGTGGGAACAGTTTGGGGATGGCGTCTTCCTGTTCCAACATGACTGCACACCAGTGCACAAAGCAAGGTCCATAAAGAAATGGATGAGCAAGTTTGGGGTGGAGGAACTTGACTGGCCTGCACAGATTCCTGACCTCAACCCGGTAGAACACCTTTGGGATGAATTAGAGCGGAGACTGAGAGCCAGGCCTTCTCGTCCAAGATCAGTGCCTGACCTCACAAATGCACTTCTGGAAGAATGGTCACACATTCCCATAGACACACTCCTAAACCTCGTGGACAGCCTTCCCAGAAGAGTTGAAGCTGTTATAGCTGCAAAGGGTGGGCGAACGCAATATTGAATCCTACAGACTAAGACTGGGATGCCATTATTTATATATATATATATATATATATATATATATATATATATATATATATATATATATAGTGGGGAAATTTGCCCACTTACGAAGAAATGAAGCGTCTATAATTTCTATCATCGGTGTATTTTAAATGATAGAGAGAGAATATCAACCAAATATCCAGGAAAAAACACATAAAACAAATGGTATAAATTAATTTGCAGTTCAGTGAGTAAAATAAGTATTTGATCCCCAAACAAATCATGACTTAGTACTTGGTGGAGAAACCCTTATTGGCAAACACAGAGGTAAGATGTTTCTTGTAGTTAGTGACCAGGTTTGCACACATCTCAAGAGTGATTTTGGTCCACGCTTCTTTACAGATCTCTAAATCCTTAAGTTTTTTTGGCTGTCGCTTGGCAACTCAAAGTTTCAGCTCCCTCCATAAATTTTCGATAGGGTTAGGGTCTGGAGACTGGCTAGGCCACTTCGTGACCTTAATGTGCTTCTTTTTGAGCCACTTCTTTGTTGCCTTGGCGGTATGTTTTGGGTCATTGTCATGCTGAATGACCCATCCATGACCCATCTTCAGCGTTCTGGCTGAGGGAAGAAGGTTCTCATCCAAGATTTTACAATATATGGCCCTGTCCATTGCCCCCTCAATGCAACAAAGTCAGCCTGTACCTTTAGCAGAGAAACAGCCCCAAAGCATAATGTTTCCACCTTCATGCTTGACTGTAGGGATGGTGTTCTTAGGGTCATAGTCAGCATTTTTCTTCCTTCAAACACAACGAGTCGAGTTAATGCCAAAGAGCTCAATTTTGGTCTCATCTGACCACAGCAGTTTCTCCCAATCCTTCTCTGAATCATTTAGATGTTCATTGGCAGGACTGTACATTGTCTTCTTGAGGAGGGAGGCTCGCCACGTTTGGGGATCAAATACTTATTGTACTCACTGAACTGCAACTCAATTTATAACATTTGTATTATGTGTTCTTTCTGGATTTTTGGTTGATATTCTGTCTCTATCATTTAAAATACACCTATGATAAGAATTATAGACCTTTCATTTCTTTGTAAGTGGGCAAACTTACAAAATCTGCAGGGGATCAAATAATTATTTTCCCCGCTGGATATACAGACACACTAAATATAGTAATGATTTTCAAGCCATTTTAATCAAGTCTGCAGGCTATGTAACATTCCAAAGTAGGGATATATATCTATATCTAGATATATATAGATATATCTATATATTTAAAAAAAAAAAAACATCTCCACTCACATTGAATTAGAGGACAAGAAAATTGAGATAGCTACGAATAAATTGCAGCCCTAAGAAAAAAAAAAGGATCTGCCCTTTGCACTAAAAATTGAAATTGGCTCAGTGTAATAATATAATTTAAGCATAACCTACATATGTCACCTTCCCGCAAGAACACACACTTCTGATCTAAATGTTCAAACTCAATTTGCAGAGACAGTTTCCTGTGGAAGTACAGACAGTTATTCTGTAGTAAGTGATTTTTTTGTACAACTGTTACAACTGAGAATCCACTTCTGCAAATAAAAGAAAAAAAGGTTTTCTGTCCATTTTAATGGCCTGCCACATTTTATGTTTCTGTGTAGTAAGTCCTTGGGTTTATCAGTCTCCCCTAGCATTAAACTGTGCCTGACTTGGCCTAGAACACTTCTTGGGTAACAACAATGGCAGGAATCCTATGGGCGGTAGAGGACCTGCCACTTGACAGTTGGCTGACAGTGGGTGGGTCTTAGCACCAGAAAGGGGTTGGGCTTGGACAAAAGTAAAGGCTGCATATACAGGCTTGACCTAGGATGCAAGGAGCTCTACAAGGACACAGGAATCCATTTTAAGACTAACACAACACAGTTACCTTACAACCCCAATTCCAAAAAAGTTGGGACAAAGGGGTTAATTTACTAAAAGCAAATACTGTACACTGTGCACGTTGCACTCTGCAAGAGCAGTTGCTCCAGCGCTTAGTAAATGAGCAGAAGGTCTGCTGACTTCCATCATCCAATCATGTGCAATCATGTGCATTTCATGTGTGAAATGCTTTTTTTTGTTTGTTTTTACATTTCCTTGCACATGATTGGGTATTCTTTGTAAAGTAAAACTATACCTCATTTACTAAGCTCTGGAGCAACTGCACTTGGAAAGTGCACAGTTTATTTGCCTTTGGTAAATCAACCCCATAAAGTCTTTGCAATTTTATGTTAAGGAACATTATTCTGAAATTATTTGACAATGTTTAAACACAGCCTTTTACAGATTGGTGAACCTACATAGTTACATAGTTAGTCAGGTTGAAAAAAGACACAAGTCCATCCAGTTCAACCTTAAAAACAATAAATAAATAAAATAAAAAATATTGTACAATCCAATATACCCAATTTTATACCCTCACCTCAGTTGATCCAGAGGAAGGCAAAAAATATAAAATTGAAAATCATCAGTATAGTATGTATTACAGATACAGTAAATAAATGCTCACATAATCCATGACCTGACAGTATCAGTCTGCCCCAAGCTGTGGCCTTTGATTTAGGCCTTTGCCTTTGTGCAGGCTGTGATGTGCGGGTATGACTACCCACTCATTTCAATAGTCTGCCCTACCCGCAAAAACATACGGAAAAGTCCTGGACCCTTTTGAAAATCGTGCAAAAACTGGGAGTTTTGCTGATGATTAGCGGTGCTATTAATGGCAAATATGCACGTCTGCTAAACAGCATCTCGTTTCTCTCATGTGTCATGAATGCACACAATAGTGTGATCTTGTCCTAATGGAAACGTTTTTTTGAAATTTTTTAACCCAGAGGGACCCTTCAAATAATTTTCATGCCTTGGGGAACTCCTGCTGAAATCGATTTGTCAGGTGTCAGGGGGAAGGAATGTTCTTGCATTGGTGGTCAGAGGATAGAATGCCACCTTCAGAGTTTGCCAACCTACAAACAGCTAAAAAATCATTGGGATCATGCTGCTGGCTCTGCTGAGTGGTGTTGGTCCCAGAGCTATGCAGGCAATATCAGATGAGAATTCAACCAACCACAGCTCAAGGGAGCTCTGGCAATCTCCGGAGGCACCCTGGCTGAGAAAGTCCACTCTAACATACACTATAATCACATTTACCATGGCTGGGGAAGGGAGTATGCTGCACTTTGTTTGAAAGTGGAGTTACTCTTTAAGTATGGGATTACTTTCCTTGAAGCTATATTAATCATCATATAAATTCTCTTATTATGTGATAATATTATCATTATGAATTTACTTATTTATTTTCTAAATTTGTAAGGATTGTGATTAAAACAGGGTTAATATTTTTCCTCTGAGCTATTTTTGAAGTACAATAATTACAAAAGCAGATTTCCTAGAATGCACAGGTGGCTTTCCCAGCACAATCTGTTTATATATTCTGTTGTTTATTTAAGTCAATTTGAGTAAAATAATGACTGCAGCATTTTTTTTATATGTTTGCTTATATTGTTAGGTGCAGACACATTTTCAGAGGTTGCTTTTTATTATTGCCAGGACTAAAAGAAAGAAAAATACTTACATTTTTTTATCAGATGAATATGAAATATTGCAGATTGATATTTGGTATTTCACTGTTTACTCTGTCTCCTTATCTCCTTCATTGTAAAATGCCTGTTTACTGAGATCAATAGCTTAAGCTGAAATTTGCACAGATATATGATTAAAAGCAAGTGACAGCTCCATCCAAAGTTTCAATCAGACAAACAGAGACTCAAAGCAGGTGGTGTTACTTTTGCTAACCCATAGTGTTATGGGAATCCTTTCTCCTTAGGGATAAGTGAAACTCATTTCTCATTGCAACAAAAAAGTTGGCAGAATAAAGGAGTGCAAACATTTGCCATTAGAGCAAAATGTATTAAAGTCAACAGGGGGATGTCATTAGTCCCTTTGCCTAATAGGTTATTGCTTTGTATAGTGAGGTTTCAATGTTAGAGAGCCCTTGTAGAAAGCCAACTGGGGGTTCCCCAGGACACAGCATCTATTCCCCAGCCCGCTTCTTTACCAAGGCCTCGAATGGCAGGGATGGACTTGCAGACCACTCACATGTGCAGAGTACAGATAAAAGGAGATAGAAGAGAATCCAGGAAAGCAGCCAAAGTCAGGCCAGGTGACAGGTAAGCAAAAATGGTAGATGAAGCCGGGTTCAGTACATGGCTATTCAGGCACAGAATACAAGTAATACATGGCAAACCAGAAGCACAGAGGAACTAGGAAGTTGCTCAAGCAATCAGGGCTACACTGAACATGTCTATATATAGGGAAGCAGACTAGTGGGTGGGCCAGGAAGTGATACAGTTGTGCTCATAAGTTTACGTACCCTGGCAGAATTTATGATTTCTTGGCCATTTTTTAGAGAATATGAATAATAACACAAAAACGTTTCTTTCACTCATGGTTAGTGTTTGGCTGAAGCCATTTATTATCAATCAACTGTGTTTACTCTTTTTAAATCATAATGACAACAGAAACTACCCAAATGACCCTTATGAAAAGTTTACATACCCCAGTTCTTAATACCGTATATTGCCCCCTTGAACATCAATTACAGCTTGAAGTCTTTTGTGGAATTTGTGGATGAGGCTCTTTGTCTTCTCAGATGGTAAAGCTGCACCACTCCTCTTGGCAAAAAGCCTCCAGTTCCTGTTAATTCTTGAGCTGTCTTGCATGAACTGCACGTTTAAGATCTCCGCAGAGTGGCTCAATGATATTGAGGTCTGGAGTCTGAGATGGCCACTCCAGAACCTTCACTTTATTCTGCTGTAGCCAATGACAGGTCGACTTGGCCTTGTGTTTCGGATCATTGTCATTTTGGAATGTCCAAGTACGTCCCATGCGCATCTTCCTGGCTGATGAATGCAAATGTTCCTCAAATATTTTTTGATAACATACTGCATTCATCTTGCCAATAATTTTGACCAAATTTTCTGTGCCTATGTAGCTCCCACGTCCCCAAAACATCAGCGATCCACCTCCGTACCTTTCATCATAGGCCTTGTTGACTCCTCTCCAAATGTAGCGTTTATGGTTGTGGCCAAACCTTTGTGTCAACTTGTGCGCATGTTATCAGGCCAAAATCACCAGGGTATGTAAACGTTTGATCAGGGTTATTTGGGTAGTTTCTGTTGTCATTATGATTTAAAAAGAGTAAACACAATTGATTGATAATAAATGGCTTCAGCTAAACACTAACCATGAGTGAAAGAAAAGCTTTTGTGTTATAATTGTTACATTCATATTTTCTGAAAAATGGCTAAGAAATCATAAATTCTGCCAGGGTATATAAACTTATGATCACAACTGTAGAAGGGAAAGGGATATAAATCCACAGTAGAGCAGGTGACACCCATAGATGAACACAGAAGCCAGCAGCACATGTGAGTGGATTCACAGATCTAACAGAACTACTGCAGCAAGGAGGTAAGAATTTCACAAACAGAAATCTGCAGGCTAAACCGTGCAAAAGGATTAGCGCCCAATAAACTGTACATCACTTCTGGTACACAGGGCATTTGAATATGATGCTTTGTAATGGATATGCTAAATTTCAAAAGAAAACACTGTGTAGGCAGCTTAGAATTGTTTCAATTTCATGTTATGATGTAACTATATTGTTTTAAGATAAGTACAGCAACCTTCTAAATCTTTGTCTGTATTTACTGGGATTATACGGACTAACCCATGTCTTTAAAAATATATCAAAATTGTAAAAGTGTTAAAACAACTAAAAACTGACCCAATATTGTTATTTTCCTTTTAAACCATGTACAGTACACCCCTCACATTTTTGTAAATATTTTATTATATCTTTTCATGTGACAACACTGAAGAAATGACACGTTGCTACAATGTAAATTTGCTGTCCCCTCAAAATAACTCAACACACAGCCATCTCCAGACCATTTGGCTGGCAAAAGACCAGAGCACTTTTTGCGATTCGGCACTGCATCGCTTTAACTGACAATTGCGCAACCGTGCGACGTGGCTCCCAAACAAAATTGACGTCCTTTTTTTTCCCACAAATAGAGCTTTCTTTTGGAGGTATTTGATCACCTCTGAGGTTTTTATTTTTTTACGCTATAAACAAAAAAAGAGCGACAATTTTGAAATAAACGCATTTTTTTTTACTTTTTGCTAAAATAAATATCCACAAAAAATATATAAAAAAAACATTTTTTTTCCTCAGTTTAGGCCGATATGTATTCTTCTACATATTTTTGGTAAAAAAATCACAATAAGCGTTTATTGATTGGTTTGCGCAAAAGTTATAGCATCTACAAAATAGGGGATAGTTTTATGGCATTTTTATTAATATTTTTTTTTTTTACTAGTAATGGCAGCGATCAGTGATTTTTATTGTGACTGCGACATTATGGCGGACAGATTGGACACTTTTGACGCTATTTTGGGACCATTCACATTTATTCAGCGATCGGTGCGATTAAAAATGCATTGATTACTGCGTAATTTACTGCGTAAATGTGACTAGCAGTGAAGGGGTTAACCAGGAGGGGGCGCTGCAGGGGTTAAGTGTGTCCTAGGGAGTGATTCTAAGTGTGGGGGGAGGGGCTATGTGTGACACGACACTGATCACCGCTCCCGATTACAGGGATCTGTCAATCGCGGGTATTTCCGTGGACATCGAGTCCGCTGGACCCACGATCACACTCACGGAGCTCACAGAGGTGTGTGGGTGCCCACAAGCTGCGTCTTAAAGGGCAACATACAGGTACGTTAGTATACCTGTACGTGCACTTCTGCTGACGTATATCGGTGTGAGCCAGTTGACAACCAAATTGGGCCCAATTAGCCATTTTCCCTCCCCGGTGTCATGTGACTCGTTAGTGTTACAAGGTCTCAGGTGTGAATGGGGAGCAGGTGTGTTAATTTTGGTGTTATCGCTCTATCTCATACTGGTCACTGGAAGTTCAACATGGCACCTCATGGCAAAGAACTCTCTGAGGATCTGAAAAAAAGAATTATTGTTCTACATAAAGATGGCCTAAGCTATAGGAAAGATTGCCAAGACCCTGAAACTGAGCTGCAGCACGATGGCCAAGACCATACAGCGGTTTAACATGACAGGTTCCACTCAGAACAGGCCTCGCCAATGGTTGACCAAAGAAGTTGAGTGCACGTGCTCAGCGTCATATCCAGAGGTTGTCTTTGGGAAATAGAGGTATGAGTGCTGCCAGCATTGCTGCAGAGGTTGAAGGGGTGGGGGGTCAGCCTGTCAGTGCTCAGACCATACGCGGCATACTGCATCAAATTGATCTGCAGGGCTGTTGGCCCAGAGGCCTCACAAGAAAGCCCGCAGTTTGCTGAAGACAAGTAGACTAAGGATATGAATTACTGGAACTGTGTCCTCTAGTCTGATGAGACCAAGATAAACTTATTTGGTTCAGATGGTGTCACGTGTGTGTGGTGGCAACCAGGTGAGGAATACAAAGACACGTGTGTCTTGCCTACAGTCAAGCATGGTGGTGGGAGTGTCATGGTCTGGGGCTGCATGAGTGCTGTGGCACTGGGCAGCTACAGTTCATTGAGGGAACCACGAATGCCAACATGTACTGTGATACACTGAAGCAGAGCATGATCCCCTGAGGGTAAAGGTGATGGACTGGCCAAGCATGTCTCCAGACCTAAACCCTATTGAGCACATTTGGAGCATCATCAAATGGAAGGTGGAGGAGCGCAAGGTCTCTAACATCCACCAGCTCCGTGATGTCATCATGGAGGAGTGGAAGAGGACTCCAGTGGCAACCTGTGAAGCTCTGGTGAACTCCGTGCTCAAGAGGGTTAAGGCAGTGCTGGAAAATAATGGTGGCCACACAAAATATTGACATTTTAGGCCCAATTTGGACATTTTCACTTAGGGGTGTACTCACTTTTGTTGCCAGCGGTTTAGACATTAATTGGCTGTGTGTTGAGTTATTTTGAGGGAACAGCAAATGTACACTGTTATACAAGCAGTACACTCACTACTTTACATTGTAGCAAAGTGTCATTTCTTCAGTGTTGGCACATGACAAGATATTATAAAATATTTACAAAAATGTGAGGGGTGTACTCACTTTTGTGAAATACTGTATGTCTGATAAGTTTCATTCGCTGTAGTAACACAGATTGCCAGACTGCCAGCACCCCCTGAAATGTTGTCACCTAAGGTCAAGGCCAAAGGGGCATTCCATTAGTGTGGGCATGTTCTGCACAAGAAGAGCTGTATGTTAGATTAGAACTTTTGCCAGAAATGATTTTGAGAACCTGGTGCATTCTCAACAAGTAAAAGAATACTGTTAAGTACAAAACATGCAAAGTTTTAAAATAAAATAATATTTTATTGTGATCAACTTCTTGAACAGGAACAGAAAGTTTGAAACATTTTCTAAACCACTAAACAGAATAAAATTACATCCTTTGCTTACTGTGCTCCCCTGCATTTCTAATGTTCTTACTTGGTTTGGAGCCACATATTGCCCATTAGTGCCCCTTGTGTACCTGAGGGCACTGCTAATCAATTGCTGCATGGTCACTTTTACAGATTTAATAGCTTGTGGCCATTTCTATCAGTTTAAGAGGTCTTTCAGAAAGATATTAACAGCACTCTCTTCTCAACAATGGCTTTTCTTCTTGTACCAATCACATAAAGTGCATGCAGAGAGTGAATCTGTAGTTTTATATCTGTTTTATGGATCTGGGACTTCTTTTAAGACAGGCTATGCATGGCCCAATAACAGGACGCAAATTGATCGACTCAAGTACCGCAAGAAACATGTTGGAAAGCTGAGTGCACAGCCATAACCGGAGATCTGCACGTGCGCATAACAGAGCTTGTGGACACATTGGTGCACATGCTAATGCACAGGTTCATGCTAATGCATTTTTGCATTAACATGCAGATCCAGTGCTAGCTTTGGCACCAATAGTTATTTAAGGCACAGCACAACTGAGGAGAATCTGTGAGTGGTTTTCAGCTTCTGTGACCCATGACCTGACCAGCATTTTGCCATCTAGTGTTTGACCCAGCTTGCCTCTTGACTCTGCTGTACCCTAATTTCCTGTTGCTGATCTTGGCTTATATCCTGACTATGCTTTCTGTCTTGGTACCTCTGCTGCCTGTCTGTGATCAACTTTGACCTGGACTTTGACCCTGCTTCTGCTTCTGGCTTGATATCTGTTGCCTGTCTATTGCTGGCTGAGCCTGACTTGGGTTCTTCAGTTCCTGTTTCTGCCCTGCATACCAGCTCCTGGTACAGACCTGGTCCAAACATATCCAGCAGCAAAGCAGTTCCCAAGGTTATCTGCTGATTTTCTGTTGCATCTGGATCTATTGCAGGCATCCATGCCACTCCTCACCCTGCTATACCCTGTTTCCATCTCCAGGGAGTACTGGGAAGGTGTAAAGGAAGTACTCTCGTAAACTCAGCCTCTACCAGGTATGTGACAAAAGAGTTGTGCTATATGGAGGTAGAGCAATGAATGCTTTCACTAAAAGAGACAATTATTACACATGAAAATTCCTAAACAGGGGGGAGAATCTACATGCGACAAAAAGTCATTTGTTTGTTTTTCAGTGCAGAAAAGAGAACATTGAGCAACCGCATTAGATCTTTCTGTTGGCTGAAGTTGGGGAAGAGATTGCCGCACGTACCAGTGGTGCTTCATTAACTCATGTGTTGTTATCAATTATCAGACATCTATCTATGACTACATATCTATAACCACATTCAATTAGATTTTCAAATAGAATCCTCCCATCTGGCTTGTCCTGTAAAAAATATTAATGAATATAATATGAACGAGAGTTATAGGAGGTTTTAACCCTTACCAGTGAAGGAACTGGGATCTACCTAGTATGTTTTAGATTCCTTTCCTCCTGAGCCTACATCAACATGTGTAGCTGCCATCAATTGCTGTCAGTTTGGCAGGTCTTGGCCTATGTATTAGAACTTACCCCATACAGCTGTGTCTTACTCCAAAGGTACTGGTTCAGTTTTAAGTCAAAGTGAAGCCACATTTTTTTATTGACTGCACATACTTGAAAAATGTGCACATAGAAGAAAAAGTGCATGAGTACTACTATGGTATATATCTTGATTGCATTTCTTTTTTTATATAAGTTCGCATTAAAGCAATAATTTGTTTTAGAAAAAAACATGGACATTGTTTTGGCAGTTATTCCATTAAGCAACTTTTTATTTGTTATGTGTTTTCTGTTACATTGTGATAACCTTCATCAATCATTAATAGCAAGATAAAGAAGCAAGGGCTATTGATTGCAATTGACCTTTACATTTTAATGAACAGGCTGATTCAAGGGACAAGTTAAAGTGCAATAGTAGGTATTAAAATATGATGACCATTATTATTATTATTATCAGGGATGAGCAATATATTTTCTGAGCAAGTTGATTCCAATGCATTTCTCAGAAATTTCACCAAAGGAAAAAATCTCGTTCATCTCTCTAGGAATAAGAAATTTAGCTCAGATAAACTGCACTGATATCTAATAAAGGTGAATTTTGCAATATTTCACCGAAGACCAAATCAATTTTGTTGAGATTTTTCAGCTCGGATTTAATAATTATTGTATTATAATTTTAAATGTACCTTGTACTGCACTTATGCTTGGGCATTCGTATGTTGCATAATAATACAATTAGGATTTGGTTATATAAAGCACAGATTTTAATAAACCCCAGGAACTTCAGCCTGGTGTGACTTTACAAGAGTTTGGATATTTAGGGAGCAACAATTTCCAATAAATGAAATGATCTATGGGACAACTTTCCTAACATGAACAGGGATCGTGTCTTCCAAAAGTCTAATTATTATTATATAATTATTAGATGGCACTTACAGAAGTCAAACGTGAATGGCAGTTTTTACAGGATTTAGTTGACTGTACTAGAATACAAAGTAAATCAATACACCTATCTAAAAACAGAAAGGACTTCTGGATATGTGCTATTTTTAAATGCCAGGCAGGTAGGTGAATGTAACAAAAATTTCAACTTGCGCACCCCCCAAAAAAGTAAAATAGTACTATAATAATAAAAGTAAATACAAGAGGAGCAGCGCTGTGATAAAAAAGTTCTATATGATAAAACCAAAAACAAAAAATGTGAAAATATTAAGCCCAAAAATTGGGATAGGCTCCAAGTTCATGGATTACAAAAACAGCTGGACCGTCCTATTCCAAAACCAATCATGGATGGTAAAAAGAAGAAGCGTGAATAAATGGAAATCAATAAGTCCTTCACCACACCACTGTGATAGTAAAAATGCGCGCTTACCAAATGGCAAGCTTGGAAGAGCTTGCGACCTTAACCCGGTCGGGGCCTTTCAGGATGGAACCATCAAGGGGAGGCACGCCACTTTGGCTTGGATTAAGCACGCTGTTCTTCCAATTAACACTCTATGTGGAGATGTGACCCCTGGCTAGGGCTAAGCCTCCGGGGAGGTGTATCAAAGAAAGAAGGAAAGCGACATAGCGTAATCCTGCTTTCACAGATATCATGACCTTTCAAGGCCGATATATGCATCCACTATAATAATAATACTACTGTGAAACTACTCACAAAAGATGGCAGCAAGTGAACTCTAAAAGTGATATCATAAATGTCCCACCCACTGGTTTCTTTAAACATCACATGAGGAAGCACCACCACATACCTGTACAAAATGCAATTTAGTGTTCAGGTATAACAAAGAGCTTTAAAATGAGCCTGTCTGTACAGAAAAGTTACATAGCCAAGATATAGCTGTAAAAGAAGCCTGTTAATACTCACCTTTTCTGCCACCCACACTGCTATGTTGCTTTGATCCTTCGAAACGGTTACATAGTTAGTCTGGTTGAAAAAGTCTATCCAGTTCAACCAATAGAAGGGGAAAAAAATGATACAGTCCTATATACACAATCCTATACCCATAGTTGATCCAGAGCGAGGCAATGATCAAATTTGCTATCCATTGGTTCCTGCAAGTCCACTGGGAAACCATCTCTTTGGGAGTGTATATCGCCTGGGTCCTCTACAGCTCTCACTGGTTGCTCCTGCTGATCTCCTAGCCATTACGAGAGACTGTAGTGATGTTTCGCTCACATACAGGAACAGATGAAAAATGCATGAGAGACCATGGAGCTTGACATTCTCGAAGGGTTGGTTTATCTGAGGACTTTACCTGAAGATTTCTCAGCATCAAAGCCACTTTTGGTGGCATTTTTCACTCTTCTTTTACAGGTACATTCTGTCTTAGTAAAGTTTCTATAATTACAGGGTTACTTTAAAAATGAAATCAGTGAAACATTATTTTACAGGACAACCCTGTAACTAACTATGTTTACCCAGAATTCTGCTTCGAAGTGGATGATTTGCATACTTTGGTACTCCAGTGAAATCACTTCATTGATGCTTCACATACTATCCTCCAGGGCGGTATATTGCAACTTCATTAAACTATATACCCCTTCACAGAAGCCACTTTACAAAGTATCATTGGTGAGGATTACTTTTTAAACGTCTTTTGAAAACAGTGCATTAATTACCTGCACCCCCTGTTTCCAAACAATCCATTTATTTTCTAAAACTCCAAACATTTCTGATAAATTTACTACAAGATGTAAAAATACTCTCTAAACTCATTCGATGTAGGCCTTGGGTACATGCAGCACTGGTTCTTAAAGGGGTTGTAAAGGTTTTTTTCTTTTAAATAACAAACATGTTATACTTACCTCCTCTGTGCAAGGGTTTCGCACAGAGGGGCCCCGATCCTCCTCTTCTGGGGTGCCCCAGCGGCACTCCTGGCTCCTCCCCGCATCGAGTGCCCCCTCGTTGACCCGCAGTCCAAGGGCATACTTGAGCGGGCGCGCTCCCGAGTCCTGCTGCTGCTTCCATTGACACAGACAGCAGGACTTGGCCCCGCCCCTCAGCTCCTGTGTTGCTGGATTTGATTGACAGCAGCAGGAGCCAATGGCTGCGCTGTTATCAATCTATCCAATGAGGACCCGAGACAGTGGCTGGAGCTTCTGTGCTCGTCCCTGTCAATGGAACGACCGGGTTCAGGTAAGTAAAAGGGGGGCTCTGGGGGGCTGCTGCACTATGGAAGGTTTTCACCTTAATGCATAGAATGCATTAAGGTGAAAAACCACAAGGGTTTACAACCCCTTTAACGGCTAGCCGACCAGCCGCTGCAGTTATACTGCGGCAGGTTGGCACGGCTGCGCAAATCGGCTTAGCTGTATACGTCACTTCTTTATGACATCACAGCAGGTGCGCGCGCCCGGAGCCTGCCCAGCGGGCGCGATGACCGCCGGACACCTGTGATCGCTCGTGACAGAGCGACAACCGGGATCTGTGTGTGTAACCGCACAAATCCCAGCTCTCTCAGGGGAGAGGAGAGAGATTGTGTGTTCATACTAAGTATGAACACCGATTGCTCTCCTCCTCTAGTCAGTCCCATTACCCTACAGTTAGAACACACCTAGGGAACACAGTTAACCCCTTGATACCCCCTAGTGTTAACCCCTTCCATGCCAGTGACATTTATATAGTAATCAATGGCTATTTTTAGCTCTGATCGCTGTATAAATGTCAATGGTCCCAAAATAGTGTCAAAAGTGTCTCCCACAATGTCACAGTCCTGATAAAAATTACAGATCGCTGCCATTACTAGTAAAAAAAATAATAATAATAATAAAAATGACAAAATCTATCCCTATTCTGTAGATGCTATAACTTTTGCGCAAACCAATCAATATTAGCTTATTGCAATTTTTTACCAAAAATATGTAGAAGAATACATATCGCCCTAAACTCCAGGAAAAAAAAAAATATATATTTTTAATTTGGTATATTTATTATAGCAAAAACTACAAAATATTGTGTTTTGTTCAAAATTGTTGCTCTTTTTTTGTTTATAGCACAAAAAACAAAACCAGCAGAGGTGATCAAATACCACCAAAAGAAAGCTCTATTTGTGGGGGAAAAAAAGACATACATTTTGTTTCAGTACAACGTCGCACGACCGCACTATTGTCAGTTAAATCGACGCAGTGCCTTATCGTAAAAAATGGCCTGGCAAGGAAGGGGGCACGTGTGCTCTCAAATGTCTCATATGCTGATGAGTCACAGTAGACTAAACAGTACTGTCCATGATTTGAAGAAGTCCTTTTTTCCATTTGAAAAGGCCGGTATAGATGAGTATATCTTCTTTAATTGTAAGATATATGTAAACCCTATCATTAAAAATCTCACATAAGTTGTACAAAGTTAAAGTCATTTCAAAAGTTTCTATTGATATTTTTAAATTGCAACTTTCATTAACCACCTCCCTACTGCTGTATTGTAAGAAACATGGCCAATCACAGATGTAAACAATACTACCGTTTACATTGAAGAGACCACCCATTTCCCCTCTGCCACCAAACCTCTTCCCCTTCTTCTTCCACCAGCAATCTCCTGCAATCCCGAGTACACCACTTATCCTAATAGAAGGAAGTCACATTTAACAGTAAGGGAGGGGGCATACTGAACACCATCAAGAAGTAAGGGTGGGAACTGGGGGGGCATGTGACCTTAAAGGGGGTGCACTCTCCACCAATGTTAATGAGAGGCAACACTACTAACCACAACTCACTCACTATGGCACTCACCACCCACCACCACCGTAAAAGGAACTAACTAAAGATTACTGAAATTTGCAAGCTGTGCTGTGCATTACATAATTCTTACCCCTGTGCGCTGACTGCTCCGTTGTATACAGTATGACTTAGGCTTCATTCACATCCTTGTGCCTAAACGTGTGTGTTACACATTCGTGTGCTGCGGTGACATTTGCTCTTATTGGCATCCCAATGCACATGTGCTGTAGTATACTATAATGCATGGTCATGACTACCATGCACTGTAGTGTGATGTATTATGAAAACAAATGTGCCTTTTTTTGGTGTGATTCAGTAAGGTAGGCCTGGGTACTGCAAAAAATATTGAACGCCAAGGGTGTGAAGCCTCTTCTTAATATCCAAGAATTTTGCTCTTTGACGCCGGACTTCTGCCGAAAAATCCGCAAATAAGGATACTTTTTGTTGTCCACTGAGATGTTCTCTTTCGTTCTGGCTTTGGTCAGGATAGTGTCTCTGTCCATATAGTTAAGAAGCCAATGAACATAAAAATGAACATCCAATGTACCAATCCCAATGCACACGTTCCTGTAGAAATGGCTGTGCATATAAACGGGTGCTGTAGCGACTAACAGTTGGAACCAGGTCAAGTCAAGGAAAGCAGATGTCACCAGTACACCAAGGATCTCCAGAGTAGGTCCAGAGCTTTAATCAGTGATCACATCATTACAGCAGATTACAACGTTCCCGAGCCACACAGGACCCCTTCATCAGACATGTGATGGTCCTTGGTGTGCTGGTGACATTTGTTTTCCTTGAACAGACAAATTAAGTCTGCCTAGGACTGCCCACTCCTCCAGACTGAGATCCATCAATGAAGGCAATTTGATATGAGCATCATTCTTCCCAAGAGTCAACCCACTGCTTGCAACAGGGCTAAGGGCTCTTAAAGCGGAACTACGCTGCACCTGAGCACCACAATCCAAACACAATATTTAATTCATTTCTAATATTCACAGCAAACTCCCCCATCCATCCGTGTCACCATGTTTTATTTTGCTAAGAAATCAGTTTGAAAATCACCCCCCAGTATTTCTGTGCATGGCCATCTTGAGTAAGGGCAGATGATTCATGTAGTATTTACTTCCTGGAATTCTTCTGCCGTTAGCTCAGGCAGGCATGATGGTAACCTTAGCTGAGAAAACCTCTCCTCCAAAGGAATGAAAAAAAAATGCCCATTAAGACTAAGATGTATGACATAATTTTAGCCTAGGCCAGAAACCAGGAAGAAACTGAAGAAATGTAAAGAAAAAAATAAATACGATATACATTTCTATCTATTTACTAATGCTAGCAGCATAAGAATTAAAAATAGTCAATGTTGATTGAGAGAGTGAAGTTTTGCTTTAACGGGAGTACTGAGGCATAGCAGTGTGATGTTTTCAGGAAGCTATTTACAGCCTCACACCCTAACTATTCACAACCGGCATATCATAGAGAAGCACAGAGACCCAGTGATGCCATTACTGTGTCTAAAATAGGGTATGTAATTACATTTTAAAGGTTGATGGGCAGGAGGCATGGAAAGCAAAATATAAACAGATCAAAGCTCCACTTTATTTTTTTCTTTGTTCCTGTATTGAGAAACAGCTTTTATTATTTCCTGTGCCATCTTCACCACATTTGTAAAAGTCATGTAGGACCAGTTAATGGGAGAAGAGATCGGAAGAGCGCCCTTCGTCAGCCCCTGCGGATGTATGCACGCCACCAGAACTAGAGCTCTGAAAAGCCCTTTCCATACACACAGGGGGCAGGTTATTGGGAATGAAATTGCAGCATTGTGTTGTTGGGAAAGAAGTGAATGTATGCATATGGAGTGGGAGAGAGAAGGGTGGGGAATAGGCAGAATTTTATAGTCCATCAGGCAGGGCTGACCACACCATTTGGGATTTCAATGCAGAAAATGCCCTTGTAATGTCATTCCAAACAGGAAGTTAGGAACACGCTGGATTTCTGGAAGATCAACAGATATTTTGTGTGCTTTTATATTTTTAAAACACAGATAAATGTTCATGTATTAGAGAGATTTTTTTTTTTTTGCCCTGACATACTGTACATTTCAGGTTATACTTACAGCAAGAACAAATGTAATACTTTCTCCGCGTTATAACAAGATGAAATGCGTGTGATGAAACAAATCACATATGATATACAGCTTGCATGGCCCCCATGTCTCTCCTTCACTGAGCTTTGAAGTATACTTTCCCTAAACATCTAGTACTGAGAAGTAGAAATTATTTCCAGGGACAATAGGATGTAATCTGTTTACATGACCTGATTATGTCCCTGTTTCATTAGGTTTTATATACTGTCCTTGGGCTCTATATCCAGTTGCATGCTGATCTTTTCCTCACACTGTATGCTACATTAAGAATTACTGAATATCACAAGGTTATCTACTGGTAATGCAGACTTTTCACAAAAACAGTCAACTCTTGTGGTCAACAAAGCCTTTTTTTCTACATTAATGCGGAATTCCACCCAAAAATGGAACTTCCGCTTTAAGAGAAGGTGACCTCCTGACATGCCACATTTGAGGAGGGGGAGCGGAAGCCCTCTTTTTAGAGGGTTCCAGCTCCCACTTCCTCCCAGGGGGCTCTGCGGCGCCCCCCGGCGCCGGAAGGGAGATCACCTCTTCCCCTCCCTCTCGGCAATCATCTGGGACACGTCACAGGTCCCAGATGATTGCCCAGTCAGTCACAGCGCACAGCGCAGTGCTTGCCTGGCTGTGAAACCACAGCCAGGCACCCACGGTGACAATGCCGACACTGCAGAGAGGAAGGGGACCCTGGGACAGGTAAGTGTCTGATTATTAAAAGTCGGCAGCTGCAGTATTTGTAGCTGCTGACTTTTAATTTTTTTTTTTATTGGAACTCCGCTTTAACCTGGACGAAAATTGGCTATGCACTGTAATGTTTTGCAAGATCATCCCCGGGGGCTAAAGAAGACATTTTTTTTAAATCCCCTATCAGACTAAACAGCTATTGTATTCTGGAAGTCAGTACCCCAATGCTGAATACCCCAACAATGGCTGCATCTGAATGGATGCAGCCACTGCATACCTCCCAACTTTTTGAGATGGGAATGAGGGACATTTCTTAGCAAAACTATTTAGCTATAAGACACACCCCCTGCCATGCCCACTTAAAGGAGAATTATACAAAAAAAGTATTTGTTAAACTCACATTTTTTTTTTAAAAGATAAATAGTGCATTTTTTAAACAACTATATATATCAGACCAAAATGAGGGACAAATAAGGATAAAATAGGGACTTTGTTCCAAATCAGGGGCAGTCCGTCAAAATCAGGGACAGTTGGGAGCTATGCCTCTGTTTGGATGAGAGTTCTCTGTCTGGCTCCCTTGATTTTCAGGCCATTGGATGTTGAGCAGGAGGGTGCACACAGGACTACCCACAGTCTGTATTTCTGCTGGTTCATCAGGAGGTGTATGGCTAACTGTAGTTAAAGACATTATAAAACTACCTACCTCCACCTTGTGTTTTCACCTGCATAAGATGTGTATTGATCTTATAGTTTCACAGTGTCAGTTGTTGGCCGTACTCTATAGTAGAGTAAATCAATATTTGTGTTCAATCATGAGGCATGCAGTATGGCATTGCACATGTTAATGCAGGACCTTTATCTGTAGTCTAAGAAGTAACACTCCCTGTGAAGAAACTAAATATCCCACAATCCCTGGGGCTCTTATTCTAGTTTTCTGCAGGTGAAACCTTGTAATTAGATCTGAAACAGGCAAAGAAGTGAAGGGAAGAGATGTGTTTTCATTGCATTAGCACTCCCACATGTGTGATGCAACACAGAGAAAATGTCAAGGCATTGATTAGACCCTGTCTGACCCATAACAAGAAGTTGCTTCTCCCTTTGGCTAAAGAGAAAAGCTAGGTGAATGAATACATGGACATAGGGGGAATCAATCAGCCATGACACTACAAACGGCATCCACAACATATGAGCATAAGATATTACAAGGTAAGGCAAACAATCAACACAAGGAATATAAGTACACTAATACTTATTTAAAAGAACAAAAACATTTGAAAGTTCACAATGCCTTTTGTGACAGACTCACCCGGACAGAGGCTTTTGGAGGGGACTGAATGCTAGCCTCTTGTCTACCGACTATGGGCCCTGGCATTTGAGGGAGCTACAATCATTTAGGAAGATATTCTGTTATGTAATGCAAAAGGACATTATTAAGGAGGCTATGATGGTCTCTGCCAGTGTGGGATTCATATAGCAGATGTATGTGAAAGGAATGCTGATTAATGAGATCTGGAAAGCCCTGGGTCTCCTGTTGTCTACTAGTGTGGTTCTAAGAGTCTTTCACACATTGTTGTTTGTGCTAATTAACTCTGCTATTGTATGAAGGAATTCTGTGTTGATAGTTATGATAATGTGTATTGTATAGTCGGCGAGCTAGGAGACGTCAAGGCTGCCCTAAAAGGTCATATCTCTGAGTCACCTAGTCTGGGTAAATGATTAGTAAACTAGCTCATGTTAATTAGGTTTCTGGTTACAGTTTGTATTGTTAGCCTGCTGTATATATTTGTGTGTCATCTCAAAATAAAACAGTTCATGTTGAGCAACCAGACAAGTATTGCCTTGTTTGTGGTTCTCAGCGGTTGGAATATCTGATATCTATATTCAGACTGGGAGGAAGCAGTATATGACGAAAGCACTCAAGCGGAGTGTGGCATGTTTTGTTACACCTTTAAAGCTGAAGTTTAAGGGGTTGTAAAGGTATAAGATTTTTTTTTTACCTTAGTGCATTCTATGCACTAAGGTAAAAAACCTTCTGTGTGAAGCCCCCTTCCCTTCCCTTATGCCCTGTACACACGGTCGGATTTTCCGACGGAAAATGTGTGATAGGACCTTGTTGTCGGAAATTCCGATCGTGTGTGGGCTCCATCACACATTTTCCATCAGAATTTCCGACACACAAAGTTTGGGAGCTTGCTATAAAATTTTCCGACAACAAAATCCGTTGTCAGAAATTCTGATCGCGTGTACATAAATCCGACGCACAAAGTGCCACGCATGCTCAGAATGAATTAAGAGGTGAAAGCTATTGGCTACTGCCCCGTTTATAGTCCCGACGTACGTGTTTTACGTCACCGCGTTCAGAACGATCGGATTTTCCGACAACTGTGACCGTGTGTATGCAAGACAAGTTTGAGCCAACATCCGGCGGAAAAAATCCATGGATTTTGTTGTCGGAATGTCCGATCAATGTCCGACCGTGTGTACAGGGCAGTATACTTACAAGAGTCCATTCTTGATCCAGTGCTGTTCTTGAGAGCAGTGTCTATCTCCTTCCTCAAAGGGCAGATTGATAGCAGTGAGAGCCATTGGCTCCTGCTGCTGTCAACCAAATCCTGTGACAAAGGAGCAAATGGTGGGGCTGAGCCGCACTGTCTGTATCAATTGACGCAGACAGCACGCCTTGGGATAGAGCTGGCAGGTGTGCCACAATAGGAAAGGGCTTCCTATGGTGGCACACTGAGAAGAGGAGGGGCCAGGAGTGCTGGCGGGGGACCCCAAAAGATTGAGGAAGATCGAGGCTGCTCTGTGCAAAACCAGTGGACCGAGCAAGTAAGTATAATTTTTATTTTTTGTTTGTTTTTTTAATAGCATTAACAATCAATTTTAGCTTCAAAAACACTTACAGTACAGCTTTAGTCACTTAAACTACCTGTAATAACATATGCCCTATGTTGTGCAAGCAGCTGGATCCTGGAGAAAGCGTGGGATTATGGTCCTCTTCCTGTCTTTGCAATAAACTTCTGGCACTACAATGGTTCTGGTCTTCAAGCAGAACAGCAGATGGCCTGACAGGGACACCCCCTCAGTCACAGGGTTGTCTCCCCTATTCACAGATCGCGTTATAAGCGGAATAATCAATGAAAGAACTTTTATCAATAGTGGAGGAAGAAGGGGGCATGTCCCCGTCGGACTGTCTAAACTGCAGTTCTGCCTGAAGATCCAAAGATTTAACTACTGCAGTACCAGATGTTAAAGCGGAGTTCCACCCAAAAGTGGAACTTCCGCTCACTTATACCCTCTCCCCCTCCGGTGCCACAAATGGCACCTTTCGGGGGGGGGGGGGGGGGACAGGATACCTGTCTTTGACAGGTATCCTGTTCCCACTTCCTGGGAGTCCGATCCACGGCCCGTGACATCACCGTGGGGCTCCCTCCTCCTCTCCCTGTCGCCGGGCCAGTAGGAGAGAGGAGCAGGGCCTCGCACATGAGCAGTAGGGTTCCCGGCGTGAAGCCGTAAGGCTACACTGCCGGGTACCCTTACCCGCAATGGCGGCGGCAGCACCCGACAGCTGATGCAAACATCAGCTGCGGTGCAGACATCACTGGACTCCAGGACAGGTAAGTGTCCTATTGTTAAAAGCCAGCAGCTGCAGTATGTGTAGCTCCGGGCTTTTAATTTTTTTTTTTGGGGGGGTGGAACACCGCTTTAAGAGGCAGGAAGAGGACCGGATCCAGCTGACTGCACAAGAGACATACTTCATTACAGGAAAGTTATGTGAATAAAGCTGTAGGGGTTTTTTTAGCCAAACTTCCACTTTAAAATAGATTTCTAGAACTTCATAAAACTCCACTGTACTGCAATGTATTGTGCCATCATATAACAACACCCATTACTATAATTTGGTTTGTGAGACTAACACGCATTTACCTTCAATCAGCTGGCTACCTGTGCACTCCGCATTGTAGTTATGGCCTCTTTCACACTGGGCGTATTCATGCATGCCCTGCGTAAGGGCCATGTTAATCTGTATGGGGATACACAGGTGTTCCATGCATCCCCATACAGGCAGTCCCATAGCTGTCAACTGGGACACAGCCGATGCTCTCAAAGGTGACATCTGTGCAGGTGTATGGCCCTGAACACACCCAGGGTGCGTTTGAGGTCATGCACCTGTCCTGGTGTCAGTTTAGGAGCAGCGGTGTCCGTGTAGCCTCTGTGTCCCAACTGACAGATACTGTATGGGACTGCCTTCACGGGGATGCACAGAACACCTGTGCATCCTCATGTGGGTAAAGACAGCCCTCACGCAGAGCACAGATGCATATGCCACGTGTGAATGAGGCCAAAGTCTGTCTGACTTTCAGTTCTGTCTGGGCAGGCAGCCACAAGAGGCTAAAGTACTATTATGAAGACCCCTTGAACCCCCCTTAGGGAAAGGGAGCCTTGACTGCTGGAAAAATGGCAATGTGGGCATTAATCTAACATAGGAGGTTAAGTGGTTTAATTAGGATTGGCTACAAAGTCCTGAGGAGGATGGGTAGAGTCTGAACTCGGGAAAAAGGCTATGCTGGGGCACGTCCCACTGCTCTCAATAGCTTCCGCTGTCACATGAGTTGCCCAGCCCATTGAAAGGTTTTGTCACAGATTTATTGGTGGTTTTGACCTTGCCAACAATTGATGCTGCTTTAAGGGCTATACCCTCAAGTTAAGTTCTGGGGTCAGTCTAATGCCTGTCTGGCACTGGCACTAATGGTAAAGATAGGCCTCTTAGATGTGAGTTTGTTATATGGATGCTCACAGTATAATGTTGACTGGCATTGTTACTTGGCACATATTTCCAACTTGGCCCTATTTCCAACTTGATCAGCCTCTGTGTCCTTTTTTGGGAGGGCAAAGTATTGTTTTTTAGTCATAAATGAGCCTATGCTTCTCAGGAGTCAAAATTAAATATGGATGTTTGTAATGAACAGTGGCGTCTGGTGCTAAACATTTTTGGGGGGAGCAGCAAACAAACCCCTCAAGGTCCACACTCACCCCACAAATGGAGCCCTGTCCTGATGGGCCGAGACAAGAAGCCGGAAACCAATGGCAAATATTGATTTGCTAGTATCACAAGTGTGGGGTTCGGGTACATTGCGCCCCGAGGACAACCTTTTACAAGCCAATTAGGGCCTCAGGCCCTAATCATGTGCTTGTAAAAATATGACAGACCTCATAGAAAGCTATTAGTCCGGCACCACGCATGCAAATTAGGGGGGGGGGGGGGGGGCGCCCCTGTGCCTCTTATACACTGGCCGCCACTGGTAATGAATACATAACTTTGCTAAGTGAAAGAATTCTAAATCTGCTTACATGTGTGATTTACATCTGTAATATGATGTAAATGTCTTGGAGCCTGTTGCATGTCTGTAGAATGATATGACAATGTTATGCTTCGCCATTGACGCACCTGCCCTACAGCTGCGTCCCAGGAAATTGGACATAAGTATTGGCAACTGTGTTTGCCTTTTTCTGGTTTGTTAGTCTGCAAACCACCTTCAGCAGAAAAGCAGCCATCCAGACACTCAAACAGAGATTTAATAAGGTTAGAGAGGAGGGACTGGAAGGAAACAGAGCCTGTGGAGAGTGGATGGGAAAGGGCCTTTTGTCTCTTGCTCTGTATCTGTGCCTTTGTAAATTGAAAATTGGTATCTGCATGGTCTGCCTTCTCAGCCATAAATCACTAAAGCAAAAAGAAAACATTGCAGTCTGGAGGCGGCACTCAACTGAAAAGCGGCTTTGCTGATGCGTCCATATCAGCAGAAAGGATGTAGGTACATATGAAGGTACACATGTAACTCTCTAATGTAAACTCAGAATTACTAAAAGCTGTCTGCTAATGTTGACAGAGTAGGCCATGGAAGCTCCGTCAATGTATTTGGCATGGTAACCTTCAGCATAATAGGACATTAATAATTCTTTATCTGTAAAGCTTACAGTACGCAAAGCACATTTATATTCCTAGTGCGCTGATCACTCTCTTTATCATAATAATGAGCACAGGATTAACCTATGAAGATGTGAATTAATGAAAATGATTGAGCAGAATTTTACTTACACTACCACAGCGAATGCTTTTCACAGTATAAACACTTAAAAACAGTTCATAATATGAAAAGTAACATGCTTATCGTTAATTACAAAACATTTTGTCTCTAATAACACACACATCTACCTTATGCTTGTCAAGAAGCACTGAATACATTATGATGTCCATCGTCTGATATTTGTATTACAGAATAAATGTAGGCAATGTACAGTGTACTGAAGGTCACAAAAGATAATGTTCCATTAATCTCTTGCTGCATTGCATCTCTTGAGGGGCAGTGTTGTCACCCGGAGCTGATCTCCTAATTTTGACTACAAACGCCTCCCCCTCTCCTCATCTACATTGCACAGGGTGGGAGATAGCTGGGAAGGCTGTGATAAGATTCCCCACATTTCAGTTCAGTGTACAGAAAGTTACAATGACACAAGACTTCTGGCAAGATCAACAGGTATTTTTCTGTATATACTGTATATATATATATATATATATATATATATATATATATATATATATATATATATGTAGGGCTGGTAGATTTTCAATCTACCGCTTATAGGTAAATTTAGTGGGTTACCTGTTCATACATAGTCAGATTTAGCCTCTGTTCCAGTTTGGCTGTGTTGCATGTAGTTTCACACTGTGCCTGTGGGTGTCGTTGTCGCCGTGGGTCGGTGTTGGAAAGGCAACACGTTAAAGTGTATAGATGCTCCTCTGTCCCGGAGATAACTCGGTGGAGGTGGTCCTCCGAGTTGCATTCTGGGAGAGGGTATTTATGGGACAGACGCCATGTTTTAGGGTTCGTCTTTCGTTCCACCTGCTGGCCCTCTTGGCCGACAGGTATGTGTTAGGAGTACTACCTCGTGGAGTACTACACCTGGATGTGTGTAGGTGGGCCCAGAAGCCTGTCTGGGGCCTACCACAGCGGAATGGTCCTGTGCTGTCTGTCCTACGGGAAGAAGCTGGACAACTGAGAAGATCTCAGGGGAGGACCTGTCATGGAAGGATCATGCAGAGTGCTGGTCTGGAGAGGGGCCTGGTGACTCTGGTGAGTTGGAGGACGCATCCTAAAGTTAACCTACTGCATAGTACTGCCGGGTCGGCTTAAAGGTTCTAGTGCTGTGTTTGCTATCCATCGTAAACCATTACATCCTGTGGCAGAGGATCGTACGGGTTTCTATTATAATCCAAGTCTGTGGCAGAGACTTTTGTTCGTGTTGCGTACTGGCTGCTAGATTAGTGAGAGAAACCTATCCGGGCGGGCAAAGATTCAACTCTAAAAGGAGAGTACATTCATCTACAAGATTTCAATTACTAATACTACATCAAGAAAAGGTATTTGAACTTCCCTGCAATTCTTCTTCTACCTCTTTCCTGCTACTTCTTTCAGTTACTCTTTATTAAAACCTTGGAAAAGATACTCAAGTGTTCAGTGCCTACATTGTCTGGTACTAAACTCAACGGGACCCTAGACTGGTGAAATTGAGGTAACGAAGGTGACGGTAACAGCCCGCTTTAAACCAACAGCTCCACCGAGAGTTATTGCTATATATATATATATATATATATATATATATATATATATATATATATATATATACACTATATATGTATAAGAGCAGAAATTTTATATATATATATATATATATATATATATATATATATATATATATATATATATATATAATTTCTGCTCTTAAGTTTATATACACTGTATATAGGAAACTGTGCCCCAAAAAAAAAAAAACAGCCACCAGTATTGCCTGTAGTCCCTCCGATGCTGATCTTTCCCCCTTTACTGACTTACCATGGTGGAGGCAAGGTTTTGCTTCCTCAGGTTAGAGCCCGCAGCAAAGAGAACAGTGAGCAGCACAGTACTGACATCACTATTTATCATCATCAGACCCACTTCAAATCTCTTGAGCCGAGCAGTCAGAAGCAGCAGTGCCTTAGATCTCACACTGAAGATATACAGCTATGAGGCTGTAGGCATAGGAATGCCTAAGCACGCTCACACACCAAAAAGTGCATTGCCACTTTTCAACAGAAATTCCAGACAAAAAGAACATTTTTCAAGGCACTGCTTGGACACAATTAACATTTCTAAATGTTCCTGTAGCATAGCAGATCTTTTTGAATTTTGGTCCACCTTGAAGGAAAAAACAGGTAGGACTGTACCACTGTGGCATGCTAGCCAGGTTTTACAACCCCCACAAAGATGACTGTACCATTAATAATAAGGAATAATTGAAATGTGAGAAAAAAAAATCTGATTACAAATCAGAAAACAATAACCCATAAAAACAGTTAAAAGCAGAGGAGATCCCCACATTGAATGCAGAAGAACATCTACCCAGTAACCAAAATGTTAAAATGGACACAATTTGTCCCACTGACTCAAACAATAGTGCACAATTCCTCCCACTTACTGTATTTATGGGGCACTATACTTCCCAATGACACCAACGATGGGGCACAATTTCTCCCACTGAAACCATAATGAAGCTCCATTTCTTCCATTGACACCAACAATAGTCACCATTTCTTCCATAGACAGTGACACCAACAATAGGCACCATTTCTTCCACTGACACCAATGGTGGGGCACGATTTTACTCACTGATACCAACGAAGGGGCACAATTCCTCCCACTGGTACCAATGATTGGGCACTATTCCTCTTACTGATACCAATGATGAGGCACTACTCCTCTTCCCACTAACAGCAATGATGGGGTACTATTTATCACACCAATACCAATGAGAGGCCACTATTCTCCCCCCCCCCCCCACTGATACCAATGATTGGGTGCTATTCCTCCTCCCGCTAATAGCAATAAGGGGGCACTATTCCTCTTACTCATACTAGTGAAAGGGCATTATTCCTCCCAGTGACACCAACAATGAGGTATAATTTCTCCAACTGACACCAACAATAAGGCACTATCCCTTCCACAGACACTAACAATGAAGGACTATTCTTCCCTCTGACACCATTGGTGGGCACTATCCTCTCACTGATACCAACAATAAGGCAATAACCCTTCCACAAACACCAACAAAGAATTACTATTCCTCCCTCTTACACCGGTGATGGGGCACTATCCTCTTGCTGTACCAATAATAGGGCAATTGCAAAGGGATAAGGGTATCATTATATGCTTTCATGCTAAGAAGACAGCACTTCCCCTGGTTATTGTGTGCCATACTTAGCCACATGGAAGGATAAATGTTCCCTACAGGGGACCTCTAAATGCTGATAAGGACCTATTAAAGTTCAGATACCTCCGGCAAAGTGGAATTTAACATATTGGACAAGATACCTTTGCAACTACTGCAGTATTTGGTGGGTCGATTGAAGTGAATGTATGGAGCATATGAAACTATGTTACGAACCGTTAGGAAGTACTGTATACAGTTTACTTAGCCTGTATATATCCTCTGCAGTCCCCCATCAGATGGTTTGGAGTACCTTTGCATAGTACCGCATACATACACTTATCTATGCATATATTTTATTCTATTCGGTCTGTGGAAGAAGGCAGAATCTACAAAATGTATAACCAATATTCAACTGAAACAACTGAACAATTATGTCATCCGCTAGACTAATATCAATATAATGTACATACTGTAAATTGCTTGAATGACCACTAAAGGGTAATGCTAATTGTATGGAACTATTTTGTTATATATACACATGATTTTTGCACTTAGCCAACAACAAATACCCTATTTTTTTATGCATTTTCTGGAATTTGTGGATTATTTTTATGAAGTTCAAAATAAAATATAAAATATATATGACACATTAAAGTCCTAAAAGTGTTTTCCCTGTAAATAAGAATTGTAATGGGCACAGAGATGTTCCCCCTTTTGCATTGTTTGTATTGGCAGGGCTTAACCTATTAGGCATTAACTATCTACAAGTATACTGTTTGTTGTAAACTGACAGGCAGGTGCACAGCTTTCATCAATTGTGCTGTCCCCCTACACCCCCTGGTTTACTGCAGGAGCATAAGGAATTAAGCTGAGCCCCTGGACATCCACTGGGTACTTGGCTCCTGGCCTGTGGTTGATCTGGCTCTAGCTGGTAGTCCTTGTCTGAACTCTGTCTCCCTGGAGTCTACCTGGGAGTCTACCTGTGCTATGGCCCTCTTTCATAAATACGAAGATGTAGGTACAAGTGGCCTAACCATTCATATTTATGCCTGCAGTCAGTCTGAAAGAACAGTACAAGTGTGCCTATAATTACTGTAAATACTTGCTTTACTTGTCAATAGGCGGTAATGGAAATACACAATTTTAACCATAAATTCTGCTAGAAAATGTAAAGTAAATCTTAGCTTATGACGATCAATAACACTCGCTAAAGTGCAGGCCACCGCAATGCAAAAACCACCAGTATAACTATTAAAAAACCCTGATAAATACCTTTTGTCAAATAATCAGTGATTACATGACCGCAATACCACTTATATATGTGGTCCTGCCTGGGGGAATTTTTAAACCCGCTGTCAGTCAGGACAAGGCAGGACACATGTCGGCTATTTATGTCACAAGCTGATAATAGAACAGGAGACATGCCATGCAATGGCACAGTGCCCTGTAGTCCCTCAGCATGAGCAAGCATGCGAGGGTGACAAGGATGCCACTGCATTTGCAGGCTGTTGTTAGTGCTGTCATCTCCAACCCAAGAAGCATAGGTAAGGCGACAATAGTGACAAGATCACTAAATATTAATTCCATTTTTAAATAAAATAAATAAAATATGTTATATTAGATTTAAAGGGGTTGTAAAGGTTTTTTTTTTTTAAATAACAAACATGTTATACTTACCTCCACTGTGCAGCTCGTTTTCCACAGAGTGGCCCCGAACCTGGTCTTCTGGGGTCCCTCGGCGGCTGTCTCAGCTCCTCCCCGCAAGATCTAAACACCTTCATGCGAGCTCTCTCACATGGTGTTTAGTTCTTGCGGGTGCGCTCCCATGATACAGCCGGCGGCTGTATCACTCGGCCCCGCCCCCAGGCACGCATGTGATTGACAGCAGCACGAGCCAATGGCTCTAGCCAATCAACGGCCAGGCTGAGCGAGGAAGAGGATGTTGGGAGCGAGCGCGGGACTTTTAAGGGGTCAGGTAAGTAAAAGGGGGGGCTGGGGGGGGCCGGCATTGTTGGATGTTTTTTCACAGGATGCATTAAGGTGAAAAAACGTGAACCTTTACAACCCCTTTAAGTATTTTAAAAAAGCAAAGTACTGTATACTGCTTACATTTTACAGTTTACTGGGCTTGATTGTTTTATACCTAGCTAGGCCCCTTTTACATGATAGGTCCAATCAGGTCATCTTGTCAGTTTTTCAGGCGGACCTGATCGGGTTCCTCCATTCTCCTCTATGGGCAGTCACATGTAAACAGACTTGTGTCCATTTCCACTCGGCTACCTCTGGGTTCTATTCGATCTGATCCAGCAAAAACAGATGGGGATCCTTCCCTTCTGTCTGGCTGGATCGAAGGGCAGTCAGGTGTAAATGGACAGTCAGTCTGTTTACATCCAACTATCCATAGAGTAGAGTGGGCTATGGTGGATATTTTATACATAGTTACATTGGTCCAGCTTGGACCAATGCAACACTGTACATATCATACCTGGCCAATGCCCCTGGAAGCTGTAAATCACTGAAGTGGACACAATATTCTAGTGAGCTCCACTTGCTACATAGTTCCATGTTGAGCAGATGGCCTGCTACATTCTGAGCAGAGGAGATTGGCCACTCAGGACATACATTTCAAAGAGCCCTTTGAAAAAAACAGTGGATGAAATGCTGCATCAGGGTGCAGCTGCAATCTGTATTGACCTTACATATTATCCTGGAGGTGTTGCCGAGGATGGCTAGGACAGCCAATTGCACTGCTAAGTGATCAGCTGAGATATATTATACGCCTTTGATATCTTTAGGTTTCTGAGTAGTTATTGGATGTTTAATACATTTTAATGGTTTTATGGTAATACACTATACAAGTTCCCTTTTCTTTGCCCAATATCTGAGGAACCACCGGATTACCATCCATTCCAGAGTATGGGAAGACTCTTCAGAAGGAGTGGTGCATTCTGAGCGATTTATGCAGAGCATTTATATGTAAGGCATAAGCATTTGGCAATGGTGAGTGAGACTCACATAGGGTAAGCACTTGAGGTGATTGCTTGTGGAGTGGGATAATCACATCATCTTTCCTGCATGATTGGAACACAGCTATTTTCAGTTACATTATGTGTGGGACATTTGCATGGACTTTTTAATGAACTTTAACAGTTCCTGCTTTGAATTTCTAGCATTGTTCTAGCACCTTCTGGAATCTATTAATAATGATTTGGAGACAAATACAAACGTGTTTAACCACTTCCCACCCAGCCTATAGTCAATCGATGGTTGGGCAGGACTTTCATCAATCCAGATGAAATTCATATTATGTCTTCCCAGATCGTGCTGTGGTGCGCTCTGTTACCAGCTGTGTCCAACGGACACAGCCGATGACTGATCATTGTACTGAGAGGGGCGTAACTAGAAATCACAGAGCCCCATAGCAAAATGTTGTATGGGGCCCCCCCTGCAAACAGCACCCCCCCCCACAGCTGCCCTAGTATCAATGCAGCGTGACCTGTGCCCCCTACAGCATGACCTGTGCACAATGCAGCGTGACCTGTGCCCAATGCAGTGTGACCTGTGTTCATACAGCGTGCCCTGTGCCCAATACAGCGTGACCTGTGCTCCATACAGCGTGACCTGTGCCCAATACAGTGTGGACTGTGCACAATGCAGCATGACCTGTGCCCCATACATCGTGACCTGTGCTCCATACAGTGTGACCTGCGCCCAATACAGTGTGGACTGTGCACAATGCATCATGACCTGTGCCCCATACATCGTGACCTGTGCCCCCTACAGCATGACCTGTGCCCCATACAGCCTCACCTGTGCAGAGGAAGAGGCAAGCTGCCCGGATCAGCAGAGAGCAGGATTGCCCGTTGTAATAGTCTTCACTCGAATTTCCCGTCTTCCCGGGGCTCATCGTCACATAGCCCCACCTCTTGGCCTGACGCCTTTGATGACATAACACGTCCTGCATTGGACCGACATTCTGTCTATCAAAGGCGCCGGGCCAAGAGGAGGAGCTATGTGTAGTGAGCCCCGGGAACACTGGAAGTTCTAATGAAAGCTATTACAGCGAACAATCACACTCTCTGCTGATATGAACAGCTCATCTCTTCCTCTCCTCTCTCTTCCCCTGGCTGCGGTGTGCACAGGTCACGCTGTATGGGGCACAGCGGTGCTGTCATCCTCACCGTGCCCCAGAGCGGCTGCAGGCCCCATAGCGTTTGCATGGGTTGCTATGGCGGTAGTTCCTCCACTGGTACTGACCCACTGCTGGAACCATGTGACCGCTGTATCACAGCAGGTCACATGGCAGTTGTATGAACAATGTGTATAGAAGCTGTCACAACAGGGTGGCGCTGTGGACAGCATGAATAGGCTATGCCATGTCCTTTAATTTGATAACATATACTAGGGCTTTGAAAGAATGGACTTTATAGGCATACTTAAAAATATATAACAAAATATTTTATTAGAATTATAACAACAAGATATTAGACACACATGAGATAAAATACATGTAAAAGTGCAAAAGTGATTAAAACCGTCTCCACCATCCACCGTCCATCCAGAAACCTAGGCTTCAAGGATACAATGGGGGGACTAGGGAGATTCTGAGTAAAGCAAATAACCCAAAGGTAATAGCATAATGTAATAGCATAAGCTACATATATTTTGAAAAGCAGTTATGAGACCATTTTGGGTTTATGTGACCCATTTTTGACTACCTATAGGAATTGACCTGTCTAGGTCACCATTTATGATATTACTTTTGGGTTATTTGCTTTACTCAGAATCTCCCATTGTATCCTTGAAGCCTAGGTTTCTGGATGAATGGTGAACCAAGAGAAGGTTCTAATCACTTTTGCACTTTTACATGTATTTTATCTCATGTGTGTCTCATATCTTGTTGTTATAATTCTAATAAAATATGTTGTTATATATTTTTAAATATACCTATAAAGTCCATTCTTTGAAAGCCCTAGTATGTTATCACATGACAGTTGTGTACAATTGTGTTGCTAGCTATGATTAGTCACAGTGATCACATGGTACAGACAGGGCCAATCACAGCTCTGAGCTGTGGCCAATCATAGCAAATCTCAACAAAACAAACTGAATATATCAATTTCATTCAGTAAAATACTTGCTTATAATAATGAAATTCATTGCTATAAGCAAACGTGATGCATAAAAAAAAAAAAAAAAAATACTGATCACTTCTCCAGAGTAGTACAATATTACTATAGTAACATTATATTGCTCTGGTCAAAGTGTGTTTAAAAACAAAATCGTAAAAAAAAAAAAAAAAAAAAAAAATTGTAAAAAAAAAATATAATTTATTTTTTCCTACTGTCATCAGCCAGTGTCCCTGATCACAGCCACACCATTATATGATGACGCTTTACTGCAGTGCTGACAGGTGTGTGTGTGTATATATATATATATACACACAGTGGGGACGGAAAGTATTTTTCACTCTTTGTTATATTGCAGCCATTTGCTAAAATCATTTAAGTTCTTTATTTTCATCATTAATGTACACACAGCGCCCCATATTGACAGGAAAACACAGGATTGTTGACATTTTTGCAGATTTATTAAAAAAGAAAAACTAAAATATCACATGGTCCTAAGTATTCAGACCCTTTGCTCAGTATTTAGTAGAAGCACCCTTTTGATCTAATACAGCCATGAGTCTTTTTGGGAAAGATGCAACAAGTTTTTCACACCTGGATTTGGGGATCTTCTGCCATTCCTCCTTGTAGATCCTCTCCAGTTCTGTCAGGTTGGATGGTAAACGTTGGTGGACAGCCATTTTTAGGTCTCTCCAGAGATGCTCAATTGAGTTTAAGTCAGGACTCTGGCTGGGCCATTCAAGAACAGTCACAGAGTTGTTGTGAAGCCACACCTTCATTATTTTAGCTGTGTGCTTAGTGTCATTGTCTTGTTGGAAGGTAAACCTTCGGCCCAGTCTGAGGTCCTGAGCACTCTGGAGAAGGTTTTCGTCCAGGAGATCCCTGTACTTGGCCGCATTCATCTTTCCCTCGATTGCAACCAGTCGTCCTGTCCCTGCAGCTGAAAAACACCCCACAGCATGATGCTGCCACCACCATGCTTCACTGTTGGGACTGTATTGGACAGGTGATGAGCAGTGCCTGGTTTTCTCCACACATACCACTTAGAATTAAGGCCAAAAAGTTCTATCTTGGTCTCATCAGACCAGATAATCTTATTTCTCACCATCTTGGCGTCCTTCAGGTGTTTTTTAGCAAACTCCATGCGGGCTTTCATGTGTCTTGCACTGAGGAGAGGCTTCCGTCGGGCCACTCTGCCATAGAGCCCCGACTGGTGGAGGGCTGCAGTGATGGTTGACTTTCTACAACTTTCTCCCATCTCCCGACTGCATCTCTGGAGCTCAACCACAGTGATCTTTGGGTTCTTCTTTACCTCTCTCACCAAGGCTCTTCTCCCCCCGATAGCTCAGTTTGGCCGGACGGCCAGCTCTAGGAAGGGTTCTGGTCGTCCCAAACGTCTTCCATTTAAGGATTATGGAGGCCACTGTGCTCTTAGGAACCTTAAGTGCAGCAGAAATGTTTTTGTAACCTTGGCCAGATCTGTGCCTTGCCACAATTCTGTCTCTGAGCTCTTCAGGCAGTTCCTTTGACCTCATGATTCTCATTTGCTCTGACATGCACTGTGAGCTGTAAGGTCTTATATAGGCAGGTGTGTGGCTTTCCTAATCAAGTCCAATCAGTATAATCAGACACAGCTGGACTCAAATGAAGGTGTAGAACCATCTCAAGGATGATCAGAAGAAATAGACAGCACCTGAGTTAAATATATGAGTGTCACAGCAAAGGGTCTGAATACTTAGGACCATGTGATATTTAAGTTTTTCTTTTTTAATAAATCTGCAAAAACTTCAACAATTCTGTGGTTTTCTGTCAATATGGGGTGCTGTGTGTACATTAATGAGGAAAAAAATGAATTTAAATGATTTTAACATATGGCTACAATATAACAAAGAGTGAAAAATGTAAGGGGGTCTGAATACTTTCTGTCCCCACTGTATATATATATATATATATATATATATATATATATATATATATATATATATATATATATATATGTAGCACTAACTCACGGTGGAGCTGCTGGTTTAAGCGGGTCTTTTACCTTCACTTTGCTTCCCTCTGTTTCATCGGCACCGGGTCTAGGGGTTCTGTTGAGTTTACTGCTGGACGACACATATAAACACTGGAGTACGTTTCCAATGCTTTATTAAACAGTGAAACTTTAGGAAGTAGCAGGAAAGAGACGGAAAAGAAAAACCTTCAGGAGAAACTCAAATATTTTCTTACAAAATCTTAGCGACAAATGTCCCGGTAGAATTCAGATAATTATGTGGAATGCATTCCCCTCATGGGACGCACTCTTTGCTTGTCTGGATAGGCCTCTCTCACCGGTCTAGCAGCCAGTACGCAGCACGAATCTAAAGTCTCTGCCACAGACTTACTTGGGGGAGTAAATCTGCATGATCTGCACAGGATGTATCAGATCTTCTGCAGTGAACAGTCAGTCACAGTGCCTGAACCTTTAAGCCGAACCGGCGACACTATGCTGTATAATTACTTCTTTTGGATACGTCCTACGACCGAGTCACCAGGCCCCTCTATAGACCAGCACGCTGCGTGATCTCTCCAAGATGGGTCCTCCCCTGGGATCTCCTCGGCTGTCCAGCTTCGTCACACAGGACCGACAGCTCAGGACCATTCCTCGGCCGCGGTGGTAGGCCCCAGACAAGCCTCTGGACCCACCCCTGCGCTAGAGCATCGTGGGCCTCCCGATCGGAGGACCACAAGGTAGCTTCCTTAACGCATATCTGTTGGCCAGGAGGGCCAGCAGGTGGCTGCAACAAAAAACCCTAGAACATGGCGTCTGTACCATAAATACCCCCTTCCCATAATGCAACTCGGAGGACCACCTCCACCGAGCTTGTCTCCGAGACAGAGGAGCATCTATACACTTCGATACGTTGCCCTTCCAACACTGACTAATGGTAACAACGACACCCACCGGTCAGCACGGAAGCACACACAACGTCAGCCAAGCTGGAACAGAGGCGAACTTTTAACCTTCCTAACACCCAATTTACTAAATTTACCTAATCTGCGGTAGATTGTAAAAAGCGCTACATATAGATATATATATATACACCTGTATATATATGCTTTTGTTTTTCAAAAAATTAACAAAAAAATTGCAACTTGCCATGCCGCTTACTAAATACCTTGGACTGTCTACATTCCAAAAAGGGGGTCATTTGGCAGATATCTGTCCTGTTCTGACATTTTTGTGCCTTAAGAAATGAAATAGGCCACCAGTACATCAAGATTGATCAACTTTCAGATATATACCATAGTTTGTGGACTATAACTTTCCTACAGACTAAATAATATACACTGATTTGGGTTTTTTTCACTAAAGAAATGTAGCAGAGTAAAAACTAAAAGCCTACATTTTTGAAGAACAATTATTTATTTATAAAATTGTGTAACAAACAAAAAAAAAAATATTTTATTTTCAAAAGTGTCAGTCTTTTTTCATTTATTTAGCAAAAAATAAAAAACCCAGTGGTGATTAAATACCACCAACAGAAAGCTCTAGTTGTGTGAGCAAAACAATAACAATTTCGTTTGGGTACAGTGCTGCAAGACAGTGCAGTTGTCATTCAAAATGTGCTGAAAGCTGACAATTGGCCTGGGCAGGAAGGGGGTAAAAGTGCCCTGTATCAAAGTGGTTATGTTTCTATAAGGGACCTGAGCATTTACATTTATAGATAAAATTAGCTATATTTGGACAGATCTCATGTGGTTCAGCACCATAGTGTGCCTCGGGGTAGCACTAGGAGACTATAATGAGCACTTTTGGTTTCACATTTGTACTTTACCACTCATGTTAAAGCGGGGGTCCACCTATCTATCGTTTTTTTTTTTTTGGAGTTCATTCACAAACTTTTCTTCTCATGATTATCTACTCACATGTTCTGTGTAATAAGTCCGCCTGTGTCCGATTTCGTTGTAAAGAATAACTTATAAACTTCACTGAAGGCGGTTTCCATCTTCATTGTGGGCATTTGAAGCCCACAAGCATGTATTTCCTGGATGCGGTGAATGCTGTGCTCCCAGCATTCACCGAGATGTTGTGATGACGCTGTTGCACAATGCATGCTGGGAAGCCTGAGACTAGCTCCCAGGGGACTGTGGGAGGTCTGGGAGAGGCTAGAAACATGCCTACTCCCATGGGAGGAAAACCAGGAAGTGCTAAGAAGATTAGAAAAAAAAAGGTCATTACGGCGATTTAAATTTTTTTACACAGCATGTCAGCATCTAGGCAAGGAAGAGAATGCATAGAGATAATGTTCAAAATTTGGGTGGAACAGTTTCCAACTGATTGAAAAATCTCTATTTGACATCTCTCATCCAGCTATAAAGCATATGTGTGTAGTTAACCCCCAGCAGGCCATAATGCTGCAAACTATGAAAAGATGGCTCCCTTCCAATCATTCTGCAAGAGAAATTGACCTCGCTTGAAGCTAAACTGAAGGAAATCTTTTGATGGGCAGATAATGCCTACATGTCCAACAGTCCCTTGTCATCTGCAGCTTCGACAGCTTTTGTGATATCTGGTACTTATCTGTACACATAACATATGCTTTTCTCTACAGCTGACCGATAAAACACTATAATTGTAGCATTGTTTTGTAAAGTATAAAAAAGTTTCATTTGCAGAGACCAATAGGTTATCTGATTAAAAATTATAGCAACTGGGCGTTTGAGCTCCCCATAGATTCAGATATTTATTGTTAGCAACAAGTGGCAGTGATAAGGTATTGATTGTGCTGGGGCCCTTGTCCCTGGGAGCCCTTTATGTAGAATTTCCCTGCCTCCTACACTTTACTAAACAGGAGTATCTCACTCATTAGATCACACTAGGATGTTGGAGAACAGTGACTCTATGTATATCCACTCTGTGCATGACTGCTCATGTGCAGCAGTAAATAATGAAAGCTAATCTCATGTCTACGTGATGTATGGTAATGCATAATAAAGACAAATCCTTAAAAAGAGAGCAGAAAATGAGATGTCAAAGTGCTGAAGGCGTTATAATTCATCACATTAAATTGCTCTACAAGAAATTTTACTTTTTGCGAGAAGACTTTTTTTTTTTTAGCTGTCTGACTTCAGTTGTATTCCGTTAGCCTCTATACATGAATATATACTGAGCAGGGAAAATGCAAGTACTTTATTTTATACGTGAAAACAAAAGTGCAGCGCCTAAATGATCAAGAATGAATATAGCAGAATCACAAACCAAAGTGTAAATGATATGACAAAAATAACCAACAAAAAAGTGACTTTAAAAATGTTTTTGTTGGTTATTTTTAAGTATATTATTTCCACTTTGGATTTTGATTATAAGATTGTTATATTCTTTCTTGATCACTTAGGCGCTGCACTTTTGTTTTCACATTTTTTTGGGGGGGTTTGTATACTTACTTTCTAGCTGCCTAAAGGCCCATAAACACAATCATAGCTACATAGTCAATAAGGTTGAAAAAAAAGACACCAGTCCTTCCAGTGGATCAGAAAATTGTGCGAAAAATAACGCTTTCGTACAAAAATCTGATTGTTAGTACACAACTTTCGAGATCTGATCAGGACGGGTCGTGCAAAATGATAGATGGGACAAGCACGAAAATTTTGCTCATACGATACCAGATCGTACAATTTTTGTTTAATCAGTACACTTTTTGTCTGAAAATACAATACAAATACATTACATTACATCACTTCTGAATTTTTATTGTTGTACAAGAATTTTTGTAGCTTTAGTAACCTCTTCATTTTCGATATGGAGACTACCATGCAAAAAAAAAAAAAAAAAATGGACGATAATTTGTCCAATAATCTCATCGTGTGTACTAGGCTTAAGTATTGTACTTATTTGATTTCAGAAGCTAAGCAGGGTTGGGCCTGGTCTGTACTTGGACTGGAGACCGCCTTACTTTACTTGCTAGCTGCATAAATATTCTCTTTTTCCCGTCGCTGACTATTTTTGAGTTTACTTTATTTCAAATCCTTTTATTATTGAGTTGCAATTCCTTTAACAGCCAGTGAGAGTGACGTCATCTTGGCTCTGGCCACTCACACAGCCAGAGTTCGCGAATCCGGAAGGAGGACCGGGTGAAGATGAAAGCCTTGTCAGTGGTGACAGCTCGCCGCCGGAAGGCTTTGTTCTAAGGCAGTGGTTCTCAACTCCTGTCCTCGGGACCCACTAACGGGCCAGGTTTGCAAGATAACTAAAATACATCACAGGTGATATAATTTCCTGCTCAGTGATTGCAGCATTCTAGTCTGCATCTCCCCAAGGTAATACTTAAAATCTGGCCTAGTAATGGGTCCTGAGGACAAGAGTTGACAACCACTGTTAATTTTGTCGACTAAAACGACTAAAACATTTTAGTCGACTAAATGAATACTATTTTAGTCGACTAAAATACGACTAAAACTAAAACAATTGAGAGGACTAAAATACGACTAAAACTAAAATGGCATTTTATTCAAAAGACTAAAATGGGACTAAAACTAAAATGGCATTTTAGTCAAAAGACTAAAACTAAATTGAAATTTGACTTCAAAATTAACACTGGTCTGTAGTGCATGTTCATACCTCAATACATTAAATAATAACATATGAGATTTTTCACTCCAGCAGTATATAATGAGTTTGGAAATTGTAGAGAAATGTTAACTAATGCATTTCAATTTAATTCGATTTTAGATGACTAAAATGAGTTTTAGTCGACTAAAATGTACTGGAGATTTAGTCGACTAAATACGACTAAAACTAAAACAATTGCAGAAGACTAAAATGGGACTAAAACTAAAATGCCATTTTAGTCCTAAGACTAAGACTAAAACAAAATCGAAATTTGCTGCCAAAATTAACACTGTTGACAACCACTGTTCTAAGGTACGTTTCACATAATGTGAAATACTAGCACATTATGACTTTACCTTGCAGGTTCCAAAAAAAAAAAAAAAAAAAAAAACACAGCAGTTTACTACCTCTTTAAAATCATTGCGAAAATATATCACCTAAAGCCCAGTTCCAGGAGAAGCAATGTAAGTGTATACGGTAAAAAAGTAAAAATGTTCCTTTGCAGGGGGGCTGCCCTAACACTGCAAGAGTAAAATGATAGGTTAGGCCTACAGGGGAAAGCAGTTTTATTTAACAGAACCTCTGCTCCCCCAGCAGCTGGTGCTCCCCTACACTCTAGCAGTAGACAGTTTCTCCACATTCCCACATCCAGGAGATATGGACCCTGCACTGGACTTGATGATGTCAGATGACCTGTAACCATCAGAGCATAGGGGAGAAGAACCTGCGGGGATTGGTCTTACAGAACGGAGGGAGCCTGGGAAAACAGAGGACTGGGTAAGTTAAAGTGCTTTTCTTGTTCCCTGGGACCTAAACCAGAATTTTACCCTTGCCGTGTGGGAGCACACAAGGGAGCAATTTTACTTTCCATGGAGTTGGGCTTTAATTGGATTCAAAGAGTTTTTTTAGTTGCCCCTCCCGACAGTTCTTGCCTTTAGGAGCCACATATTTTGCAGTGAAGCACACACACCAGTGTCACACCAGACTATCAACAGCTATGGGATCCGACGGAACAAGAAGACCGGTACAGTCTACTAGCATTATATTTTATACAAGAAGCAACAGCATTTGGCAGTTTGCACAAAGGTAATCTATATATGGTTCAGCCATTTTTATCAATTATTGTAATTCAGAGTTAGTTGTTTTAGAGTACTGACATTACCTTAAAGCAGTACTGAACCCAATCACAGATTGAATATATTGCAGCTTACCAATCCTTAATTCAAACTTTGTGCAGTGACCGGCATTTTACAGCATTGTAAAACAGTGGTCACTGCAAAGAAACACAGAAAACAAATGTTTTCTGTGTGTCCCATTCACACAGCAATGAAGCCTGAAGCTGAGCTGTGGTAAAGACATGCTGCAGTGCACCATATAGGATACACAGCTCTCAACTGTCCCTGATTTGGAGCAATGTCCCTCTGTCCCTCATTCCTCCTCATTTGTCCCTCATTTTGGTCTGATCTGTATAGTTGTATATAAAATGCACTTTTTATCTATCAAAAATGGTTTCCCAGTGCTAAACCTTTCATCTACTTTCTAAATTGCTGCATTTGTAAATTCCAAAAGCCAATATAAAGCAACAGTAGCGGTAACAAAAAAAGCATTTGTGGGTTTAACCAATTATGTTTTTTTGTACAATTCTCCTTTAAGGGGGTGTGGCAAGGGGTGTGTCCTATGCCTGCATACTTTTGCTGATAGGTGTCCCTCATTCCCATTTCAAAAAGTTGGGAGGTATGAGGATAACATGCCCCTGTACAGCAGCAAAGCGCATCACATCGCACTGTTTTGCAGTAACATGAATGAAGTGTACTTTTGTACACTTCAAATAAAGCTCAGTAAAAAAGAAAAAAAGCTGTGTGATGTGCTGAATCACGCTCCCAGTGAGGAAACTACTGCGGCTTACCTCTCTGGCAGTTGTCTGTTCTGTGTGAATGAGCCCTAAATTTGGTGGCTGCATTCATTTTTATTTTTTATTTTAATTTTTTTAGGCTTTTTTTCCCTCCATTTTCACCTTGTGATACATACAGTAACACACTTAGGGTGGCTTCTCTATCTATGGAGGAGCAATGGAGTCATCTCCTTGGACAGCAGCGCTGTCTGGAGAGGAAGTGTTATGCCGCATACACACAACCGGACTTTACGACATACTTGGTTCGGTGGACTGGAGTCTGTTTGATAATTCGATCGTGTGTGGGCTCCAGCAGACTTTTTTTCCCCAAAAGTTTGACGGACCTAGAAATGAAACATGTTTCAAATCTTTTCGAGGGACTTGAGTCCGGTCGAAAAGTCCACTCGTCTGTATGCTAGTCCGACGGACAAAAACCAACGCTAGGGCAGCTATTGGCTACTGGCTATGAACTTCCTTGTTTTAGTCTGTCATCATGTACGAATCCGTCGGACTTTGGTTGATCGTGTGTAGGCAAGTCCGTTCATTCGGAAAGTCTGTCGTAAAGTCTGTCGAAAAGTCCGCAGGACAAAGTCTGCCGTAAAGTCCGCTCGTGTGTACGCGGCATTAGATGGACCAAGAGATGTCTAACTCCAGCTAACCCTTTTAAGCAGTTACAGAAACAGTTTTTCCTTTTGCCATAAATGTTTCAACTAAATTAATAAAAGCTGAGCATTATAGGCACCGTCAGTGTTAAATGGTTTGTCTTAACCTTCTAACGTCCATTCTGCTGCACAGTTTGGCCTGTTGTGCCCATTGAGAAAAGGTAGTTGAAATTGATGTAGAAGGTGGCCAGGTCTAAGACCACAGTGTCCATCCAGACACTTCATCTTCAGCACAGCTGTTATGCTGGACCTAAAAACAGGAGTTTTGTTGTTGGGTGGGCAAAGCCTGATGGGAATTCTAAAAGAGACTATTTTCCCATCAGGACCGCCTCCCTCATGCCTGAGAGTAGAAGGCAGTGAGCGGATTCCATAGCCGCTATTCATCTGAAAAGTGCCTATGTAATTTGCCCACTGCCAAACACCGTCATTAACAAGGCAGGCGGACCGGACCTATCGGGAAGCTAGTCTCTCAGCATCTCCATCAGGCTCCTCCGACTGTCCGAATTCAGCCCCATGTCACTGGTCGCTAGGACACTGCCAGTCTGCATCCTAGCAATCAATTAAGCAGACATATAAAACAAAGTCTGTTTCACATGGGCTTCAGCTTAAGTGCAGTGTGAACAGCAAACCTTGACAAGGCTTTTGCAGAGCTTTCAGCAAGCCTTGTTGAAGCTTTTAAATTACCATTCAACTCCAGTTTGTCAATGTTGAACACAGATCCTAATAGGAGTGTTGATTGCCACTTTAAGAAAGCTTCTAGAAGGCTTCAGCAGGCTTTCAACAAGCTTCAAGAACTGCTGAAGCCTGCTAGTAGCTTGTTTTAAGAGGCAATTAGCACTCCCATTAGGATCTGTGTTCAGCATTGACAAGCTGGAGTTGAATTGTACTTTACAAGCTTCATCAAAACTTGCTGAAAGCTCTGTGAATACTTTGTCAAGGCCCCGTGATTGTGTGATTGTACACAGCAGGAGCCTGTCAGCAGATCCCAGCCAACGATTCACAGACGGGACCTGCTGATCGGTTGTGAACAATCACAGCCCAGAGCTCTGTGTTGGTAATTAACACAGAGCTCTGTACAGAGAGAACGTTCTCTTTGTTTCTCATCCCTGCAAAGCAGGGATGAGAAACGTAAAAATCTATTAGTAAAAGCAGCACACTTTACACATAGTTAGGCACACACTTAACCCCTTGATCACATTAAATGTCAACCACCTTACCAGCCAGTGTCATTAGTACAGTGACAGTGTATAATCTTATCACTGTATTAATGTCACTGGTGATGTCAGTGGCAGTTAGTTAGTTCCCTCCAATATCAGTTAGTGTCAGATTTCTCGCTGCACTATTGTAGTCCCATCATAAGTCACTGATTGCCACGTAGTATAAAAAAAAAAAAAAAAATTCTAGTATATATACCATAGTTTGTAGGTGCTATAACTTTCACCCGAACCAATCAATATACACTTATTGGGATTTTCTTTTAAGACATGTAGCAGAATACATTTTGGTCAAAATTTATGAAGAAATTAGATTTTTTTATTTTTTTATTGGATATGTTTTGTAGCAAAAAGTAAAAAAATTGTGTGTTTTTTTCAAAATTGGTCTATTTTCAACTATATCGCAAAAAATAAATACCACCAAAGAGAGCTCTACTTGTGTAAAAATAATTATAGAAATATTGTTTGGGTACAGCGTTGCATGACCACACAATTACTAGTTAAAGTAGCGCAGTGCTAAATAGCGAAAAATGGCCTGGTCATGCAGGGGGTAAAATCTTCTGAAGGTCAAGTGGGTAAATGTACCAGGAGGCCAATCACTGATTAGACACATTCAATATAGGGAACAGTCTAGGTGACAAGTAGTGCCGTTTAACCACCCCTCGCCTGCCGTATTGTATAATGATGGCGGCAGGGTGGTTCTCTTGTTCTGGGACGATGTCGTATGATCACATCCCAGTCTCGCTGCACATGCGCGGCGATCGACAAGGCGCTGTGTCCCTGAGACACGGCGCATTCCTGATCTTGGTAAAGAGCAGATGATGAGGCTCTTTACCCATGTGATCAGCTGTGTCCAATCACAGCTGATCACACGTAAACAAGGAAATGCCGGTTATCGGCTTTCCTTTCCTCACACTGACAGCGTGTGAGGAGAGGAGAGCCGATCAGCGGTATTTCCCCATAGGGGAGATCTGCACAGATAATCAGGGCACTGATCATCACTGCCTTGATTACCAGTGGAGCCCCAACAGTGCCTTGCAGTGATGGCAGTAAGTGCCCATCAGTGATGCCAACCAGTGCCCATCAGTAATGCCAGTTGGTGCTGCCTTTTAGTGCCCATCAGTGCTGCCCTTCGGTGCCCATCAGTGCTGCCCATCAGTGCCACATATCAGTGCTCATCAGTAATGCCAGTTGGTGCTGCCTTTTAGTGCCCATCAGTGCCTGTTCATCAATGCTCATTAGTGCTGCCCATCAGTGCCACCAGTCAGTACCCATCAGTGCCACCAATTAGTGCCCATAAGTGTCACCTATCAGTGCCCATCAGTGCTGCATATTAGTGCCTCCTTATCAGTGCCACCTCATCAGTGCCGTTTCAACAGTGCCCATCAGTGCAGCCTATCAGTTCCCATCAGTGCCACTTCATCAGCACACATCAGTAAAGGAGAAAAAATACTTATTTACAAAATTTTCTAACATTTTTACATTTTTTTAGCTAAAAATAAAAAAAAACTGTGGTTATTAAATACCATCCAAAGAAAGCGCTATTGGTCTCAAAAAAATGATAAAGATTTCATTTGGGTACAGCGTTGCAGGGCAACAGCACTGACAGCTGAAAATTGGCCTAGGTAGGAAGGGGGTGAAAGTGCCTTGTATTGAAGTAGTTAAATTATACTTTTTTTCTACCGTAACGCTTTGCTATTATCTGTCTTCTTGGCAGCTGTGATACTTAGGTGTACTTCTATATGACAAGCTGTTATTAAATTTGGAGCTATGAAAAGTGTGCAAAAAATTCTAATGGAGACCAAGTATCAGGAATGCACGGATATTGTTGCCAAAGAACAGGAAACACGCCATTATCATTGAATGAATGATTTTACCTCAGAAAACCTGCTAGACAGTTTGTATAATGTGATGTGAAGTTTTTAACTGACACCTTCAGAGGATATGACTATATTTGCAGCGACTATAATGTGATGTCACAGCAGTTGGTAGCAACTGTGTCCGATCTAATGGCAATTTAAAGTATAACTAAAGGCAAGACTGTTAGTTTACATTTTGGATAGAGTGAAGAGGAATTAGAACCCCTGTTAGGTTTTCCCCTGTAGTGAAAATCACCATCCTGGTGACCATTTTTGCAGAGACTAAAAGTGAAAGAAAATCTTAAATTTTGGGTTGTCCTCAGAACAGGAATAGAGGGGAAATCTTCCAATGGGGACATTAGTTTAGGTGACCCTGGTGACTGCCAGAGATTTCCCTCACTTTGGAGATATTTCCTCTCCCTTCTTGTTTAGGCTATGGGACAAGAAGAAGGGACATCTCCCCAATAGATGGTAAAAATGAACCTGACAGGGGTTATAACCCTCCCTTTCTCTATCGCAAAATGAAAAAAAGTTTTGCATTTATCTCTACTTTAAAGTGGTTCTAAACTCAAAAAAGTTTTTTTTGGCCTGTATGCATTTTTTTGAATTAAGATAAAGAAAAACTTCCAATACCTGTTTCCCTCCCTCCATCCATAAACACTTACATGAGTTCTCTCATGCTCCAGCACTGTCTCCGGCTCCCTCAGAGGAAAGCAGCAGGAGCCTTAGGCTCCTCCTGCTGCTGTCAGTCAAATCCTGTGAGAAGGGATTAAGGGTGTGGCCAAGCCGCACTTTGTTTGTCTATGGACACACTCAGCACATGGCACATGACTTGCTATAGAGGAACTCTCAGGAAGAAGTAGTGGAGAGCACCCACAGGGGAGTTCCAGAAAAGAGGGTAAGGGGCACTCTAGATGATAATAGCTGAGCTGTCCCACTAAAAGTCAACCAAATAAAAAGATTACAGAAAAAAAAATATAAAAAGATTTCAAATGATTGATCCATAAAACATCAATCAAAGCGCAAACAAATGTGAAATTGCAATGTTGTTGCAATTTCTTCACCTTATATAAATTACACGTGACAAAAAATAATTAATGTTTGTATATAGAAAAAAAACAAAACATTAAGACAAATAGAAAGAAAGTGCAGCCACTATAAAGTCCACATATGACGTGATCAAAAACAATCGCACTATTTGCTTGAACAATAGTGATGTCTTTGTGATAATAAATAATACATGTATAAAAACCTCAGTGGTAAAAAAAAAAATGCAGTAAACTTGTTACCTGAAACTTTCAAAAACATAGACCAGGGATATGCAATTAGCAGACCTCCAGCTGTTGCAAAACTACAAGTCCCATCATGCCTCTGCCTTTGGGTGTCATGCTTGTGGTTGTGACTTGCTATGCCTCATGGGACTTGTAGTTCTGCAACAGCTGGAGGTCCGCTAATTGCATATCCCTGACATAGACCATGTGTTGAGTAAAAATCAGGTGCTAACAATCCAGTGTGTAGACTGTGTAAACTTCTTTCCTCCGACACCACAAATACACACCATCTACTTACCAGATAGTTAGACCTAATGCTAAGGTCAAATGGCGCTTATGCATAAAACCATGCAACAAGGTCATCAAGCAGCCATAAGGATGGATGTCATCACTCCACAACACTCATCCGCCAATTCACTGCAGCTGTTTAACCAAGTTTAAGGGGGCTCAAACCCCTAGGGATGATGTTGTCAGTACCCCCACCAATCCCAATAGTGCATTAACTTTAAAAAAAAAAACACTTTATTTAATTAAAAAGAAACGCACAAAGATCATGATAGGAACAGGATGTGAAAGTGAAAGCACAACGCTCGGCCAAGTACGTGCGAGATGACACCAAAATCAACATCCTACTCAACTAGTTTTACTGCACTATCATCGCATAAAACAGCTAGGTATAACATCTTTTTTAAATTTTTGAAAAAAAAAACTTGAATATTACTGTAAGCTTCACCTCTCATCCATTTAAAATGCTGTAGATCATCCTAAATATGTTTAAATGATTATTATGCAGAATTTACAGCTGTGCTCATAAGTTTACATACGCTGGCAGAATTTATGATTTCTTGGCCATTTTTCAAGGAATATGAATGATAACACAAAAATTTTTATTTCACTCATGGTGTATTTGGCTGAAGCCATTTATTATCAATCAACTGTGTTTACTCTTTTTAAATCATAATCACAACAGAAACTACCCAAATGACCCTGATCAAAATACAAAAATTATGGAAATGAGAGTTTTAAGGTGCAGAAATTATTCTGATTAACACATAATCAATATTATCAAAATTGTTCATTGTATGAACATTAAAATGTTAAAAAACAACATATGAAAATCATACGATCGTGGTACAAGGGATTTGCGGCTCTACATGTTTCGCCATCATACTGGCTGCTTCAGGAGCTTATGATCAACCTTATGTACAGTAACACTATAAATAAGCAGAAAAAAGTATATTAAATACATTTAAGCAAAGAAAAAAAAAAAAAAGGAAAAATTCCAAACAATCGTTTGTAGAGGCTATAAGTGTCTACATTTATACGCAATATATATACAATCATTTACATAAATCATCTGATGATTGAATCCTCACCCCAAATGCAAATGCCACTCCGAAGGACTATTAAGACCCAAGAAGGGACAGTTCCAGCGAAGTATTAGTATGTCACAGAGGGGGTATCCCCCTTAATTTAACCTGCAGAAAGATATCCTTATTTAAATCTAGAAAAATGTATGTGTCACATTCAGACCTGATTATTCCACTTCCACCTACCCTGTGTCAATAGATAGCCAAAACCAAGAAAATGGTATCTTTAGAGGTAAATACCCAGATAGGGATGAAGAACCTAAGGAGGCATACAATATATCTATGAGTAACTATGTTTATAGTAACTATCATCTACAAAGGCCTGACATGTTACATTTATCTTACCTATAATGGCTAATCTTCTGATATCGGAGTGAAATTTCCTCTTTTTTTTATGAAGATAAAGGATCAGGTGGATCCAAATTACTAAGCAGAGACCCTATGTTGGAGACAAGAGCTCCTAAAAATGACAACATAATTCGATTAGAACCCTAGCTGACTAAAGTCTTACTTCCAGTATTCTCAAGGAATCAGCTGGCCATATAAATAGCTTACCATTCATGAAAATTACTCCTGCAGGGGATTTATTGTGACCCTGATCAAAAGTTTACATACCCCAGTTCTTAATACCGTCTATTGCCCCCTTTAACATCAATGACAGCTTGAAGTCTTTTGTGGTATTTGTGAATGAGGCTCTTTATCTTCTCAAAAGCTGCCCATTCCTCTTGGCAAAAAGCCTCCAGTTCCTGTAAATTCTTGGGCTGTCTTGCATAAACTGCAAGTTTGAGATCTCCCCAGAGTGGTTCAATGATATTGAGGTCAGGAGACTAAGATGACCACTCCAGAACCTTCACTTTATTCTGCTGTAGCCAATGACAGCTCGACTTAGCCTTGTGTTTTGGATCAATGACATGTTGGAATGTCCAAGTACTTTCCATGTACAGCTTCCTGGCTGATGAATGCAAATGTTCCTCCAGTAATTTTTGATAACATACTGCAACATACTGCATTCATCTTGCCTTTAGATTTCCTGTGCCTTTGTAGCTCACACATCCCCAAAACATCAGTGATCCACCTCCGTGTTTCACAGTAGGAATGGTGTACCTTTCATCATAGAAAAACAGGGAGGGCACACCGACATTACCAAAGATAAAATGTATTTAAATAGTAAAAACAAAAATAATACTCACAAACAGACTTTTAAAAAGGCTTAACATTGCTCCAAAAATTTGGAACCGTGTCTTATAGACTCCTGCAACCTGGACCGGATGTTAGGAGGTTAGGATAGCAGCTGCTATCGCTGTGGCTCTGATGAAGAGGGTACTCCCTCGTAACGCGTAAGCCATTTGCGATGCCATCTGGTTCCTCCTAACATCCGGTCCAGGTTGCAGGTCAATGTTAAGCCTTTTTAAACGTCTGTTTGTGAGTATTATTTTTGTTTTTACTATTTAAATAAATTTTATCTTTGGTAATGCACAAGGTCGGTGCGCCCTCCCTGTTTTTCTATATATTTCAGCTCTAAGGATACCCATTGTTCTGAGGAGGGCAGCAAGACCTTTGACATTCCATATTCTATCCAAAAGGTTGGATAAACCTCCTACACATTGACTAAGCTCCTTGTGTTGTTTGTTCCTTTCATCATAGGCCTTGTTGACTCCTCTGCAAATGTAGTGTTTATGGTTGTTGCCAAAAAGCTCAATTTTGGTCTCATCACTCCAAATGACTTTGTGCCAGAAGGTTTGAGGTTTGTCTCTGTGCCGTTTGGCATATTGTAAGCGGGATACTTTGTGGCATTTGCGTAGTAATGGCTTTCTTCTGATGACTTGACCATACAGCAAGTCTTCAAGGGCCTCCTTATTGTGCATCTTGAAACAGCCACACCACATGTTTTCAGAGTCCTGTATTTCATCTGAAGTTATTTGTGGGTTTTTCTTTGCATCTTGAACAATTTTCTTGACCAGAACCCCTCATTTTCCACTTCTTGATTAAAGTTTGAACACTGCTGACTGGCATTCTCAATTCCTTGGATATATTTTTATATATATGTTTTATACAGTTCAACTACCTTTTTCCACAGATCCTTTGACAATTCTTTTGCTTTCCCTGTGACTCAGAATCCAGAAACGTCTGTCAGGAGTCTAGAAAAGCATTGACCATTTATACACACACACACACACACACTAATTACAAGCAAACAGATCACAAGTGAGGATGGTTACCTTTAATAGCCATTCAAACACCTTTGTGTCAACTTGTGTGCATGTTATCCGGCCAAAATCACCAGGGTATGTAAACTTTTGATCAGGGTCATTTGGGTAGTTTCTGTTGTGATTATGATTTAAAAAGAGTATACACAGTTGATTGATAATAAATGGCTTCAGCCAAACACTAACCATGAGTGAAAGAAAAGTTTTTTTTGTTATCATTCATTATCTCTGAAAAATGGCCAAGAAATTATAAATTCTGCCAGGGTATGTAAACTTATGAGCACAACTGTATATAGCGCCAACTAATTGTGCAGTGCTTTACAAAGAAAAAACACATTTTTTGTCAGGTGTTCCACATAAGACATCACCTGAATTTCTACAACACTACTCCCAGTAATAAATTGTACAAAAACACTAAAAAGGAACTTGTCTTATTTGCTGTCTTTTGATCTGCAAATATAGCTTCAAAAGTCTTTTCTTACATCTGTTTGATAAGCAGTGGTGGCTGGTGCCCCAGCCGGGGGGGGCGGGGGCAAACAGGGGTGAACTCACGCGGTTGGGCTCTGGTGTTCACAGCGATGCAGAGCGAGATCACTCCCTCCGATGGGGACAGCTTCCGGATCTCCGCGTACATCCTCCCCCAGTACCAGCCAATACAGTCGCTTCTCCTCACGGGCAATCAGGTCTCAGGACCCGCTTCCTGATTGGCAGGGAGGAGAAGCAGGAAGACAGTATTAATTCGCTATTGTGCCCACATTTTTTTGAAGCCAAATAGAGCCTCAGGCACTAATCATGTGCTTCCAACCCCCCCCCCCCCAGAAACCCATGTGTCCGGTGCCCTGCATGTAAATTAGGGGCTGGATGCATAGATTAGGGGGGCGGTGCCCCTGCGCCCTAATGGAGTAGCCGCCACTGTTGATAAGTGTAAAGAATACCACTCTATCCTGTCAGAAATCTATCGCTGTCCTGTGATCTCAAGCACTACTATCAGCCCTGTCCAGCTCTCCTCTTTGGGTTACAGAATGCCTCCCCACTTTGACTTGTATGGGGAGCTCAAACAAAATCAAAAATGGGCTCTTGCCCCAAGAACCCAAGCCAACTGATCCTGCCCCCTCCATAGCCTGGGACTTCAGTGAGCACTGGAGGGGCAGAGCAGAGAGCTGGTGACTGACAGTCACCGGTTCTCTGCTCACTGAAGACCAACAACTTAGCTGGTGGCGGATCGATGCTGCAGCCATCTATGTAAGTATAAAGGTTTGTTAATTACTTTCTCGCACTTCTCTTTTAACTGATTGCCTGGGGTTCAGCTTTAAACAAAATGTGTCTTAACAGAAGTCTATACAGGTGCATCTCAAAAAATTAGAATATCATCAAAAAGTTAATTTATTTCAGTAATTAAATTCAAAAAGTGAAACTCATAGATTCATTACACATAGAGTGATATATTTGCCAATCGACCAAGCAATGGGGGGGGATTTTGACTGAATGGGGGCGGGGAGTTTGTTTGCCCCCCCCCCCAAATGGAGCACCAGCCGCCACTGGTATACATTCAATACTTGGTCAGGGCTCCTTTTGCATGAATTGCTGCATCAATGCGGTGTGGCATGGAGATGATCAGCATGTGGCACTGCTAAGGTGTTATGGAAGCCCAGGTAGCTTTGATAGTGGCCTTCAGCTCATCTGCATTGTTGGGTCTCTCATTTTCCTCTTGACACTACCCCACAGATTGTCTATGGGGTTTAGGTCAGGCGAGTTTGCTGGCCAATCAAGCACAGTGATACCATGATCATTAAATCAGGTTTTGGTACTTTTGGCAGTGTGTGCAGGTGCCAAGTTCTGGTGGAAAATGAAATCAGCATCTCCATACAGCTGGTCAGCAGAGGAAAGCATGAAGTGCTCTAGAATTTCCTGGTAGAGGGCTGCACTGACTTTGGACTATAAAACACAGTGGACCAACACCAGCAGATGACATGGCTCCCCAAATCATCACTGACTGTGGAAACTTCACATTAGACCTCATGCAACTTGGATTCTGTGCCTATCCACTCTTCCTCCAAACTCTGGGACCTTGATTTCCAAATGAAATGCAAAATTTACTATCATCCTTCATCGAAAGGAAGTCCTTTTTCTCCTTAGCCCAGGTAAGACGCTTTTGACGTTGCCTCTGGTTCAGAAGTGTCTTGACACAAGGAATGCGACAGTTGTAGCCAGGGGCGGACTGACCATTCGGTCCCTCGGTCGCCGACCGAGGGCCCGACGTCAGGAGGGGCCCCATGAGCTGCTCAGTCAGCAGCGGAAAAAAGCCGCCCGCCGCACTGCACTAAAACCCCGTCCTCCCGGTCGCCGCGGCCAGCCCGCTGCCAGAGCAGACCTCGGCTTAGGATGAGAGAGGCTCTGTCAGCAGGGAGGGACGGGGCAGGGAGCTCCACTGACGCTCTGACCCTGCCCTGCCCCGCCCCTCCTCATGTAGTCTGAGTCTGTATAGAGCGTCTCTCCTGCACTTCTGAGAGCTCCGCTCTGGACCACAAAAATCCCCGCCCCTACCGATGAAAGCTCCGCCCCCTACCGACGAAAGCTCTGCCCCCTACCGGCGAAAGCCCCGCCCCTACTGACGAAAGCCCCGCCCCCGGACCTCTGAGAGCGAGAGGTGAGCCCGACTGGTCAGGTATGTCCTTCTGCCTACCGTAGATACCCGTCCTGTAGACCCCTTTTTTTTTGCTAAAGCATCCCTGGAAATGTTGTTTATCCCCCTGTATAGCTGTGCATTGCTGAAAGTTTGAATTTTAAAACTGGCTACCTGGTCATCTCCTGTAGTCGCATCCCCAGTCTGGTTATCTCCTATAGTCGCATCCCCAGTCTGGTTATCTCCTATAGTCGCATTCGCAGTCTGGTTACTTCCTGTAGACGCATTCGCAGTCTGGTTATCTCCTGTTGTCGCATTCGCAGTCTCTGGTTATCTCCTGTAGTCGCATTCGCAGTCTCTGGTTATCTCCTGTAGTCGCATTCTCAGTCTGGTTATTTCCTGTAGTCGCATTTGCAGTCTGGTTATCTCCTGTAGTCGCATCCCCAGTCTCTGGTCATCTCCTGTAGTCGCATCCCCAGTCTCTGGTCATCTCCTGTAGTCGCATCCCCAGTCTCTGGTCATCTCCTGTAGTCGCATCCCCAGTCTCTGGTCATCTCCTGTAGTCGCATCCCCAGTCTCTGGTTATCTCCTGTAGTCGCATTCGCAGTCTGGTTATTTTCTGTAGTCGCATTCGCAGTCTGGTTATTTCCTGTAGTTGCATTTGCAGTCTCTGGTTATTTCCTGTAGTTGTATCCCCAGTCTCTGGTTATTTCCTGTAGTCGCATTCGCAGTCTCTGGTTATTTCCTGTAGTCGCATCCCCAGTCTGGTTATATCCTGTAGTCGCATTCGCAGCCTCTGGTTATTTCCTGTAGTCACATTCGCAGTCTGGTTATTTTCTGTAGTTGCATTTGCAGTCTGGTTATCTCCTGTAGTCGCATCCCTAGTCTCTGGTTATCTCCTGTAGTCGCATTCGCAGTCTGGTTATCTCCTGTATTCGCATTCGTAGTCTGGTTATTTCCTGTAGTTGCATTCGCAGTCTCTGGTTATCTCCTGTTGTCGCATCCGTAGTCTCTGGTTATTTCCTGTAGTCATTTATGATATCTATGGCTATGCATATTTATTGAATCCATATTGAGCACTATATTTGATTGGCTGTTTGCTTCTGCTTAGGCCTGGCAAACACGCACAATCGCACATGATGATGACTTCATCATCATGTGCGTGATTGTGATTGTGCGTGTGTGCCAAGCAGAAGCAGCCAATCAAATATAGTGCTCAATATGGATTAAATAAATATTGGGAAGATTGTTCCTTCCATTGGTGATCAGTGGGAAGAATGTTCCTTACATTCGATGTCAGTGAGAAGAATGTTTCTATACATTGGTGGTCAGTGGGAAGAATGTTCCTTACATTGTTGGTCAGTGGGAAGAATGTTCCTTACATTGGTGGTCAGTGAGAAGAATGTTCCTTACATTGGTGGTCAGTGGGAAGAACGTTCCTTACATTGGTGATCAGTGAGAAGAATGTTCCTTACATTGGTGGTCAGTGAAAAGAATGTTTCTATACATTGGTGGTCAGTGGGAAGAATGTTCCTTACATTGGTGGTCAGTGGGAAGAATGTTCCTTACATTGGTGGTCAGTGAGAAGAATGTTTCTATACATTGGATGTCAGTGAGAAGAATGTTCCTTGCATTGGTGATCAGTGGGAAGAATGTTCCTTACATTGGTGATCAGTAGGAAGAATGTTCCTTACATTGGTGGTCAGTGGGAAGAATGTTCCTTTCATTGGTGGTCAGTGGGAAGAATGTTCCTTACATTGGTGGTCAGTGGGAAGAATGTTCCTTACATTGGTGGTCAGTGAGAAGAATGTTTCTATACATTGGATGTCAGTGAGAAGAATGTTCCTTACATTGGTGATCAGTAGGAAGAATGTTCCTTACATTGGTGGTCAGTAGGAAGAATGTTCCTTACATTGGTGATCAGTAGGAAGAATGTTCCTTACATTGGTGGTCAGTGAGAAGAATGTTTCTATACATTGGTGATCAGTGGGAAGAATGTTCCTTACATTCGATGTCAGTGAGAAGAATGTTTCTATACATTGGTGGTCAGTGGGAAGAATGTTCCTTACATTGTTGGTCAGTGGGAAGAATGTTCCTTACATTGGTGGTCAGTGAGAAGAATGTTCCTTACATTGGTGGTCAGTGGGAAGAATGTTCCTTACATTGGTGGTCAGTGGGAAGAACGTTCCTTACATTGGTGATCAGTGAGAAGAATGTTTCTTACATTGGTGGTCAGTGAGAAGAATGTTTCTATACATTGGTGGTCAGTGGGAAGAATGTTCCTTACATTGGTGGTCAGTGGGAAGAATGTTCCTTACATTGGTGGTCAGTGAGAAGAATGTTTCTATACATTGGATGTCAGTGAGAAGAATGTTCCTTACATTGGTGATCAGTAGGAAGAATGTTCCTTACATTGGTGGTCAGTAGGAAGAATGTTCCTTACATTGGTGATCAGTAGGAAGAATGTTCCTTACATTGGTGGTCAGTGAGAAGAATGTTTCTATACATTGGTGATCAGTGGGAAGAATGTTCCTTACATTCGATGTCAGTGAGAAGAATGTTTCTATACATTGGTGGTCAGTGGGAAGAATGTTCCTTACATTGTTGGTCAGTGGGAAGAATGTTCCTTACATTGGTGGTCAGTGAGAAGAATGTTCCTTACATTGGTGGTCAGTGGGAAGAATGTTCCTTACATTGGTGGTCAGTGGGAAGAACGTTCCTTACATTGGTGATCAGTGAGAAGAATGTTCCTTACATTGGTGGTCAGTGAGAAGAATGTTTCTATACATTGGTGGTCAGTGGGAAGAATGTTCCTTACATTGGTGGTCAGTGGGAAGAATGTTCCTTACATTGGTGGTCAGTGAGAAGAATGTTTCTATACATTGGATGTCAGTGAGAAGAATGTTCCTTACATTGGTGATCAGTAGGAAGAATGTTCCTTACATTGGTGGTCAGTGGGAAGAATGTTCCTTACATTGGTGATCAGTAGGAAGAATGTTCCTTACATTGGTGATCAGTGGGAAGAATGTTCCTTACATTGGTGATCAGTGGGAAGAATGCTCCTTATATTGGTGATCAGTGAGAAGAATGTTCCTTACATTGGTGATCAGTGAAAATGATATAAAGTTAACTCCATAGGAGAAGCGCTCCCCCCCCCCCCCCCGGGAGAGCACTTCTCCTAGGGAGTTATCTGATGTGGGGAGGAGCCGCGAGAGCCACCCCCAGATGTCGAGGTTCGGGGCCATTCTGTGCAAAACGAGCTGCACAGTGAAGGTAAGTATGATATGTTTGTTATTTAAAAAAAAAAAAAAAAAAAAAGAGCCTTTACAATCACTTTAATTTTGGAAAGGTACCATTGTTGCACTTTCTTTAATGTAATTCTGTGACGAACGCATGTAGTGTGGGCAGTGCAAAATGTAGGTGGGGATTTGTGTGGGTGTGGCTTGAGTGTGGGTGGGAACACATGAGCGGGGACAGGGGGCCCCAGGATCTCCTATTGCCCGGGGGCCCCATGAGTTGTCAGTCCGCCCCTGGTTGTAGCCCATGTCCTGGTTACGTCTATGTGTGGTGGATCTTGAAGCACTGACACCAGTCGTAGTCCACGTCTTGTGAATCTCCCCCAAATTCTTGAATGGCCTTTGCTTCACAATCCTCTCAAGGCTGCAGTTATCCCTGTTGCTTGTGCACCTTATTCTACCACACCTTTTCCTTCCACTCAACTTTACAATAATATGCTTGGATACAGCAATCTGTGAACAGCCAGTTTCTTTAGCAATGACCTTTTGTGACTAAGGCCCCATACACACTATCAGATTTTCTGCAGATTTTTGTCTTCAGATTTACCAAAACCATGTAGTGCAAGGGCCTGCCTGATCGCATACAAATTGAAACTCTTAAGGTTTGACCTTATATTATATGGTTTTGGTAAATCTGAAGACAAAAATCTGCAAAAAATATAATAGTGTATATGGGGCATTACCCTCCTTGTGGAGGGTGTCAATGACTGTCTTCTGGACAACTGTCAAGTCAGCAGTCTTCTCCATGATCGTATAACCTACTAAACCAAACTGAGAGACCATTTAAAGGCTCAGGAAACCTTTACGGGTGTTTTGAGATAATTAGCTGATTAGAGTGTGACACCATGAGTCTACAATATTTCACAATATTCTAATTTTCTAAGATACTGAATTTTGGGTTTTCACTAGCTGTAAGCCATAATCAAAATTAAAAGAAAGAAATGCTTGAAATATATCACTCTGTGTGTAATGAATCTATATAATATATGAGTTTTATTTTTTCAATTGAATTACTAAAATAAATTAACTTTTTTATGATATTCAAATTTTTTGAGATGCACCTGTATATCAAACTTAAAAGAGGAATAAATGAGAGAGAAAGTGGGATAGAGGATTTGGTTGCAAAAAAGGTATTGGAATCCACGGCAGCAAAAACTTGTATATTAAGGTTATCACTTTGATGATCCCAGAACAGGAACACTAAATAGACTTCAAAATTTTAAAACATTTTCCATAAAGCGATTTTATTGCTTTATTGAACATAAAAATAATAATAATGATAATAAAAAAATAATTAGCTAAGTGTAGAAACATTGTGTGTATGAACTAATACATTGGAAGAAACCCTAATCTGGACCTATCCATGCTGCACTTTCAAAGGGACAATGGTAATAGAAATGGTAACTCCTAAAATATAAAATGCATCACACATTCTCCTCGAGTATGACAATGGTGCCACGAGTGTGTCATAATGACAATGATCCATCTCAGCTACACAGTATTTTCTTGGTCCAAATATCAATATGAGAGAAATGTTGTATATTACTGATGTTTATTTGTATACTGTACACAGATACAAACAGAGCTATGAATAATTGCCCCTATAGCTGTGAGTCAGGCCACTATTGGCCAAGACATTTTTTTGGCAGTGCCTACATCTGACCCAATATGGGCAATGCAGTAAAGCACCAACTGGCAATATAGAGAGACAAAAGCAGCACAAGGAGCCAATCAGTTGTTCTACAAGGAACACGCTGAAAGGAGGAGAGCGCAAGGTTACAGTCTCAGAATGGAGAAGGGACATATAGAGCAGGGGATAATATAATAGTCACATATGTATGCTGATGCAATCCTCAAAACAATGGCTCCTTCCATTCTCCTGAATAATATCCGTGCAGGTAACAGACAGGTAGGAAAAAATGCATCAGTCCATATATTCGCATTAAATTGATATTAAACCCATCATTTGAAAAAAGACCTTTAGCAACTGATTTAATCATTTACTGAGTATGCAGCTTCTTTACTTTCTAATCCTTGCCCATGTCCCCATTTAAGCTAGTGCAATGACCACTTCCCCAGGTTTCCTGCTTCATGGAGGCTCTTTTCACTTGCAGCATCCTGTGAAACCAAAACCACTTTTGCATGCAGGGACCAGATTTTGCATTAAACACTTGCGGACCGGACCGTCCACTGTACATTTGCTGCTGCAGGTCGGCCGCTCTGTGCCAAATCACGTACGTGACACTTCCGGGTCTGGGGTGCGCACGTGCGCTGCCGGCTACCCACTCCCGCTGTGATCACACACAGCGGAAGCCCAGCAGCAGGTACTGCAGACTCGAAGTCCGCCGACATCCGCTGATTGTACAGTACACAGGCAGAACGGCAATCTGCCTATGTAAACAAGGCAGATTGCCGTTCTGTGAGGAGGGAAGGCATTGATTCTGTGTTCTTGCAAAGCAGGGAAAAGGATCTTTGCATTCCCTTAGTAAAAACACCTCCCCCACAGTACACAAGCACTGGCTAGGAACACATGTAACCTTTTAAATTGCCCCTGCTGTTAACCCCTTCCCAGTGTCATTAGTGCAGTGACAGTGCATATTTTTTTAGCACTGATCACTGTATTAGTGTCACTGGTCCCCAAAAAGTGTCAGTTAGTGTCCCGATTTGTGCGCTGCAATATCGCAGCCCCGCTATAAGTCGCTGATCGCCGCCATTACTAGTAAAAAATAAAAATAAATAAAAATATCCCATAGTTTGTGAACGCTATAACTTTTGCGGAAACCAATCAATATACGCTTATTGGGATTTTTTTTTACCAAAAATATGTAGCAGAATACATATTGGCCTAAATTTCTAAAGAAATTTGTTTTTTTTACATTTTTTTTATTGGATATGTTTTATAGCAAAAAGTAAAAAAATATTGTTTTTTTTTTTTCAAAATTGTCAGTCTTTTTTTGTTTATAGTGCAAAAAATAAAAAATCGCAGAGGTGATAAAATACCACCAAAAGAAAGCTCTATTTGTGGGAAAAGAACACAAATTTTATTTGGGTACAGCGTTGCACGACCAAACAATTGGCAGTTAAAGTAACACAGTGTAGTATCGCACAAAATGGCTTGGTCATGGAGGGGGGTAAATCTTCTGGAGGGCAAGTGGTTAGAGTGGTTGTAAACCCATACATATACCCAGTTAAGTGACTGGCCTCAGGTGATACACAGAGATGAAACAAATCCTCTTACATAAGTTGTGCCTGTTTATCTAGAGCCGTCTTTCTCCTACAGCCATTGAAATGCAGAATTTGCACAGGATCTCTCAGCTCTGAAAAGCAGAGGGGGGAGAGCTAAAGTTACATCAGTGAGGAGAGCACCGAGAGCTGATTGGAGGGCAGGGAGACACCCCCCTTCACACAGAAACAGAGCTGAGACTGTCAATCAGCTGGAGGTCCCTCCCCGTCACCATTTTTCTCTTGGTGTCAGGAAAACTTGTCAGAAGTTACTCATACTTATAGCAGAGGAGGGAGGCAGCAGACAGAAATTACACTTAGTGCTCTGGATTGAGACAGGCACGCACTATAGAGGGATATGCTTTGTTTATATTTCATGTCTAAGGATTACAACTACTTTGGATAGAAACACAAAGTCCGGTAGCCTAGGAAGGCCTCTGCTCCTCGCTCCTCCTCCCCTTCCAAGCTAGCACACTGGCTTAAGACTGCACTGTCCACAGGTAACTCTTTCCTGTGAAGACTGGAAGATCAGATACGCAGCATTGAGAGAGAGCCAGCAGCATTGAACGTTGTAAACTGCAAGTGCTGGGTAAGAATTTGAACAAATAGTTTACAGTGGAATGTTTATTTTCTTGTGCTTGATGTGTCAAGCTAAAATAAGCTGAGGCTTTAAAGTGGAGTTCCGCTTAAAAAAAAAAAGTCAGCAGCTACAAACACTGCAGCTGCTGACTTTTAATAATCAGTCACTTACCTGTCCCAGGGTCCAGCGATGCGGGGGAACAAAGCCCAGCTCGTCACCCCCTCCTCTCTGCGGTGCCGGCATTGTAACTGTGGGCACCCACTGCGCATGTGCGAGCCGCGCACCATGACTGGCCAGGCAATCCTCTGGGACCTGTGACGTGTCCCAGATGATAGCTGAGAGGGAGGGGGGAGAGGTGATCTCCCTTTAGGTGCCGCGGTGCGCCGGGAGGAAGTGGGAGCTGGAACCCTCTAAAAAGAGGTCATCTGCCCCCCCCCCCCCCCCCCCCAAAAAAAAAATGACATGCCAAATGTGGCATGTCAGGGGGTCACCTTCCCTTGAAGCAGACGTTCCATTTTTGGGTGGAACTCCATTTTAATACTACTATAAATGAAGGTCAAAACCAGGCCTTCCCTGCAGGTAGCCTGCATATTTATGGGCAACCTGGGATATCAGTAATTGATTAACTTAGGTACAGTTTGCTGCATGACGGTACACAACACTAGTCTATCTACATTTCTCTAAAACAAGTAATCATGATATTTCTGTTCAAGAGAAATCCATTTGGCACAAATGGTCTCCAGGGGTAATTTTGAGACACAACTGGACAAAGTTCCCATGTAAGGGAAACCTTCCTTCAATTCTCATTTGTTCTACACTGTGAATGCACAAATACAGTATCTAGTAGCATTCTACATAATAAAACTGTACAATTATAGATGCAAAAGCTTTTGCTTAAGTAGGTCATACATAATGTAGGATCTTCCAGTCAATGGATTATTCCCTAATGAAGAAACATCATCTAATGTCCATGGAAGAGGTTCTCAGTCACATTAAATATAAAAAGTAATTGTGAAGTATATAGCATGTCTAGATAGTGTGTCTATAAACCATAAATATGTAAGTGTTTGCTGGGAATGATGTGTATACCGGAACAGAAAGGTATTTCAGTACCAATCATTTGCTGAAAGTCTTGTGCAAACAACACCCAAAGAAGTCATGTCAGGATACTACATGTATGTGGCTAATGGGGCGTACACACGGTCGGACTTTTCAACCGGACTGATCTGACGGACCAAATCCGGCGGACAATCCGATCGTGTGTGGGCTTCACTGGACCTTCAGCTGACTTTTCCAGTCGCAAATCTGACGGACTTTAGATTTGGAACATGCTTCAAATCTTTACGTCGTAACTCCGCCGGACCCAGAAATCCGCTCGTCTGTATGCTAGTCCGACGAACAAAAACCAACCCTAGGGCAGCTATTGGCTACTGGCTACTTCCTTATTTTAGTTCAGTGTACGTCATCATGTACGAATCCGTCGGACTTTGGTGTGATCGTGTGTAGGCAAGTCCGTTCGTTAGAAAGTCCGTCGGAAGTCCGTCAAAAGTCCGTCGAAAGTCCGCTGGAAAATTTGTCGGACCAGTCCGGTCCAAAAGTCCGCCCGTGTGTACGCGGCATAACACATGCAGTTTCTTCTATCAAACAAACTTGAGGACCCAAGTTGTGAGCTATGTAACTGAACTAAGTTTTATAACAACAATCTGCAACTTTTTCACACTAACTGGATGTGATTAAAATCCACTGGGTGCTCTGATCTGCACAGCCTTTCCTCCAAATATGGCCACTTTGTACTACGCATGCATGTGCTGGAACCATTCATTCCTATGGGAAAGATGTATTACATGTGAACACCTGAGGATGACATGAGTAATGAATTGAGCCTCTAAATGCATATGCAAATTGAAGCAGCCATTTTTGTGCAGGCAGTGGGTCCCTGTAATGAAGATCACTGGATTGGGGTTAAAGGCAAGTAAAGACCAGGTGGACAGCACTAAGAGCTCTAAGTACAATAAGAAATGAAAGTACTGGTGTACTGTTAAGGGTCATTATTACTAAAAGATGTTGTACTTTCATAACTGTATGCAACACATGCTATGACAGTATTCAGTATATGAATTTGTATTTGTTTAAAGTGGACCTTCTCTCATTTTACTACTTCCTTTATTTTATTCTTCCTCAGTTCAGCAAATTTCAACAAAGGTTCCTCTAAAGAGGAGAAGATACTTTTTCTGCACAGGGCAGCCTGTTCTTCTGCCTTCCTTGCCTATAGGACAGGGACGTGCAATCAGGTGGGGCAGAGAAACAAAAAAAATGTAAAAAAACCCCAAAAAACTATCGACTTTGAGGGTCATAGCTTGGCGACCAGAGGTCACAGAGACCCCAAATTTGGGGGGTGGGTAGCTGAAGTCATACCCCACCACTGGTCAATTTGGGGCTCCTATCATTCATGATTCAGGAGATACGGGGCTCCTAGCGCAGCCTGCCAGAAGCTACATACAGAGCGGCCAGGTTAAATACAAGCAGGCACACTCTGCAGCAGACTGAGAGGATGAGCTCACAGTGCCTCTCCTCACTTCTTGTCAGAAGCACTGAGCTCAATGGACAGCTTGGAGTCTTGGACGGATGATAAAGTACCATTGGCCCAAGCTGTCCAATAAAAATGCTGCAGTGGAGGCACGCCTCTTACTGCAGTGTCATAGAAGGGGAATGTGTCTAAAAGACAAATACTCCCTTCCAGCCCAGCCCTCTTAACTACAAGGGAAAAAAAAGTGTTTATGGGTATAAGATTTACCCATAATCCCATGTTTTTCTCACACAGTTAAGAGGGAGAATGGGAATCTGCTGCTTCTGAAAAGGTTCAAGCTAAATCATATATTATTATGCTATATGTTATAAGATAATAATGTATTATTTATCTATTTACTGTGAAATTACTGGTTTGAAGTAATAACTTCAAACTTCAGTAATTCGTCCGTTAAGCCACCTGCTTGAGTACAGTTTTTGAAAATATAGTAAATTACCTTAAAAATAATATATAATAATTATTTCTATATTACTTACTTATGGTAATTAGGCCCAAAGCCTCCTACGATTACCACGTCGCCTACCCCAGAAGGCTTTGGGGCTATATAGAACACACTTCGCATGCATGGTGGAGTGCCATCAAAGGGCTGGCTACTAAGGCCCAGAAGTCACCACTGGCTTTCTGGTGACAGTAGAGAGAAAGAGGGAACAAGCATGGGTCCGAGTGTGCTGCAGGGCAGAGCTGGAATCACTGGACAGGTAAGTATGCTATTTCCACTACTTCAGCTCAACCAAACAAACAAGAGGTCGCTAAGATTGAAATCAACTCCTCTGCAGGGAGTTGAGAGTGAAGATCCTTTTTGACATGCCTTTATTTATATTTTCTCCACATTTACATGCAGGTAAACCGACAGGAGTTTGGGCAAACTGTAAAACTGCTAAGGTGTAAAGGCAGTTTTTGCAATATTATTTTTAAAATTAAAGATTTTAAACATTTAAATAAATGTTTGAGTCAAAAGTAGCTATGCCGCTCCAAACTTGCCTCTTTCCCTGTACCTCCAGCTCTCTTCAGTAGCATACCTCCCACTCCAATGCATTTTACCCCACAAAGGGCTTAATCATGGGGATCAATCATCCAATCACTGGTCCCTATGATGATGAATCAGGTTTAAAAAAGACACAAGTCCATCTAGTTAAACCAATAAAAAAAAAAAAAAATGTGCATTTATTATTTTTCCTGCAGGAGCCTGCAAAGCATTGCACCTGTGATCAGTGGATCCAAGGTGCAATGTCAGGCTCATGCAGACAAGCCCTACAGATTTCAGCGCAAACCTCTGTACAGGCTGTCAGCTCATCAGTGCCCTTGCATTTCATTGAGGACTGCAAGCTGTCTTCTGTGGTGGATGATGAGACTTATGCCGCGTACACACGGACGGACTTTTCGACCGGACTTGTCTGACGGACACCGAAGGACCAAATCCGGCGAACAATCCGATCGTGTGTGGGCTTCACCGGACCTTAAGCGGACTTTTCCAGTCGCAAATCTGACGGACTTTAGATTTGGAACATGCTTCAAATCTTTACGTAGTAACTCCGCCGGACCCAGAAATCCGCTCCTCTGTATGCTAGTCCAACGGACAAATAAATGAAGCTAGGGCAGCTATTGGCTACTGGCTATCAACTTCCTTATTTTAGTCCGGTGTAAGTCATCACGTATGAATCCGTCGGACTTTGGTGTGATCGTGTGTAGGCAAGTCCGGTCGTTAGAAAGTCCATTGAAAGTCCGCCAAAAGTCCATCGAAAGTCTGTTGAAAGTCTGTCAGACGGGCTGTCGGAGTTTTGTGGCTGAAAAGTCTGACCGTGTGTACGCGGCATTATAGTTATCTCATTTACAGATTCCTGTGAATGAATGATGCAGCAAAATGTGACAGCAGGTGCAGGGAGAGGAGTCCCTCACCTCCTGTCACAGGGGGAGGACATAAAAATATGGGTGTAACTTGCACCATGTTCCAAAAGGTTAACTTATCCTTTAAGCCCTTTGTGGGAGTGAAACATGTTGAAGCGCTAGGTGGGCATTAGAGGTGAATCTTCTACTATACTAAAACCTAGTACACAGGGGCCGAATGTCTGGTGACATTGGCCGGTTCAAATAAAAACAGCCAACATACGGCCCGTGTGCATGGCAGTCAGCCTGACAGAAGTCAGCTGTTCGGCCGGCTTCTGTCGGATGTGCATGCTGGAAAACCAGTAGCCGACCGGCTCCCAAACAGCGCTCTCAGCCATTGACCATGGTGTTCTGGAGGGGGGGCAGTCCGTCTGTCAGAAAGCAATAGCTTGGGGGGGAGACAGCTCTACTAACATTAGAGCTGACAGTTTCTTTTCATTCAGCCCAGCAGCTTGAACTGATAGTGTGTGCTAGGCTTAAAGTTGGTTTTAAATCAATGATGACATCAGTGTGTGCAACTCATTAAAGCGGAGTTCCAACCAAAAATGGAACTTCCGCTTTTTGGAATCCTCCCCTCCTCCGGAGTCACATTTGGCCCCTTTCAGGGGGGAGGGGAGAGCAGATACTTGTATAATCCAGGTATTTGCTCCCACT